>NW_027459698.1:311003-617006 GCF_050624435.1 Tenrec ecaudatus | reverse complement strand
TGTGGAGTCAATGATATGATTTTTTGTTCTTTGATGCCTGGTAACTGATCCCCTTGGGACCACTCGATCACACAGGCTGGTGTGTTCTTTCATGTGGACTTTGTTGCTTCTGAGCTAGATGGCCGCTTGTTTATCTTCAAGCCTTTAAGACCCCAGTCACTATCTCTTTTGATAGCCGGGCACCATCAGCTTTCTTCACCACATTTACTTGTTCACCCACTTTGGCTCCAGCCGTTGTGTCGGGAGAGTGAGCATCATAGAGTTCCAATTTAATAAAAGAAGGTATTCATGCATTGAGGGAGTGTTTGAGTAGAGGCCCAAGGTCCTTCCGCCACCTTAATACTTGACCTATAAATATAGACACATAGATCTATTTCCCTATCCTCCTATATATATTTGCATGTACATGTCTTTGTCTAGACCTCCATGGATGCCCTTTGACTCCTAGCTCTTTCATCCATCTCCCTTGACTTTCCTCCTGCCCTAGTACCATGCTTCATCGCCACCTGGGCTAGAGTATACCTTTTCTCTAAGCAACCTTACCCTTGATCATTTCCCACCATGCCTGCCACTCCCCCTTCTCTACCATTTGGGGTCCCATGTTTTTCCCTTGTCCCTGGGTTTGTTAACACCACTTCCTTACCCCCCCTGCCCCCCCACCCCAAGTCCCCCCGGAACTGTCGGTCCCGTTGTTTTTCCTCCAGATAGTTCATCCAGCCTGTCCTATTCAGACAGACCTGTGGAGTCACTAACATGTACGAAAACAAGACAGAGGAAAACAAAGCAACAGTATACAACCAGACAACAAAACAACAAAAACAAACCACTGACAAAGAACAGAACAAAACAGTTCACAAGAGAAAAGCTTGTAGTTAGGTTCAGGGATCGTTTGCTGGCCCTTAGGAGCGTTTTCCAGTCCAGTCTGTTGGGGCACCACGCCCTGGCCCCAAAGTCCACTTTCAGCATTCCCTGGGGACCTTGCCACTCCATTCCCTTGCTGTTCCGCTGCACTCCTCCAGTGATTTGCCTCGGTGTGGTGGGATCAGGTCAGGTGCAATTCCCACACTGTGTCTCCGGTGCTGTCCCCTGTATTGCCCTTAGTCACTGAGGGGCATCATGTCTCATAGTAGGGCCAGCCATGTTGTTCTCTCTGTGGACTGGCTGCTCTACTCAGTAACATCATCATCACGGCCTGGTGGGCCAGGCTGTGCTCCACTCTCTCCTCCTGCCCCTTCATCTGCTCCTGTGTGCTCTGATCAGATATGTCCATCTCCCGGAGCTGCAGAGTCAATGTCGTCCTTTGGAACAAATTCTTTTCGGGGAAGGGCAGGAATCCACTTAATTTATGGTGCTGGGGCCAGCCTCCCAGACCTCTCCACTGGTTCCCTCCTCCACGCCGGGATATTGCATTCACACCTTGCGACACTGGGTTGAAGTCTGGTCCCCCTTTCCCTGTGGAGATATAAACAATACCCTCCCATTGGGTGGATTAATGCCCCCTGACCCCACTACCCTTTTCTTCCTTGTATTCATCCTTTTGTTTTCCTTTCCCCACCTCCTCCACCATTGTCTACCATGTACATCCCTGGTCTTGGTCTGGTCCCTTCCATACTACACAGTCTTCACCCCTAAAATGTTTGTATACAGTAGCTTTTTCCCCTATGCCCCTTTTGCTTTTTTTAAAAAAATTTTTAATTCTTACCTCAGCGGGCTCATGTTGTACTTGTCCTTTTGTGCCTGACTTACTTCGCTTAGCATGATTTCCTCCAGTTCTTCCCATGCCGCTATGTGCCTCGTACGTTCATCACTGCTTTTTAGTGATGCGTAGTATTCCATTGTATGTATATACCACAGTTTTTTAATCCAATCGTCAGTTGATGGAAATCTGGGTTGCTTCCAACTCCTTGCAATTGTGAACTGTGCCGCAATGAACATTGGAGCACAGATGTCTGGTCTTGGTTTGTTTCTTGCCTCTTCTGGGTATATGCCCAGTAGGGGGATTGCTGGGTCATATGGTAACTCTATTTCCATCTGTTTTAGGTATCGCCAGATTGATTTCCATAGTGGCTGTACGTACTTACAGTCCCACCAGCAGTGGATGAGAGTTCCTGTCTCCCCACAGCCCCTCCAACACTTGTTGCTTTCTGATTTTTTGAATTGGGCTACCTTTGAGGGTGTCAGGTGGTACCTCATTGTTGTTTTAATTTGCATTTCTCTTATGGCTAAAGATCGGGAACATTTTCTCATATGTTTGTTGGCCATTCGGATTTCTGCCCCTCTGAAACTTCTGTTCAAGTCCTTTGCCCACCTTTCAAGTGGGCTATTGGTTTTTTTCTTTTTGGAAGCTAGCAGAGTACTGTAGATTTTAGTAATAAGGCCTTTGTCTGATGTGTCATTGCTAAAGATGTTTTCCCAGTCTGTGGATTCTCTTATTACTCTCTTGGTGAATTCTTTAGATGTACCCAAGTGTTTTATCTTCAGTATATCCCATTTGTCGATTTGTGCCTCCTCTGTGTTTGTGTCCTTCCCTATTTCTGATAGCCTGTGTATTGCCTGCGCCAAAGTTCTCAAGTTGGTCCCAATTCCCTCATTGATGGCCCTAATAGTTTGGGGTTTAACTTCAAGGTCTGTGATCCACCTTGAGGTTATTCTTGTGCATGGAGTGAGATAAGGGTCTTGCTTCATTTTTCTGCATGTTGATATCCATTTTTTCCAGCACCACTTGTTAAAGAGGGCATCTGCTTCCCATTTGATATTTTTGGGGCCCTTGTCAAAGATCAGCTGTGTGTATGCTGATGCTTTTATTTCTGGGTTTTCAGTTCTTTTCCATTGGTCTGAGTATCTGTCATTGTACCAATACCATGCAGTTTTGAGAACTGTGGCTGCATAGTATGTGCCAAAGTCAGGTAAAGCAAGCCCTCCCACGGTGTCCTTCTTCTTGAGGAGTTCTCTGCTAATTCTGGGCTTCTTCCCTCTCCATATGAAGTTGGTAATCAGTTTTTCCATTTCTTTGAAGAAAGATGATGGTAATTGTATAGGGATAGCATTAAACTTATATAGTGCCTTTGGCAGAACTGACATCTTAACTATATTAAGTCTCCCAATCCAAGAGCATGGAATATTCTTCCATTTGTTGAGGTCGCTCTTGGTTTCTTGTAATAGTGTTCTATAGTTTTCCCTATATAGATCTTTAGTTTTTTCAGTCAAGTGTATCCCTAGATATTTCAGTTTGTGTTTGGCTATTGTGAAGGGTACCACCTTTTTGATCTCTTCTTCTGTGGTCTTATCTGATGTGTATAACAGTCCGATGGACTTCTGTTTGTTGATCTTGTATCCTGCCACTCTGCCAAACTCCTCTATTGCTTCCAGTACTCCCCTTGTGGAACTTTTGGGATTTTCCATATATAAAATCGTATCATCTGCAAATAACGATAGTTTCACCTCTTCCTTCCCCAGACGAATACCTTTGATGTCACTTCTTTGCCTTATGCTGTTAGCTAAAACCTCCAGCACGATATTAAATAGGAGTGGAGACAAGGGGCATCCTTGTCTGGTTCCCTTTTTCAGTGGGATTGTGTTAGTCTTTTCTCCATTGACTATGACTTTGGCTGTTGGTTTTTCATATATAGCTTGTATTGTCTTGAGGAACTTTCCTTCCATTCCTATCTTCGCTAGTGTCTTAAACAGGAATTGGTGTTGGATGTTGTCGAATGCTTTTTCTGCGTCTATTGATATTATCATGTGATTCTTATACTTTTTCATGTCAATGTGACGAATAATACTAATGGTCTTTCGTATGTTGAACCATCCCTGCATCCCTGGTATGAATCCCACTTGGTCATGGTTAATTATTTGTTTTATATACTTTTGTATTCTGTTGGCTAGTATTTTGTTAAGGATTTTGCATCAATGTTCATTAGGGATATCGGTCTGTAGTTCTCGATTCTTGTGGGATCCTTGCCCGGTTTGGGTATCAGAGTTATACTAGCTTCATAGAAGGAGTTTGGGAGTTTGCCATCTTTTTCTATGTTCTGGAAAAGTTTGTGTAGGATTGGTATTAGTTCTTCCCTGAATGCTTGATAGAATTCTCCAGTGTATCCATCTGGTCCAGGGGATTTTTTTGTTGGTAATCCCTTGATAACCTTTTCTATTTCTTCTATTGCGATGGGTCTGTTGAGATTCTTGATGTGCACCGAGGATAGTCTAGGGAGGGATTGTTTTTCCAGGAATTTGTCCATGTCTTCCAAATTGTTGTATTCATTGGAGTACAATCCTTCATAGTATTGTGTAACTATGCTTTTGATTTCATTAGGGTCTGTTGTAATGACCCCTCTTTCATCCCTTATTCTTGCTATTGAGATTTGTTCCCTCCTTTCTTTGGTTAGGTTTGCCAATGGTCTATCGATCCTGTTTATCTTTTCAAAGAACCAACTTTTAGCGATATTAATTTTTTCCATAGTTTTTTTATTTTCCCTCTCCTGAATCTCAGCCCTGATTTTTATAATTTCTTTTCTTTTACTATTAGTAGGGTTGTCCTGCTGACTCAGCTCTAGTTTTTGTAAATTTTGTGTCAGCGTATCCGTCATGAGTCTCTCTTCCTTTCTCAGGTGTGCTTGTATTGCTATGAACCTTCCTCTGATGACTGCCTTTGCTGTGTCCCATAAGTTTTGGTACGTCGTGTGCTCATTTTCATTGGTTTCGAGAAATTTCCTGATTTCGTCTCGGATCTGCACCAGTATGCACTCCTTTTGCAGTAGAGAGTTATTCATCCTCCAATTATTTGCTCTTATTTTCTTTGTCTTCCTTTTGTTGATTTCCAGTCTTATGGCACAGTGGTCAGAGAGAGAGGTCTGTATTATTTCAATGTGCTTAAATTTATGTAGATTTGCCCAGACATAATTCTCAAGTTTTCTTCAGCTTCTCTGATGATCTTATTAGATTTTTGTTCATGTGGTTTAGGTCAGCTTGGTTGTCTTCTAAGTCCCTGCTGTTCTCTGATTCCCCCAGTCGATTCTCCAGGTCCCTGAGTCAGCTACTGGTTTTCCTTATCACCTCCCTAAGGTCCTGAATTTCCCTTTGGTTAATCGCTCTTACCTCTTCGATCATTTCATCCTTTTTCTCTATTGTTTCCCTCCTATTGTGTATGACTCCAAGGAGCATTCTGAAAATTTCTCTCTATGCCCGCTCAATGTCTGCTTCTTCTATACATGTTATTCTGTTCACGGCATCTTCTCTCATTGCTGTTAGTTTGTCCCATGTATTTTTTATATTTTTGCATTGAGTTCGTTGGGACTGAAGGCAGTTTGCCTTGCATTGTTTTAGAGGAGCCAGGACCCATTTTGCAGTGTGTCGAAGAGCACTGGCTCTCTCTGGGAGACTTGTAGGAATGCTTTTTTGCACTGCCTACAGTTTATTTCACAACGGAAGTAACCTACCACTTGATGCTCCTGTACTTCCATCTCAGGGGATGTCCCGTCCCGCGGGGTCATTCACCGTGGATCCTGGAGGAGAGAGTGGGAATTGGGTGGGTACAAGAGGCACGGAGAATGAGGACAAGACAATATCCTGATCAAGTCCCGTTATAATGAACAAAGAGTCACAGCTTATAACGGCCAGCCAAGGGGGTGTGGGGGCCTCGGCCGCACATGCAGATTAGGCTATCTTGGCAACAGGCCAATCGGAGTTCAGGGGAGCGTGCCTTGCCCGTGAGTCAGTAAGGGCTTACAGTCTTCAATTAGGTACGCAGAGGAGTGGCATGTACACGCAAATCAAGCATAGGTGAGGACGATCCTTTGCCCAATCCAGGGGATGCAGGACACGGGTGCTTATCTAAAGAGCATCACCCCTTGTTTGCTCAAACTTTACAGCTGCAGTGCTCTGTCACGTAGGCTTGGGTAGAAGAATGCCCAGAGCTCAGGCTAAGAAATTCCAAGTAATGGCCAGGCCTCATGGCTCCGGACAAGGGGAGTGACCCAGGAGACTGCTGGGTTGCATGATTGGGTGTTGCGGAGGTTGGGCAGAGGTTCCTGCAGCAGCTGGGAACGTTGAGGGGTGCTGTCTGAGTTACATGAGGACCCCAGGCACACAGGCAGGAATGTCCCTCTAGGAAATCGAGCAGAACATCCACTGGTGCAGATCAGGAGGGCTGTCCCCAGACTAGGGCCACCTACACAGTGTGGAACTCACCTAGCTGCGCGTGGTACAGGCATAAATGCCCTACAAGCAGGGGAGTGGTCTGGAGGTTAGCAGTAGTGTGTGGGAGACGAGGAGAGAGACTAAGAGGAGCAAGAAAACAACATTCAAAAGCTAGCCTGATGAGCCTGTGGGAGTTGGGGGCGGGTGGATATACTGAAGGGAAGGAAGGAAACGCGCAATGTATCTCAGTCCGGATCCAGGGAGTGGAGCTGCAAGGGTTTACTCCCTGCTCCCAGGTAGTATCAGCAAGCTGTGGCTGTGTGGATTAAAGGCCCCATTGCAGCCCTCCAGGACCCCAAGGGTCGGTGGGAGGGACAGAGAGGAGATGGAAACAAGAGCAACAATGTAGCTGAAACGCATCCCTGTCTGTGGAGCTGCAAGATTCCAGTCCCTGCCCTGAAGCAGGTGGTGGCAAACTGTGGCTGTGCTGAGGCCAAGCCACTCCACAGGCTAAACATGGTCCTGGTACCAGCAGAGACCAGGCGGGTCCAAGGTCAAGCCCCAGCCGGCCTCCACTGAGGATAGACAAAAGCCCCCAGGCCCTCAAAACCCAGTGCGTCTCTCCTTCCTTAATCGTGATGCTGTTCCACATGGGTTGCAGCAGTGTTGATATCCCTCTAAGCAACGCTCCTGGGTTGAATTCTAGAGAGATCCTCTGTTTTATGTTATTCCGTCTGCATCTTTCCTGAAGTCAGGTTACCTGCTCATATACAACACACGGGTTTCCTTGCCACAGACACAAAAATGTGCTAATGCAGACACACACACACACACACACACACACGCACACAGTACATTTTCAAACACACAAGACCGGCCCATGGACTCCTACAGGTTATCTGCTCACAGACACAAGGACCTGCTTATACACGCATGCAAGTTACCGTCTCAAAGACACACAATACCTCCTCATATAAACACACAGGCTCTTACTCACAAGCACACAGGACCTGGGCATATACACGAAGGTGACCTGCTGAAAAAGCCTACAGATGACCATCTCCTAGACACACACCAAGGTTACCTGCACACAGGCACGCAGTTCCTGCTGATAGAGACACACTTGTTGCCTGCTCGCAGATACACAGGAACGGCTCAGACACACGCCCAGGTGACCAGCTCGCAGACACACAAGACCTACTCATGTTCACATTGGCTGCCTGCTCACAGACACGCAGTACCTGCTCATATAGCCACACAGGGTACCTTCTCACAGAAACAAGACCTTTCTCATACATATACACAGCTTACCTGCTCACAGACACACAGGAACTGTTCATCTACACTCCTTGAGGACCTGATCACAGATATACAAGACATGCTCCTATACACACGCAGGTTACCTGCTCACAAACACTATTACCTCTTCTTGTACACACACACACACAGGTTTCCTGCTCATAGACACAGAAGCCTGCTTCTATACGCACACAGGTGATCTTCTCACAGACACAAGAACCTCCTCATCTACACCCACAGGTGATGTGCTCACAGTGACAAGAACCTGCTCACCTATACACACAGCTTTCCTACTCACAGACAGAAAGGTGCTGCTCATAAACACAAACACAGGTTACCTGCTCACAGACACTAGTAAGTCCTCCCTTACACAGGTTACGTGCTCATAGACAACATAACCTGATCACGCGCACACACAGATTACCTGTTCACAGACACAAGAACCATAGACATATATACCCACAAGATACATTCCACAGACAAAGGGACGTGCGAATATACCCACACAGTACCCTGCTCACACACACAGGAACCGACGCATGTACACATTCAGGTTATCTGCTCACAGACCCAACAAATGGCTTAAAAACACAAGCATGTTGATATGCTCACAGACACACAGGAACTTGTCGTAAACACACACGTTAACTGCTCACAGGCACACAGGACCTGCTCCCGTATACGCAACGGGTACATGCTCACACAAGAAGGACCTGCTCACACACGCACACATACACACACACACACACACACGCACACGTTACTTTCTCGCAGGCACGCAGTACCTGCTCATATACACACACTGGTTATCCGCTCATAGACACAAAACCTATACACACGCGTATTACTTGATCTCACACACACAGAACCCCCTACTATAAAATCACAGGCTTTCTACTCACAGACACACAAGAACTGCTCATATAAATAAGGTGACCTACTCATAGAAACACACTGGTGAACAGCTCATGTACACACACAGGTTCCCTGCGCCCAGGCACAAGTTCCAGCGAATGGACACACACCGTTTGTATCTGCCTTCTACAGATACAAAGGAACTGCTCAGATACACGCATCAGTTCCCAGACACACAGGGCCTGCTCATATACAACTTGGTTGCCTGCTCACAGACACTACTACCTCCTCTTATACACACATACGTTTCCAGCTCACAGACACAAGAACCTTCTCATATACACACACAGGTCACCTTACCACATACACCAGAATATATGCTGATTTACACACACAGTAACCTGCGCACAGACAAAAGGACCTACTCCTACATACACACAGGTTACCTTGCCATAGACACAAGAACCAGATAATATACAAACACAGTAAGCCTATTCATAACTCTACTGATGTTCTGCTTCAAAGCATCAGACATAATTCTTAAGTTTTCTTCAGCTTCTCTGATGATTTTTTTATCTTTTAAAAAAATTTTTTTTTTTAATTTTAACAATTTATTGGGGCTCATACAGTTCTTTTCACAGTTCATACATATACATACATCAATTGTATAAAGCACACCTGTACAGTCTTTGCCCTAATCATTTTTTTCTCTTTTCTTCTTTTACATTTTATTAGGGACCCATACAACTCTTACCACAATCCATACATATACATACATCAATTGTATAAAGCATATCCATACATTCCCTGCCCCAATCATTCTCAAGGCATTTGCTCTCCACTTAAGCCCCTTGCATCAGGTCCTCTTCCCCCCCCCCTCCCTATTCCCCCCTCCCTCATATGCCCTTGGTAATTTATACATCGTTATTTTGTCATATCTTGCCCTATCCGGAGTCTCCCTTCCCCCCTTCTCTGCTGTCCCTCTCCCAGGGAAGAGGTCACATGTGGATCCTTGTAATCAGTTCCCCCTTTCCAACCCACTCACCCTCTACTCTCCCAGCATCTTCCCTCACACCCTTGGTCCTGAAGGTATCATCCACCCTGGATTCCCTGTACCTCCAACCCTCATATGTACCAGTGTACAGCCTCTGTCCTCTCCAGCCCTGCAAGGTAGAATTCGGATCATGGTAGTTGGGGGGAGGAAGCATCCAGGATCTGGGGGAAAGCTGTGTTCTTCATCGATATTACCTCACACCCTAATTAACCCATCTCCTCTCCTAAACCCCTCTATGAGGGGATCTTCATTGGCCGACACTTGGACCTTGGGTCTTCACTCTGCACTTCCCCCTTCATTAATATGACATATATATACATATATACATATACACATACATACACACACTTATATCTTTTTTTTTTTGTATGATGCCTTATACCTGGTCCCTTGGGCACCTCGTGGTCGCACTAGCCGGTGTGCTTCTTCCATGTGGGCTTATTTGCTTCTGAGCTAGATGGCCGCTTGTTCACCTTCAAGCCTTTAAGACCCCAGACACTATCTCTTTTGATAGCCGGGCACCAACAGCTTTCTTCACCACATTTGCTTATGCACCCATTTGTCTTCAGCGATCCTATCATGGAGGTGTGGAGTCAATGATATGATTTTTTGTTCTTTGATGCCTGGTAACTGATCCCCTTGGGACCACTCGATCACACAGGCTGGTGTGTTCTTTCATGTGGACTTTGTTGCTTCTGAGCTAGATGGCCGCTTGTTTATCTTCAAGCCTTTAAGACCCCAGTCACTATCTCTTTTGATAGCCGGGCACCATCAGCTTTCTTCACCACATTTACTTGTTCACCCACTTTGGCTCCAGCCGTTGTGTCGGGAGAGTGAGCATCATAGAGTTCCAATTTAATAAAAGAAGGTATTCATGCATTGAGGGAGTGTTTGAGTAGAGGCCCAAGGTCCTTCCGCCACCTTAATACTTGACCTATAAATATAGACACATAGATCTATTTCCCTATCCTCCTATATATATTTGCATGTACATGTCTTTGTCTAGACCTCCATGGATGCCCTTTGACTCCTAGCTCTTTCATCCATCTCCCTTGACTTTCCTCCTGCCCTAGTACCATGCTTCATCGCCACCTGGGCTAGAGTATACCTTTTCTCTAAGCAACCTTACCCTTGATCATTTCCCACCATGCCTGCCACTCCCCCTTCTCTACCATTTGGGGTCCCATGTTTTTCCCTTGTCCCTGGGTTTGTTAACACCACTTCCTTACCCCCCCTACCCCCCCACCCCAAGTCCCCCCGGAACTGTCGGTCCCGTTGTTTTTCCTCCAGATAGTTCATCCAGCCTGTCCTATTCAGACAGACCTGTGGAGTCACTAACATGTACGAAAACAAGACAGAGGAAAACAAAGCAACAGTATACAACCAGACAACAAAACAACAAAAACAAACCACTGACAAAGAACAGAACAAAACAGTTCACAAGAGAAAAGCTTGTAGTTAGGTTCAGGGATCGTTTGCTGGCCCTTAGGAGCGTTTTCCAGTCCAGTCTGTTGGGGCACCACGCCCTGGCCCCAAAGTCCACTTTCAGCATTCCCTGGGGACCTTGCCACTCCATTCCCTTGCTGTTCCGCTGCACTCCTCCAGTGATTTGCCTCGGTGTGGTGGGATCAGGTCAGGTGCAATTCCCACACTGTGTCTCCGGTGCTGTCCCCTGTATTGCCCTTAGTCACTGAGGGGCATCATGTCTCATAGTAGGGCCAGCCATGTTGTTCTCTCTGTGGACTGGCTGCTCTACTCAGTAACATCATCATCACGGCCTGGTGGGCCAGGCTGTGCTCCACTCTCTCCTCCTGCCCCTTCATCTGCTCCTGTGTGCTCTGATCAGATATGTCCATCTCCCGGAGCTGCAGAGTCAATGTCGTCCTTTGGAACAAATTCTTTTCGGGGAAGGGCAGGAATCCACTTAATTTATGGTGCTGGGGCCAGCCTCCCAGACCTCTCCACTGGTTCCCTCCTCCACGCCGGGATATTGCATTCACACCTTTCGACACTGGGTTGAAGTCTGGTCCCCCTTTCCCTGTGGAGATATAAACAATACCCTCCCATTGGGTGGATTAATGCCCCTGACCCCACTACCCTTTTCTTCCTTGTATTCATCCTTTTGTTTTCCTTTCCCCACCTCCTCCACCATTGTCTACCATGTACATCCCTGGTCTTGGTCTGGTCCCTTCCATACTACACAGTCTTCACCCCTAAAATGTTTGTATACAGTAGCTTTTCCCCCTATGCCCCTTTTGCTTTTTTAAAAAAAATTTTTAATTCTTACCTCAGCGGGCTCATGTTGTACTTGTCCTTTTGTGCCTGACTTACTTCGCTTAGCATGATTTCCTCCAGTTCTTCCCATGCCGCTATGTGCCTCGTACGTTCATCACTGCTTTTTAGTGATGCGTAGTATTCCATTGTATGTATATACCACAGTTTTTTAATCCAATCGTCAGTTGATGGAAATCTGGGTTGCTTCCAACTCCTTGCAATTGTGAACTGTGCCGCAATGAACATTGGAGCACAGATGTCTGGTCTTGGTTTGTTTCTTGCCTCTTCTGGGTATATGCCCAGTAGGGGGATTGCTGGGTCATATGGTAACTCTATTTCCATCTGTTTTAGGTATCGCCAGATTGATTTCCATAGTGGCTGTACGTACTTACAGTCCCACCAGCAGTGGATGAGAGTTCCTGTCTCCCCACAGCCCCTCCAACACTTGTTGCTTTCTGATTTTTTGAATTGGGCTACCTTTGAGGGTGTCAGGTGGTACCTCATTGTTGTTTTAATTTGCATTTCTCTTATGGCTAAAGATCGGGAACATTTTCTCATATGTTTGTTGGCCATTCGGATTTCTGCCCCTCTGAAACTTCTGTTCAAGTCCTTTGCCCACCTTTCAAGTGGGCTATTGGTTTTTTTCTTTTTGGAAGCTAGCAGAGTACTGTAGATTTTAGTAATAAGGCCTTTGTCTGATGTGTCATTGCTAAAGATGTTTTCCCAGTCTGTGGATTCTCTTATTACTCTCTTGGTGAATTCTTTAGATGTACCCAAGTGTTTTATCTTCAGTATATCCCATTTGTCGATTTGTGCCTCCTCTGTGTTTGTGTCCTTCCCTATTTCTGATAGCCTGTGTATTGCCTGCGCCAAAGTTCTCAAGTTGGTCCCAATTCCCTCATTGATGGCCCTAATAGTTTGGGGTTTAACTTCAAGGTCTGTGATCCACCTTGAGGTTATTCTTGTGCATGGAGTGAGATAAGGGTCTTGCTTCATTTTTCTGCATGTTGATATCCATTTTTTCCAGCACCACTTGTTAAAGAGGGCATCTGCTTCCCATTTGATATTTTTGGGGCCCTTGTCAAAGATCAGCTGTGTGTATGCTGATGCTTTTATTTCTGGGTTTTCAGTTCTTTTCCATTGGTCTGAGTATCTGTCATTGTACCAATACCATGCAGTTTTGAGAACTGTGGCTGCATAGTATGTGCCAAAGTCAGGTAAAGCAAGCCCTCCCACGGTGTCCTTCTTCTTGAGGAGTTCTCTGCTAATTCTGGGCTTCTTCCCTCTCCATATGAAGTTGGTAATCAGTTTTTCCATTTCTTTGAAGAAAGATGATGGTAATTGTATAGGGATAGCATTAAACTTATATAGTGCCTTTGGCAGAACTGACATCTTAACTATATTAAGTCTCCCAATCCAAGAGCATGGAATATTCTTCCATTTGTTGAGGTCGCTCTTGGTTTCTTGTAATAGTGTTCTATAGTTTTCCCTATATAGATCTTTAGTTTTTTCAGTCAAGTGTATCCCTAGATATTTCAGTTTGTGTTTGGCTATTGTGAAGGGTACCACCTTTTTGATCTCTTCTTCTGTGGTCTTATCTGATGTGTATAACAGTCCGATGGACTTCTGTTTGTTGATCTTGTATCCTGCCACTCTGCCAAACTCCTCTATTGCTTCCAGTACTCCCCTTGTGGAACTTTTGGGATTTTCCATATATAAAATCGTATCATCTGCAAATAACGATAGTTTCACCTCTTCCTTCCCCAGACGAATACCTTTGATGTCACTTCTTTGCCTTATGCTGTTAGCTAAAACCTCCAGCACGATATTAAATAGGAGTGGAGACAAGGGGCATCCTTGTCTGGTTCCCTTTTTCAGTGGGATTGTGTTAGTCTTTTCTCCATTGACTATGACTTTGGCTGTTGGTTTTTCATATATAGCTTGTATTGTCTTGAGGAACTTTCCTTCCATTCCTATCTTCGCTAGTGTCTTAAACAGGAATTGGTGTTGGATGTTGTCGAGTGCTTTTTCTGCGTCTATTGATATTATCATGTGATTCTTATACTTTTTCATGTCAATGTGACGAATAATACTAATGGTCTTTCGTATGTTGAACCATCCCTGCATCCCTGGTATGAATCCCACTTGGTCATGGTTAATTATTTGTTTTATATACTTTTGTATTCTGTTGGCTAGTATTTTGTTAAGGATTTTGCATCAATGTTCATTAGGGATATCGGTCTGTAGTTCTCGATTCTTGTGGGATCCTTGCCCGGTTTGGGTATCAGAGTTATACTAGCTTCATAGAAGGAGTTTGGGAGTTTGCCATCTTTTTCTATGTTCTGGAAAAGTTTGTGTAGGATTGGTATTAGTTCTTCCCTGAATGCTTGATAGAATTCTCCAGTGTATCCATCTGGTCCAGGGGATTTTTTTGTTGGTAATCCCTTGATAACCTTTTCTATTTCTTCTATTGCGATGGGTCTGTTGAGATTCTTGATGTGCACCGAGGATAGTCTAGGGAGGGATTGTTTTTCCAGGAATTTGTCCATGTCTTCCAAATTGTTGTATTCATTGGAGTACAATCCTTCATAGTATTGTGTAACTATGCTTTTGATTTCATTAGGGTCTGTTGTAATGACCCCTCTTTCATCCCTTATTCTTGCTATTGAGATTTGTTCCCTCCTTTCTTTGGTTAGGTTTGCCAATGGTCTATCGATCCTGTTTATCTTTTCAAAGAACCAACTTTTAGCGATATTAATTTTTTCCATAGTTTTTTTATTTTCCCTCTCCTGAATCTCAGCCCTGATTTTTATAATTTCTTTTCTTTTACTATTAGTAGGGTTGTCCTGCTGACTCAGCTCTAGTTTTTGTAAATTTTGTGTCAGCGTATCCGTCATGAGTCTCTCTTCCTTTCTCAGGTGTGCTTGTATTGCTATGAACCTTCCTCTGATGACTGCCTTTGCTGTGTCCCATAAGTTTTGGTACGTCGTGTGCTCATTTTCATTGGTTTCGAGAAATTTCCTGATTTCGTCTCGGATCTGCACCAGTATGCACTCCTTTTGCAGTAGAGAGTTATTCATCCTCCAATTATTTGCTCTTATTTTCTTTGTCTTCCTTTTGTTGATTTCCAGTCTTATGGCACAGTGGTCAGAGAGAGAGGTCTGTATTATTTCAATGTGCTTAAATTTATGTAGATTTGCCCAGACATAATTCTCAAGTTTTCTTCAGCTTCTCTGATGATCTTATTAGATTTTTGTTCATGTGGTTTAGGTCAGCTTGGTTGTCTTCTAAGTCCCTGCTGTTCTCTGATTCCCCCAGTCGATTCTCCAGGTCCCTGAGTCAGCTACTGGTTTTCCTTATCACCTCCCTAAGGTCCTGAATTTCCCTTTGGTTAATCGCTCTTACCTCTTCGATCATTCCATCCTTTTTCTCTATTGTTTCCCTCCTATTGTGTATGACTCCAAGGAGCATTCTGAAAATTTCTCTCTATGCCCGCTCAATGTCTGCTTCTTCTATACATGTTATTCTGTTCACGGCATCTTCTCTCATTGCTGTTAGTTTGTCCCATGTATTTTTTATATTTTTGCATTGAGTTCGTTGGGACTGAAGGCAGTTAGCCTTGCATTGTTTTAGAGGAGCCAGGACCCATTTTGCAGTGTGTCGAAGAGCACTGGCTCTCTCTGGGAGACTTGTAGGAATGCTTTTTTGCACTGCCTACAGTTTATTTCACAACGGAAGTAACCTACCACTTGATGCTCCTGTACTTCCATCTCAGGGGATGTCCCGTCCCGCGGGGTCATTCACCGTGGATCCTGGAGGAGAGAGTGGGAATTGGGTGGGTACAAGAGGCACGGAGAATGAGGACAAGACAATATCCTGATCAAGTCCCGTTATAATGAACAAAGAGTCACAGCTTATAACGGCCAGCCAAGGGGGTGTGGGGGCCTCGGCCGCACATGCAGATTAGGCTATCTTGGCAACAGGCCAATCGGAGTTCAGGGGAGCGTGCCTTGCCCGTGAGTCAGTAAGGGCTTACAGTCTTCAATTAGGTACGCAGAGGAGTGGCATGTACACGCAAATCAAGCATAGGTGAGGACGATCCTTTGCCCAATCCAGGGGATGCAGGACACGGGTGCTTATCTAAAGAGCATCACCCCTTGTTTGCTCAAACTTTACAGCTGCAGTGCTCTGTCACGTAGGCTTGGGTAGAAGAATGCCCAGAGCTCAGGCTAAGAAATTCCAAGTAATGGCCAGGCCTCATGGCTCCGGACAAGGGGAGTGACCCAGGAGACTGCTGGGTTGCATGATTGGGTGTTGCGGAGGTTGGGCAGAGGTTCCTGCAGCAGCTGGGAACGTTGAGGGGTGCTGTCTGAGTTACATGAGGACCCCAGGCACACAGGCAGGAATGTCCCTCTAGGAAATCGAGCAGAACATCCACTGGTGCAGATCAGGAGGGCTGTCCCCAGACTAGGGCCACCTACACAGTGTGGAACTCACCTAGCTGCGCGTGGTACAGGCATAAATGCCCTACAAGCAGGGGAGTGGTCTGGAGGTTAGCAGTAGTGTGTGGGAGACGAGGAGAGAGACTAAGAGGAGCAAGAAAACAACATTCAAAAGCTAGCCTGATGAGCCTGTGGGAGTTGGGGGCGGGTGGATATACTGAAGGGAAGGAAGGAAACGCGCAATGTATCTCAGTCCGGATCCAGGGAGTGGAGCTGCAAGGGTTTACTCCCTGCTCCCAGGTAGTATCAGCAAGCTGTGGCTGTGTGGATTAAAGGCCCCAGTGCAGCCCTCCAGGACCCCAAGGGTCGGTGGGAGGGACAGAGAGGAGATGGAAACAAGAGCAACAATGTAGCTGAAACGCATCCCTGTCTGTGGAGCTGCAAGATTCCAGTCCCTGCCCTGAAGCAGGTGGTGGCAAACTGTGGCTGTGCTGAGGCCAAGCCACTCCACAGGCTAAACATGGTCCTGGTACCAGCAGAGACCAGGCGGGTCCAAGGTCAAGCCCCAGCCGGCCTCCACTGAGGATAGACAAAAGCCCCCAGGCCCTCAAAACCCAGTGCGTCTCTCCTTCCTTAATCGTGATGCTGTTCCACATGGGTTGCAGCAGTGTTGATATCCCTCTAAGCAACGCTCCTGGGTTGAATTCTAGAGAGATCCTCTGTTTTATGTTATTCCGTCTGCATCTTTCCTGAAGTCAGGTTACCTGCTCATATACAACACACGGGTTTCCTTGCCACAGACACAAAAATGTGCTAATGCAGACACACACACACACACACACACACACACAGTACATTGTCAAACACACAAGACCGGCCCATGGACTCCTACAGGTTATCTGCTCACAGACACAAGGACCTGCTTATACACCCATGCAAGTTACCTTCTCAAAGACACACAATACCTCCTCGTATAAACACACAGGCTCTTACTCACAAGCACACAGGACCTGGGCATATACACGAAGGTGACCTGCTGAAAAAGCCTACAGATGACCATCTCCTAGACACACACCAAGGTTACCTGCACACAGGCACGCAGTTCCTGCTGATAGAGACACACTTGTTGCCTGCTCGCAGATACACAGGAACGGCTCAGACACACGCCCAGGTGACCAGCTCGCAGACACACAAGACCTACTCATGTTCACATTGGCTGCCTGCTCACAGACACGCAGTACCTGCTCATATAGCCACGCAGGTTACCTTCTCACAGAAACAAGACCTTTCTCATACATATACACAGGTTACCTGCACACAGACAAAAGTGCCTGCTCACACACACGCACAGCTTACCTGCTCACAGACACACAGGAACTGTTCATCTACACTCCTTGAGGACCTGATCACAGATATACAAGACATGCTCCTATACACACGCAGCTTACCTGCTCACAAACACTATTACCTCTTCTTGTACACACACACACACACACAGGTTTCCTGCTCATAGACACAGAAGCCTGCTTCTATACGCACACAGGTGATCTTCTCACAGACACAAGAACCTCCTCATCTACACCCACAGGTGATGTGCTCACAGTGACAAGAACCTGCTCACCTATACACACAGCTTTCCTACTCACAGACAGAAAGGTGCTGCTCATAAACACAAACACAGGTTACCTGCTCACAGACACTAGTACGTCCTCCCTTAGACACACAGGTTTCCTGCTCATAGACAACATAACCTGATCACACACACAGATTACCTGTTCACAGACACAAGAACCATAGATATATATATACCCACAAGATACCTTCCACAGACAAAGGGACGTGCGAATATACCCACACAGTACCCTGCTCACAGACACAGGAACCGACGCATGTACGCATTCAGGTTATCTGCTCACAGACCCAACAATGGCTAAAAAACACAAGCATGTTGATATGCTCACAGACACACAGGAACTTGTCGTAAACACACACGTTACCTGCTCACAGGCACACCGGACCTGCTCCCGTATACACAACCGGTACATGCTCACACAAGAAGGACCTGCTCACACGCGCACGCATACACACACACACAAACACACACGTTACTTTCTCGCAGGCATGCAGTACCTGCTCATATACACACACTGGTTACCTGCTCATAGACACAAAACCTATACACACGCGTATTACTTCATCCCACGCACACAGAACCCCCTACTATAAAATCACAGGCCTTCTACTCACAGACACACAAGAACTGCTCATATAATTAAGGTGACCTTCTCATAGAAACACACTGGTGAACAGCTCATGTACACACACAGGTTCCCTGCGCCCAGGCACAAGTTCCGGCGAATGGACACACACCGTTTGTATCTGCCTTCTACAGATACAAAGGAACTGCTCAGATACACGCATCAGTTCCCAGACACACAGGGCCTGCTCATATACAACTTGGATGCCCGCTCACAGACACTACCTCCTCTTATACACACATACGTTTCCAGCTCACAGACACAAGAACCTTCTCATATACACACACAGGTCACCTTACCACATACACCAGAATATATGCTGATTTACACACACAGTAACCTGCGCACAGACAAAAGGACCTACTCCTATATACACACAGGTTACCTTGCCATAGACACAAGAACCAGATAATATACAAACACAGTAAGCCTCTTCATAACTCTACTGATGTTCTGCTTCAAAGCATCAGACATAATTCTTAAGTTTTCTTCAGCTTCTCTGATGATCTTACTAGATTTTTGTTCATGTGGTTTAAGTCAGCTTGGTTGTCTTCTAAGTCCCTGATGCTGTTCGCTGATTCCCCCGGTCGATTCTCCAGGTCCCTGAGTCTACTACTGGTTTTCCTTATCACCTCCCTAAGGTCCTGAATTTCCCTTTGGTTTATCGCTCTTACCTCTTCGATCATTTCATTCTTTTTCTCTATTGTTTCCCTCCTATTGTGTATGAGTCCAAGGAGCATTCTGAAATTTTCTCTCTATGCCCGCTCAATGTCTGCTTCTTCTATACATGTTATTCTGTTCACGGCATCTTCTCTCATTGCTGTTAGTTTGTCCCATGTATTTTTTATATTTTTGCATTGAGTTCGTTGGGACTGAAGGCGGTTTGCCTTGCATTGTTTTAGAGGAGCCAGGACCCATTTTGCAGTGTGTCGAAGAGCACTGGCTCTCTCTGGGAGACTTGTAGGAATGCTTTTTTGCACTGCCTACAGTTTATTTCACAACGGAAGTAACCTACCACTTGATGCTCCTGTACTTCCATCTCAGGGGATGTCCCGTCCCGCGGGGTCATTCACCGTGGATCCTGGAGGAGAGAGTGGGAATTGGGTGGGTACAAGAGGCACGGAGAATGAGGACAAGACAATATCCTGATCAAGTCCCGTTTTAATGAACAAAGAGTCACAGCTTATAACGGCCAGCCAAGGGGGTGTGGGGGCCTCGGCCGCACATGCAGATTAGGCTATCTTGGCAACAGGCCAATCGGAGTTCAGGGGAGCGTGCCTTGCCCGTGAGTCAGTAAGGGCTTACAGTCTTCAATTAGGTACGCAGAGGAGTGGCATGTACACGCAAATCAAGCATAGGTGAGGACGATCCTTTGCCCAATCCAGGGGATGCAGGACACGGGTGCTTATCTAAAGAGCATCACCCCTTGTTTGCTCAAACTTTACAGCTGCAGTGCTCTGTCACGTAGGCTTGGGTAGAAGAATGCCCAGAGCTCAGGCTAAGAAATTCCAAGTAATGGCCAGGCCTCATGGCTCCGGACAAGGGGAGTGACCCAGGAGACTGCTGGGTTGCATGATTGGGTGTTGCGGAGGTTGGGCAGAGGTTCCTGTAGCAGCTGGGAACGTTGAGGGGTGCTGTCTGAGTTACATGAGGACCCCAGGCACACAGGCAGGAATGTCCCTCTAGGAAATCGAGCAGAACATCCACTGGTGCAGATCAGGAGGGCTGTCCCCAGACTAGGGCCACCTACACAGTGTGGAACTCACCTAGCTGCGCGTGGTACAGGCATAAATGCCCTACAAGCAGGGGAGTGGTCTGGAGGTTAGCAGTCGTGTGTGGGAGACGAGGAGAGAGACTAAGAGGAGCAAGAAAACAACATTCAAAAGCTAGCCTGATGAGCCTGTGGGAGTTGGGGGCGGGTGGATATAGTGACGGGATGGAAGGAAACGCGCAAAGTATCTCAGTCCCGATCCAGGGAGTGGAGCTGCAAGGGTTTACTCCCTGCTCCCAGGTAGTATCAGCAAGCTGTGGCTGTGTGGATTAAAGGCCCCATTGCAGCCCTCCAGGACCCCAAGGGTCGGTGGGAGGGACAGAGAGGAGATGGAAACAAGAGCAACAATGTAGCTGAAACACATCCCTGCCTGTGGAGCTGTAAGATTCCAGTCCCTGCCCTGAAGCAGGTGGTGGCAAACTGTGGCTGTGCTGAGGCCAAGCCACTCCACAGGCTAAACATGGTCCTGGTACCAGCAGAGACCAGGCGGGTCCAAGGTCAAGCCCCAGCCGGCCTCCACTGAGGATAGACAAAAGCCCCCAGGCCCTCAAAACCCAGTGCGTCTCTCCTTCCTTAATCGTGATGCTGTTCCACATGGGTTGCAGCAGTGTTGATATCCCTCTAAGCAACGCTCCTGGGTTGAATTCTAGAGAGATCCTCTGTTTTATGTTATTCCGTCTGCATCTTTCCTGAAGTCAGGTTACCTGCTCATATACAACACACGGGTTTCCTTGCCACAGACACAAAAATGTGCTAATGCAGACACACACACACACACACACACACACACAGTACATTGTCAAACACACAAGACCGGCCCATGGACTCCTACAGGTTATCTGCTCACAGACACAAGGACCTGCTTATACACCCATGCAAGTTACCTTCTCAAAGACACACAATACCTCCTCGTATAAACACACAGGCTCTTACTCACAAGCACACAGGACCTGGGCATATACACGAAGGTGACCTGCTGAAAAAGCCTACAGATGACCA
This sequence comes from Tenrec ecaudatus, assembly GCF_050624435.1. NCBI lineage: Eukaryota > Metazoa > Chordata > Mammalia > Afrosoricida > Tenrecidae > Tenrec > Tenrec ecaudatus. The sequence continues at coordinate 595,919 of NW_027459698.1, read as the reverse complement.
TCTCCTAGACACACACCAAGGTTACCTGCACACAGGCACGCAGTTCCTGCTGATAGAGACACACTTGTTGCCTGCTCGCAGATACACAGGAACGGCTCAGACACACGCCCAGGTGACCAGCTCGCAGACACACAAGACCTACTCATGTTCACATTGGCTGCCTGCTCACAGACACGCAGTACCTGCTCATATAGCCACGCAGGTTACCTTCTCACAGAAACAAGACCTTTCTCATACATATACACAGGTTACCTGCACACAGACAAAAGTGCCTGCTCACACACACGCACAGCTTACCTGCTCACAGACACACAGGAACTGTTCATCTACACTCCTTGAGGACCTGATCACAGATATACAAGACATGCTCCTATACACACGCAGCTTACCTGCTCACAAACACTATTACCTCTTCTTGTACACACACACACACACACAGGTTTCCTGCTCATAGACACAGAAGCCTGCTTCTATACGCACACAGGTGATCTTCTCACAGACACAAGAACCTCCTCATCTACACCCACAGGTGATGTGCTCACAGTGACAAGAACCTGCTCACCTATACACACAGCTTTCCTACTCACAGACAGAAAGGTGCTGCTCATAAACACAAACACAGGTTACCTGCTCACAGACACTAGTACGTCCTCCCTTAGACACACAGGTTTCCTGCTCATAGACAACATAACCTGATCACACACACAGATTACCTGTTCACAGACACAAGAACCATAGATATATATATACCCACAAGATACCTTCCACAGACAAAGGGACGTGCGAATATACCCACACAGTACCCTGCTCACAGACACAGGAACCGACGCATGTACGCATTCAGGTTATCTGCTCACAGACCCAACAATGGCTAAAAAACACAAGCATGTTGATATGCTCACAGACACACAGGAACTTGTCGTAAACACACACGTTACCTGCTCACAGGCACACCGGACCTGCTCCCGTATACACAACCGGTACATGCTCACACAAGAAGGACCTGCTCACACGCGCACGCATACACACACACACAAACACACACGTTACTTTCTCGCAGGCATGCAGTACCTGCTCATATACACACACTGGTTACCTGCTCATAGACACAAAACCTATACACACGCGTATTACTTCATCCCACGCACACAGAACCCCCTACTATAAAATCACAGGCCTTCTACTCACAGACACACAAGAACTGCTCATATAATTAAGGTGACCTTCTCATAGAAACACACTGGTGAACAGCTCATGTACACACACAGGTTCCCTGCGCCCAGGCACAAGTTCCGGCGAATGGACACACACCGTTTGTATCTGCCTTCTACAGATACAAAGGAACTGCTCAGATACACGCATCAGTTCCCAGACACACAGGGCCTGCTCATATACAACTTGGATGCCCGCTCACAGACACTACCTCCTCTTATACACACATACGTTTCCAGCTCACAGACACAAGAACCTTCTCATATACACACACAGGTCACCTTACCACATACACCAGAATATATGCTGATTTACACACACAGTAACCTGCGCACAGACAAAAGGACCTACTCCTATATACACACAGGTTACCTTGCCATAGACACAAGAACCAGATAATATACAAACACAGTAAGCCTCTTCATAACTCTACTGATGTTCTGCTTCAAAGCATCAGACATAATTCTTAAGTTTTCTTCAGCTTCTCTGATGATCTTACTAGATTTTTGTTCATGTGGTTTAAGTCAGCTTGGTTGTCTTCTAAGTCCCTGATGCTGTTCGCTGATTCCCCCGGTCGATTCTCCAGGTCCCTGAGTCTACTACTGGTTTTCCTTATCACCTCCCTAAGGTCCTGAATTTCCCTTTGGTTTATCGCTCTTACCTCTTCGATCATTTCATTCTTTTTCTCTATTGTTTCCCTCCTATTGTGTATGAGTCCAAGGAGCATTCTGAAATTTTCTCTCTATGCCCGCTCAATGTCTGCTTCTTCTATACATGTTATTCTGTTCACGGCATCTTCTCTCATTGCTGTTAGTTTGTCCCATGTATTTTTTATATTTTTGCATTGAGTTCGTTGGGACTGAAGGCGGTTTGCCTTGCATTGTTTTAGAGGAGCCAGGACCCATTTTGCAGTGTGTCGAAGAGCACTGGCTCTCTCTGGGAGACTTGTAGGAATGCTTTTTTGCACTGCCTACAGTTTATTTCACAACGGAAGTAACCTACCACTTGATGCTCCTGTACTTCCATCTCAGGGGATGTCCCGTCCCGCGGGGTCATTCACCGTGGATCCTGGAGGAGAGAGTGGGAATTGGGTGGGTACAAGAGGCACGGAGAATGAGGACAAGACAATATCCTGATCAAGTCCCGTTTTAATGAACAAAGAGTCACAGCTTATAACGGCCAGCCAAGGGGGTGTGGGGTCCTCGGCCGCACATGCAGATTAGGCTATCTTGGCAACAGGCCAATCAGAGTTCAGGGGAGCGTGCCTTGCCCGTGAGTCAGTAAGGGCTTACAGTCTTCAATTAGGTACGCAGAGGAGTGGCATGTACACGCAAATCAAGCATAGGTGAGGACGATCCTTTGCCCAATCCAGGGGATGCAGGACACGGGTGCTTATCTAAAGAGCATCACCCCTTGTTTGCTCAAACTTTACAGCTGCAGTGCTCTGTCACGTAGGCTTGGGTAGAAGAATGCCCAGAGCTCAGGCTAAGAAATTCCAAGTAATGGCCAGGCCTCATGGCTCCGGACAAGGGGAGTGACCCAGGAGACTGCTGGGTTGCATGATTGGGTGTTGCGGAGGTTGGGCAGAGGTTCCTGCAGCAGCTGGGAACGTTGAGGGGTGCTGTCTGAGTTACATGAGGACCCCAGGCACACAGGCAGGAATGTCCCTCTAGGAAATCGAGCAGAACATCCACTGGTGCAGATCAGGAGGGCTGTCCCCAGACTAGGGCCACCTACACAGTGTGGAACTCACCTAGCTGCGCGTGGTACAGGCATAAATGCCCTACAAGCAGGGGAGTGGTCTGGAGGTTAGCAGTCGTGTGTGGGAGACGAGGAGAGAGACTAAGAGGAGCAAGAAAACAACATTCAAAAGCTAGCCTGATGAGCCTGTGGGAGTTGGGGGCGGGTGGATATAGTGACGGGATGGAAGGAAACGCGCAAAGTATCTCAGTCCCGATCCAGGGAGTGGAGCTGCAAGGGTTTACTCCCTGCTCCCAGGTAGTATCAGCAAGCTGTGGCTGTGTGGATTAAAGGCCCCATTGCAGCCCTCCAGGACCCCAAGGGTCGGTGGGAGGGACAGAGAGGAGATGGAAACAAGAGCAACAATGTAGCTGAAACACATCCCTGCCTGTGGAGCTGTAAGATTCCAGTCCCTGCCCTGAAGCAGGTGGTGGCAAACTGTGGCTGTGCTGAGGCCAAGCCACTCCACAGGCTAAACATGGTCCCGGTACCAGCAGAGACCAGGCGGGTCCAAGGTCAAGCCCCAGCCGGCCTCCACTGAGGATAGACAAAAGCCCCCAGGCCCTCAAAACCCAGTGCGTCTCTCCTTCCTTAATCGTGATGCTGTTCCACATGGGTTGCAGCAGTGTTGATATCCCTCTAAGCAACGCTCCTGGGTTGAATTCTAGAGAGATCCTCTGTTTTATGTTATTCCGTCTGCATCTTTCCTGAAGTCAGGTTACCTGCTCATATACAACACACGGGTTTCCTTGCCACAGACACAAAAATGTGCTAATGCAGACACACACACACACACACACACACGCACACAGTACATTTTCAAACACACAAGACCGGCCCATGGACTCCTACAGGTTATCTGCTCACAGACACAAGGACCTGCTTATACACGCATGCAAGTTACCTTCTCAAAGACACACAATACCTCCTCATATAAACACACAGGCTCTTACTCACAAGCACACAGGACCTGGGCATATACACGAAGGTGACCTGCTGAAAAAGCCTACAGATGACCATCTCCTAGACACACACCAAGGTTACCTGCACACAGGCACGCAGTTCCTGCTGATAGAGACACACTTGTTGCCTGCTCGCAGATACACAGGAACGGCTCAGACACACGCCCAGGTGACCAGCTCGCAGACACACAAGACCTACTCATGTTCACATTGGCTGCCTGCTCACAGACACGCAGTACCTGCTCATATAGCCACACAGGGTACCTTCTCACAGAAACAAGACCTTTCTCATACATATACACAGCTTACCTGCTCACAGACACACAGGAACTGTTCATCTACACTCCTTGAGGACCTGATCACAGATATACAAGACATGCTCCTATACACACGCAGCTTACCTGCTCACAAACACTATTACCTCTTCTTGTACACACACACACACAGGTTTCCTGCTCATAGACACAGAAGCCTGCTTCTATACGCACACAGGTGATCTTCTCACAGACACAAGAACCTCCTCATCTACACCCACAGGTGATGTGCTCACAGTGACAAGAACCTGCTCACCTATACACACAGCTTTCCTACTCACAGACAGAAAGGTGCTGCTCATAAACACAAACACAGGTTACCTGCTCACAGACACTAGTAAGTCCTCCCTTACACAGGTTACGTGCTCATAGACAACATAACCTGATCACGCGCACACACAGATTACCTGTTCACAGACACAAGAACCATAGACATATATACCCACAAGATACATTCCACAGACAAAGGGACGTGCGAATATACCCACACAGTACCCTGCTCACACACACAGGAACCGACGCATGTACACATTCAGGTTATCTGCTCACAGACCCAACAAATGGCTTAAAAACACAAGCATGTTGATATGCTCACAGACACACAGGAACTTGTCGTAAACACACACGTTAACTGCTCACAGGCACACAGGACCTGCTCCCGTATACGCAACGGGTACATGCTCACACAAGAAGGACCTGCTCACACACGCACACATACACACACACACACACACACGCACACGTTACTTTCTCGCAGGCACGCAGTACCTGCTCATATACACACACTGGTTATCCGCTCATAGACACAAAACCTATACACACGCGTATTACTTGATCTCACACACACAGAACCCCCTACTATAAAATCACAGGCTTTCTACTCACAGACACACAAGAACTGCTCATATAAATAAGGTGACCTACTCATAGAAACACACTGGTGAACAGCTCATGTACACACACAGGTTCCCTGCGCCCAGGCACATGTTCCAGCGAATGGACACACACCGTTTTAATCTGCCTTCTACAGATACAAAGGAACTGCTCAGATACACGCATCAGTTCCCAGACACACAGGGCCTGCTCATATACAACTTGGTTGCCTGCTCACAGACACTACTACCTCCTCTTATACACACATACGTTTCCAGCTCACAGACACAAGAACCTTCTCATATACACACACAGGTCACCTTACCACATACACCAGAATATATGCTGATTTACACACACAGTAACCTGCGCACAGACAAAAGGACCTACTCCTACATACACACAGGTTACCTTGCCATAGACACAAGAACCAGATAATATACAAACACAGTAAGCCTATTCATAACTCTACTGATGTTCTGCTTCAAAGCATCAGACATAATTCTTAAGTTTTCTTCAGCTTCTCTGATGATTTTTTTATCTTTTTAAAAAATTTTTTTTTTAATTTTAACAATTTATTGGGGCTCATACAGTTCTTTTCACAGTTCATACATATACATACATCAATTGTATAAAGCACACCTGTACAGTCTTTGCCCTAATCATTTTTTTCTCTTTTCTTCTTTTACATTTTATTAGGGACCCATACAACTCTTACCACAATCCATACATATACATACATCAATTGTATAAAGCATATCCATACATTCCCTGCCCCAATCATTCTCAAGGCATTTGCTCTCCACTTAAGCCCCTTGCATCAGGTCCTCTTTCCCCCCCCCCTCCCTATTCCCCCCTCCCTCATATGCCCTTGGTAATTTATACATCGTTATTTTGTCATATCTTGCCCTATCCGGAGTCTCCCTTCCCCCCTTCTCTGCTGTCCCTCTCCCAGGGAAGAGGTCACATGTGGATCCTTGTAATCAGTTCCCCCTTTCCAACCCACTCACCCTCTACTCTCCCAGCATCTTCCCTCACACCCTTGGTCCTGAAGGTATCATCCACCCTGGATTCCCTGTACCTCCAACCCTCATATGTACCAGTGTACAGCCTCTGTCCTCTCCAGCCCTGCAAGGTAGAATTCGGATCATGGTAGTTGGGGGGAGGAAGCATCCAGGATCTGGGGGAAAGCTGTGTTCTTCATCGATATTACCTCACACCCTAATTAACCCATCTCCTCTCCTAAACCCCTCTATGAGGGGATCTTCATTGGCCGACACTTGGACCTTGGGTCTTCACTCTGCACTTCCCCCTTCATTAATATGACATATATATACATATATACATATACACATACATACACACACTTATATCTTTTTTTTTTGTATGATGCCTTATACCTGGTCCCTTGGGCACCTCGTGGTCGCACTAGCCGGTGTGCTTCTTCCATGTGGGCTTATTTGCTTCTGAGCTAGATGGCCGCTTGTTCACCTTCAAGCCTTTAAGACCCCAGACACTATCTCTTTTGATAGCCGGGCACCAACAGCTTTCTTCACCACATTTGCTTATGCACCCATTTGTCTTCAGCGATCCTATCATGGAGGTGTGGAGTCAATGATATGATTTTTTGTTCTTTGATGCCTGGTAACTGATCCCCTTGGGACCACTCGATCACACAGGCTGGTGTGTTCTTTCATGTGGACTTTGTTGCTTCTGAGCTAGATGGCCGCTTGTTTATCTTCAAGCCTTTAAGACCCCAGTCACTATCTCTTTTGATAGCCGGGCACCATCAGCTTTCTTCACCACATTTACTTGTTCACCCACTTTGGCTCCAGCCGTTGTGTCGGGAGAGTGAGCATCATAGAGTTCCAATTTAATAAAAGAAGGTATTCATGCATTGAGGGAGTGTTTGAGTAGAGGCCCAAGGTCCTTCTGCCACCTTAATACTTGACCTATAAATATAGACACATAGATCTATTTCCCTATCCTCCTATATATATTTGCATGTACATGTCTTTGTCTAGACCTCCATGGATGCCCTTTGACTCCTAGCTCTTTCATCCATCTCCCTTGACTTTCCTCCTGCCCTAGTACCATGCTTCATCGCCACCTGGGCTAGAGTATACCTTTTCTCTAAGCAACCTTACCCTTGATCATTTCCCACCATGCCTGCCACTCCCCCTTCTCTACCATTTGGGGTCCCATGTTTTTCCCTTGTCCCTGGGTTTGTTAACACCACTTCCTTACCCCCCCTACCCCCCCACCCCAAGTCCCCCCGGAACTGTCGGTCCCGTTGTTTTTCCTCCAGATAGTTCATCCAGCCTGTCCTATTCAGACAGACCTGTGGAGTCACTAACATGTACGAAAACAAGACAGAGGAAAACAAAGCAACAGTATACAACCAGACAACAAAACAACAAAAACAAACCACTGACAAAGAACAGAACAAAACAGTTCACAAGAGAAAAGCTTGTAGTTAGGTTCAGGGATCGTTTGCTGGCCCTTAGGAGCGTTTTCCAGTCCAGTCTGTTGGGGCACCACGCCCTGGCCCCAAAGTCCACTTTCAGCATTCCCTGGGGACCTTGCCACTCCATTCCCTTGCTGTTCCGCTGCACTCCTCCAGTGATTTGCCTCGGTGTGGTGGGATCAGGTCAGGTGCAATTCCCACACTGTGTCTCCGGTGCTGTCCCCTGTATTGCCCTTAGTCACTGAGGGGCATCATGTCTCATAGTAGGGCCAGCCATGTTGTTCTCTCTGTGGACTGGCTGCTCTACTCAGTAACATCATCATCACGGCCTGGTGGGCCAGGCTGTGCTCCACTCTCTCCTCCTGCCCCTTCATCTGCTCCTGTGTGCTCTGATCAGATATGTCCATCTCCCGGAGCTGCAGAGTCAATGTCGTCCTTTGGAACAAATTCTTTTCGGGGAAGGGCAGGAATCCACTTAATTTATGGTGCTGGGGCCAGCCTCCCAGACCTCTCCACTGGTTCTCTCCTCCACGCCGGGATATTGCATTCACACCTTGCGACACTGGGTTGAAGTCTGGTCCCCCTTTCCCTGTGGAGATATAAACAATACCCTCCCATTGGGTGGATTAATGCCCCCTGACCCCACTACCCTTTTCTTCCTTGTATTCATCCTTTTGTTTTCCTTTCCCCACCTCCTCCACCATTGTCTACCATGTACATCCCTGGTCTTGGTCTGGTCCCTTCCATACTACACAGTCTTCACCCCTAAAATGTTTGTATACAGTAGCTTTTTCCCCTATGCCCCTTTTGCTTTTTTAAAAAAATTTTTAATTCTTACCTCAGCGGGCTCATGTTGTACTTGTCCTTTTGTGCCTGACTTACTTCGCCTAGCATGATTTCCTCCAGTTCTTCCCATGCCGCTATGTGCCTCGTACGTTCATCACTGCTTTTTAGTGATGCGTAGTATTCCATTGTATGTATATACCACAGTTTTTTAATCCAATCGTCAGTTGATGGAAATCTGGGTTGCTTCCAACTCCTTGCAATTGTGAACTGTGCCGCAATGAACATTGGAGCACAGATGTCTGGTCTTGGTTTGTTTCTTGCCTCTTCTGGGTATATGCCCAGTAGGGGGATTGCTGGGTCATATGGTAACTCTATTTCCATCTGTTTTAGGTATCGCCAGATTGATTTCCATAGTGGCTGTACGTACTTACAGTCCCACCAGCAGTGGATGAGAGTTCCTGTCTCCCCACAGCCCCTCCAACACTTGTTGCTTTCTGATTTTTTGAATTGGGCTACCTTTGAGGGTGTCAGGTGGTACCTCATTGTTGTTTTAATTTGCATTTCTCTTATGGCTAAAGATCGGGAACATTTTCTCATATGTTTGTTGGCCATTCGGATTTCTGCCCCTCTGAAACTTCTGTTCAAGTCCTTTGCCCACCTTTCAAGTGGGCTATTGGTTTTTTTCTTTTTGGAAGCTAGCAGAGTACTGTAGATTTTAGTAATAAGGCCTTTGTCTGATGTGTCATTGCTAAAGATGTTTTCCCAGTCTGTGGATTCTCTTATTACTCTCTTGGTGAATTCTTTAGATGTACCCAAGTGTTTTATCTTCAGTATATCCCATTTGTCGATTTGTGCCTCCTCTGTGTTTGTGTCCTTCCCTATTTCTGATAGCCTGTGTATTGCCTGCGCCAAAGTTCTCAAGTTGGTCCCAATTCCCTCATTGATGGCCCTAATAGTTTGGGGTTTAACTTCAAGGTCTGTGATCCACCTTGAGGTTATTCTTGTGCATGGAGTGAGATAAGGGTCTTGCTTCATTTTTCTGCATGTTGATATCCATTTTTTCCAGCACCACTTGTTAAAGAGGGCATCTGCTTCCCATTTGATATTTTTGGGGCCCTTGTCAAAGATCAGCTGTGTGTATGCTGATGCTTTTATTTCTGGGTTTTCAGTTCTTTTCCATTGGTCTGAGTATCTGTCATTGTACCAATACCATGCAGTTTTGAGAACTGTGGCTGCATAGTATGTGCCAAAGTCAGGTAAAGCAAGCCCTCCCACGGTGTCCTTCTTCTTGAGGAGTTCTCTGCTAATTCTGGGCTTCTTCCCTCTCCATATGAAGTTGGTAATCAGTTTTTCCATTTCTTTGAAGAAAGATGATGGTAATTGTATAGGGATAGCATTAAACTTATATAGTGCCTTTGGCAGAACTGACATCTTAACTATATTAAGTCTCCCAATCCAAGAGCATGGAATATTCTTCCATTTGTTGAGGTCGCTCTTGGTTTCTTGTAATAGTGTTCTATAGTTTTCCCTATATAGATCTTTAGTTTTTTCAGTCAAGTGTATCCCTAGATATTTCAGTTTGTGTTTGGCTATTGTGAAGGGTACCACCTTTTTGATCTCTTCTTCTGTGGTCTTATCTGATGTGTATAACAGTCCGATGGACTTCTGTTTGTTGATCTTGTATCCTGCCACTCTGCCAAACTCCTCTATTGCTTCCAGTACTCCCCTTGTGGAACTTTTGGGATTTTCCATATATAAAATCGTATCATCTGCAAATAACGATAGTTTCACCTCTTCCTTCCCCAGACGAATACCTTTGATGTCACTTCTTTGCCTTATGCTGTTAGCTAAAACCTCCAGCACGATATTAAATAGGAGTGGAGACAAGGGGCATCCTTGTCTGGTTCCCTTTTTCAGTGGGATTGTGTTAGTCTTTTCTCCATTGACTATGACTTTGGCTGTTGGTTTTTCATATATAGCTTGTATTGTCTTGAGGAACTTTCCTTCCATTCCTATCTTCGCTAGTGTCTTAAACAGGAATTGGTGTTGGATGTTGTCGAGTGCTTTTTCTGCGTCTATTGATATTATCATGTGATTCTTATACTTTTTCATGTCAATGTGACGAATAATACTAATGGTCTTTCGTATGTTGAACCATCCCTGCATCCCTGGTATGAATCCCACTTGGTCATGGTTAATTATTTGTTTTATATACTTTTGTATTCTGTTGGCTAGTATTTTGTTAAGGATTTTGCATCAATGTTCATTAGGGATATCGGTCTGTAGTTCTCGATTCTTGTGGGATCCTTGCCCGGTTTGGGTATCAGAGTTATACTAGCTTCATAGAAGGAGTTTGGGAGTTTGCCATCTTTTTCTATGTTCTGGAAAAGTTTGTGTAGGATTGGTATTAGTTCTTCCCTGAATGCTTGATAGAATTCTCCAGTGTATCCATCTGGTCCAGGGGATTTTTTTGTTGGTAATCCCTTGATAACCTTTTCTATTTCTTCTATTGCGATGGGTCTGTTGAGATTCTTGATGTGCACCGAGGATAGTCTAGGGAGGGATTGTTTTTCCAGGAATTTGTCCATGTCTTCCAAATTGTTGTATTCATTGGAGTACAATCCTTCATAGTATTGTGTAACTATGCTTTTGATTTCATTAGGGTCTGTTGTAATGACCCCTCTTTCATCCCTTATTCTTGCTATTGAGATTTGTTCCCTCCTTTCTTTGGTTAGGTTTGCCAATGGTCTATCGATCCTGTTTATCTTTTCAAAGAACCAACTTTTAGCGATATTAATTTTTTCCATAGTTTTTTTATTTTCCCTCTCCTGAATCTCAGCCCTGATTTTTATAATTTCTTTTCTTTTACTATTAGTAGGGTTGTCCTGCTGACTCAGCTCTAGTTTTTGTAAATTTTGTGTCAGCGTATCCGTCATGAGTCTCTCTTCCTTTCTCAGGTGTGCTTGTATTGCTATGAACCTTCCTCTGATGACTGCCTTTGCTGTGTCCCATAAGTTTTGGTACGTCGTGTGCTCATTTTCATTGGTTTCGAGAAATTTCCTGATTTCGTCTCGGATCTGCACCAGTATGCACTCCTTTTGCAGTAGAGAGTTATTCATCCTCCAATTATTTGCTCTTATTTTCTTTGTCTTCCTTTTGTTGATTTCCAGTCTTATGGCACAGTGGTCAGAGAGAGAGGTCTGTATTATTTCAATGTGCTTAAATTTATGTAGATTTGCCCAGACATAATTCTCAAGTTTTCTTCAGCTTCTCTGATGATCTTATTAGATTTTTGTTCATGTGGTTTAGGTCAGCTTGGTTGTCTTCTAAGTCCCTGCTGTTCTCTGATTCCCCCAGTCGATTCTCCAGGTCCCTGAGTCAGCTACTGGTTTTCCTTATCACCTCCCTAAGGTCCTGAATTTCCCTTTGGTTAATCGCTCTTACCTCTTCGATCATTTCATCCTTTTTCTCTATTGTTTCCCTCCTATTGTGTATGACTCCAAGGAGCATTCTGAAAATTTCTCTCTATGCCCGCTCAATGTCTGCTTCTTCTATACATGTTATTCTGTTCACGGCATCTTCTCTCATTGCTGTTAGTTTGTCCCATGTATTTTTTATATTTTTGCATTGAGTTCGTTGGGACTGAAGGCAGTTTGCCTTGCATTGTTTTAGAGGAGCCAGGACCCATTTTGCAGTGTGTCGAAGAGCACTGGCTCTCTCTGGGAGACTTGTAGGAATGCTTTTTTGCACTGCCTACAGTTTATTTCACAACGGAAGTAACCTACCACTTGATGCTCCTGTACTTCCATCTCAGGGGATGTCCCGTCCCGCGGGGTCATTCACCGTGGATCCTGGAGGAGAGAGTGGGAATTGGGTGGGTACAAGAGGCACGGAGAATGAGGACAAGACAATATCCTGATCAAGTCCCGTTATAATGAACAAAGAGTCACAGCTTATAACGGCCAGCCAAGGGGGTGTGGGGGCCTCGGCCGCACATGCAGATTAGGCTATCTTGGCAACAGGCCAATCGGAGTTCAGGGGAGCGTGCCTTGCCCGTGAGTCAGTAAGGGCTTACAGTCTTCAATTAGGTACGCAGAGGAGTGGCATGTACACGCAAATCAAGCATAGGTGAGGACGATCCTTTGCCCAATCCAGGGGATGCAGGACACGGGTGCTTATCTAAAGAGCATCACCCCTTGTTTGCTCAAACTTTACAGCTGCAGTGCTCTGTCACGTAGGCTTGGGTAGAAGAATGCCCAGAGCTCAGGCTAAGAAATTCCAAGTAATGGCCAGGCCTCATGGCTCCGGACAAGGGGAGTGACCCAGGAGACTGCTGGGTTGCATGATTGGGTGTTGCGGAGGTTGGGCAGAGGTTCCTGCAGCAGCTGGGAACGTTGAGGGGTGCTGTCTGAGTTACATGAGGACCCCAGGCACACAGGCAGGAATGTCCCTCTAGGAAATCGAGCAGAACATCCACTGGTGCAGATCAGGAGGGCTGTCCCCAGACTAGGGCCACCTACACAGTGTGGAACTCACCTAGCTGCGCGTGGTACAGGCATAAATGCCCTACAAGCAGGGGAGTGGTCTGGAGGTTAGCAGTAGTGTGTGGGAGACGAGGAGAGAGACTAAGAGGAGCAAGAAAACAACATTCAAAAGCTAGCCTGATGAGCCTGTGGGAGTTGGGGGCGGGTGGATATACTGAAGGGAAGGAAGGAAACGCGCAATGTATCTCAGTCCGGATCCAGGGAGTGGAGCTGCAAGGGTTTACTCCCTGCTCCCAGGTAGTATCAGCAAGCTGTGGCTGTGTGGATTAAAGGCCCCAGTGCAGCCCTCCAGGACCCCAAGGGTCGGTGGGAGGGACAGAGAGGAGATGGAAACAAGAGCAACAATGTAGCTGAAACGCATCCCTGTCTGTGGAGCTGCAAGATTCCAGTCCCTGCCCTGAAGCAGGTGGTGGCAAACTGTGGCTGTGCTGAGGCCAAGCCACTCCACAGGCTAAACATGGTCCTGGTACCAGCAGAGACCAGGCGGGTCCAAGGTCAAGCCCCAGCCGGCCTCCACTGAGGATAGACAAAAGCCCCCAGGCCCTCAAAACCCAGTGCGTCTCTCCTTCCTTAATCGTGATGCTGTTCCACATGGGTTGCAGCAGTGTTGATATACCTCTAAGCAACGCTCCTGGGTTGAATTCTAGAGAGATCCTCTGTTTTATGTTATTCCGTCTGCATCTTTCCTGAAGTCAGGTTACCTGCTCATACAACACACGGGTTTCCTTGCCACAGACACAAAAATGTGCTAATGCAGACACACACACACACACACACACACACAGTACATTGTCAAACACACAAGACCGGCCCATGGACTCCTACAGGTTATCTGCTCACAGACACAAGGACCTGCTTATACACCCATGCAAGTTACCTTCTCAAAGACACACAATACCTCCTCGTATAAACACACAGGCTCTTACTCACAAGCACACAGGACCTGGGCATATACACGAAGGTGACCTGCTGAAAAAGCCTACAGATGACCATCTCCTAGACACACACCAAGGTTACCTGCACACAGGCACGCAGTTCCTGCTGATAGAGACACACTTGTTGCCTGCTCGCAGATACACAGGAACGGCTCAGACACACGCCCAGGTGACCAGCTCGCAGACACACAAGACCTACTCATGTTCACATTGGCTGCCTGCTCACAGACACGCAGTACCTGCTCATATAGCCACGCAGGTTACCTTCTCACAGAAACAAGACCTTTCTCATACATATACACAGGTTACCTGCACACAGACAAAAGTGCCTGCTCACACACACGCACAGCTTACCTGCTCACAGACACACAGGAACTGTTCATCTACACTCCTTGAGGACCTGATCACAGATATACAAGACATGCTCCTATACACACGCAGCTTACCTGCTCACAAACACTATTACCTCTTCTTGTACACACACACACACACACACAGGTTTCCTGCTCATAGACACAGAAGCCTGCTTCTATACGCACACAGGTGATCTTCTCACAGACACAAGAACCTCCTCATCTACACCCACAGGTGATGTGCTCACAGTGACAAGAACCTGCTCACCTATACACACAGCTTTCCTACTCACAGACAGAAAGGTGCTGCTCATAAACACAAACACAGGTTACCTGCTCACAGACACTAGTACGTCCTCCCTTAGACACACAGGTTTCCTGCTCATAGACAACATAACCTGATCACACACACAGATTACCTGTTCACAGACACAAGAACCATAGACATATATACCCACAAGATACCTTCCACAGACAAAGGGACGTGCGAATATACCCACACAGTACCCTGCTCACAGACACAGGAACCGACGCATGTACGCATTCAGGTTATCTGCTCACAGACCCAACAATGGCTAAAAAACACAAGCATGTTGATATGCTCACAGACACACAGGACCTTGTCGTAAACACCCACGTTACCTGCTCACAGGCACACCGGACCTGCTCCCGTATACACAACCGGTACATGCTCACACAAGAAGGACCTGCTCACACGCGCACGCATACACACACACACAAACACGTTACTTTCTCGCAGGCATGCAGTACCTGCTCATATACACACACTGGTTACCTGCTCATAGACACAAAACCTATACACACGCGTATTACTTCATCCCCCGCACACAGAACCCCCTACTATAAAATCACAGGCCTTCTACTCACAGACACACAAGAACTGCTCATATAAATAAGGTGACCTTCTCATAGAAACACACTGGTGAACAGCTCATGTACACACACAGGTTCCCTGCGCCCAGGCACAAGTTCCTGCGAATGGACACACACCGTTTGTATCTGCCTTCTACAGATACAAAGGAACTGCTCAGATACACGCATCAGTTCCCAGACACACAGGGCCTGCTCATATACAACTTGGTTGCCCGCTCACAGACACTACCTCCTCTTATACACACATACGTTTCCAGCTCACAGACACAAGAACCTTCTCATATACACACACAGGTCACCTTACCACATACACCAGAATATATGCTCATTTACACACACAGTAACCTGCGCACAGACAAAAGGACCTACTCCTATATACACACAGGTTACCTTGCCATAGACACAAGAACCAGATAATATACAAACACAGTAAGCCTATTCATAACTCTACTGATGTTCTGCTTCAAAGCATCAGACATAATTCTTAAGTTTTCTTCAGCTTCTCTGATGATCTTACTAGATTTTTGTTCATGTGGTTTAAGTCAGCTTGGTTGTCTTCTAAGTCCCTGATGCTGTTCTCTGATTCCCCCGGTCGATTCTCCAGGTCCCTGAGTCTGCTACTGGTTTTCCTTATCACCTCCCTAAGGTCCTGAATTTCCCTTTGGTTTATCGCTCTTACCTCTTCGATCATTTCATCCTTTTTCTCTATTGTTTCCCTCCTATTGTGTATGACTCCAAGGAGCATTCTGAAAATTTCTCTCTATGCCCGCTCAATGTCTGCTTCTTCTATACATGTTATTCTGTTCACGGCATCTTCTCTCATTGCTGTTAGTTTGTCCCATGTATTTTTTATATTTTCGCATTGAGTTCGTTGGGACTGAAGGCGGTTTGCCTTGCATTGTTTTAGAGGATCCTGGACCCATTTTGCAGTGTGTCGAAGAGCACTGGCTCTCTCTGGGAGACTTGTAGGAATGCTTTTTTGCACTGCCTACAGTTTATTTCACAACGGACGGAACCTACCACTTGATGCTCCTGTACTTCCATCTCAGGGGATGTCCCGTCCCGCGGGGTCATTCACCGTGGATCCTGGAGGAGAGAGTGGGAATTGGGTGGGTACAAGAGGCACGGAGAATGAGGACAAGACAATATCCTGATCAAGTCCCGTTTTAATGAACAAAGAGTCACAGCTTATAACGGCCAGCCAAGGGGGTGTGGGGGCCTCGGCCGCACATGCAGATTAGGCTATCTTGGCAACAGGCCAATCGGAGTTCAGGGGAGCGTGCCTTGCCCGTGAGTCAGTAAGGGCTTACGGTCTTCAATTAGGTACGCAGAGGAGTGGCATGTACACGCAAATCAAGCATAGGTGAGGAAGATCCTTTGCCCAATCCAGGGGATGCAGGACACGGGTGCTTATCTAAAGAGCATCACCCCTTGTTTGCTCAAACTTTACAGCTGCAGTGCTCTGTCACGTAGGCTTGGGTAGAAGAATGCCCAGAGCTCAGGCTAAGAAATTCCAAGTAATGGCCAGGCCTCATGGCTCCGGACAAGGGGAGTGACCCAGGAGACTGCTGGGTTGCATGATTGGGTGTTGCGGAGGTTGGGCAGAGGTTCCTGCAGCAGCTGGGAACGTTGAGGGGTGCTGTCTGAGTTACATGAGGACCCCAGGCACACAGGCAGGAATGTCCCTCTAGGAAATCGAGCAGAACATCCACTGGTGCAGATCAGGAGGGCTGTCCCCAGACTAGGGCCACCTACACAGTGTGGAACTCACCTAGCTGCGCGTGGTACAGGCATAAATGCCCTACAAGCAGGGGAGTGGTCTGGAGGTTAGCAGTAGTGTGTGGGAGACCAGGAGAGAGACTAAGAGGAGCAAGAAAACAACATTCAAAAGCTAGCCTGATGAGCCTGTGGGAGTTGGGGGCGGGTGGATATAGTGAAGGGATGGAAGGAAACGCGCAATGTATCTCAGTCCCGATCCAGGGAGTGGAGCTGCAAGGGTTTACTCCCTGCTCCCAGGTAGTATCAGCAAGCTGTGGCTGTGTGGATTAAAGGCCCCAGTGCAGCCCTCCAGGACCCCAAGGGTCGGTGGGAGGGACAGAGAGGAGATGGAAACAAGAGCAACAATGTAGCTGAAACGCATCCCTGCCTGTGGAGCTGCAAGATTCCAGTCCCTGCCCTGAAGCAGGTGGTGGCAAACTGTGGCTGTGCTGAGGCCAAGCCACTCCACAGGCTAAACATGGTCCTGGTACCAGCAGAGACCAGGCGGGTCCAAGGTCAAGCCCCAGCCGGCCTCCACTGAGGATAGACAAAAGCCCCCAGGCCCTCAAAACCCAGTGCGTCTCTCCTTCCTTAATCGTGATGCTGTTCCACATGGGTTGCAGCAGTGTTGATATCCCTCTAAGCAACGCTCCTGGGTTGAATTCTAGAGAGATCCTCTGTTTTATGTTATTCCGTCTGCATCTTTCCTGAAGTCAGGTTACCTGCTCATATACAACACACGGGTTTCCTTGCCACAGACACAAAAATGTGCTAATGCAGACACACACACACACACACACACAGTACATTGTCAAACACACAAGACCGGCCCATGGACTCCTACAGGTTATCTGCTCACAGACACAAGGACCTGCTTATACACACATGCAAGTTACCTTCTCAAAGACACACAATACCTCCTCATATAAACACACAGGCTCTTACTCACAAGCACACAGGACCTGGGCATATACACGAAGGTGACCTGCTGAAAAAGCCTACAGATGACCATCTCCTAGACACACACCAAGGTTACCTGCACACAGGCACGCAGTTCCTGCTGATAGAGACACACTTGTTGCCTGCTCGCAGATACACAGGAACGGCTCAGACACACGCCCAGGTGACCAGCTCGCAGACACACAAGACCTACTCATGTTCACATTGGCTGCCTGCTCACAGACACGCAGTACCTGCTCATATAGCCACGCAGGTTACCTTCTCACAGAAACAAGACCTTTCTCATACATATACACAGGTTACCTGCACACAGACAAAAGTGCCTGCTCACACACACGCACAGCTTACCTGCTCACAGACACACAGGAACTGTTCATCTACACTCCTTGAGGACCTGATCACAGATATACAAGACATGCTCCTATACACACGCAGCTTACCTGCTCACAAACACTATTACCTCTTCTTGTACACACACACACACACACACACACACAGGTTTCCTGCTCATAGACACAGAAGCCTGCTTCTATACGCACACAGGTGATCTTCTCACAGACACAAGAACCTCCTCATCTACACCCACAGGTGATGTGCTCACAGTGACAAGAACCTGCTCACCTATACACACAGCTTTCCTACTCACAGGCAGAAAGGTGCTGCTCATAAACACAAACACAGGTTACCTGCTCACAGACACTAGTACGTCCTCCCTTAGACACACAGGTTTCCTGCTCATAGACAACATAACCTGATCACACACACAGATTACCTGTTCACAGACACAAGAACCATAGACATATATACCCACAAGATACCTTCCACAGACAAAGGGACGTGCGAATATACCCACACAGTACCCTGCTCACAGACACAGGAACCGACGCATGTACGCATTCAGGTTATCTGCTCACAGACCCAACAATGGCTAAAAAACACAAGCATGTTGATATGCTCACAGACACACAGGACCTTGTCGTAAACACCCACGTTACCTGCTCACAGGCACACCGGACCTGCTCCCGTATACACAACCGGTACATGCTCACACAAGAAGGACCTGCTCACACACGCACGCATACACACACACACAAACACACACGTTACTTTCTCGCAGGCACGCAGTACCTGGTCATATACACACACTGGTTACCTGCTCATAGACACAAAACCTATACACACGCGTATTACTTCATCCCACACACACAGAACCCCCTACTATAAAATCACAGGCTTTCTACTCACAGACACACAAGAACTGCTCATATAAATAAGGTGACCTTCTCATAGAAACACACTGGTGAACAGCTCATGTACACACACAGGTTCCCTGCGCCCAGGCACAAGTTCCTGCGAATGTACACACACCGTTTGTATCTGCCTTCTACAGATACAAAGGAACTGCTCAGATACACGCATCAGTTCCCAGACACACAGGGCCTGCTCATATACAACTTGGTTGCCCGCTCACAGACACTACTACCTCCTCTTATACACACATACGTTTCCAGCTCACAGACACAAGAACCTTCTCATATACACACACAGGTCACCTTACCACATACACCAGAATATATGCTCATTTACACACACAGTAACCTGCGCACAGACAAAAGGACCTACTCCTATATACACACAGGTTACCTTGCCATAGACACAAGAACCAGATAATATACAAACACAGTAAGCCTATTCATAACTCTACTGATGTTCTGCTTCAAAGCATCAGACATAATTCTTAAGTTTTCTTCAGCTTCTCTGATGATCTTACTAGATTTTTGTTCATGTGGTTTAAGTCAGCTTGGTTGTCTTCTAAGTCCCTGATGCTGTTCTCTGCTTCCCCCGTTCGATTCTCCAGGTCCCTGAGTCTGCTACTGGTTTTCCTTATCACCTCCCTAAGGTCCTGAATTTCCCTTTGGTTTATCGCTCTTACCTCTTCGATCATTTCATCCTTTTTCTCTATTGTTTCCCTCCTATTGTGTATGACTCCAAGGAGCATTCTGAAATTTTCTCTCTATGCCCGCTCAATGTCTGCTTCTTCTATACATGTTATTCTGTTCACGGCATCTTCTCTCATTGCTGTTAGTTTGTCCCATGTATTTTTTACATTTTTGCATTGAGTTCGTTGGGACTGAAGGCGGTTTGCCTTGCATTGTTTTAGAGGAGCCAGGACCCATTTTGCAGTGTGTCGAAGAGCACTGGCTCTCTCTGGGAGACTTGTAGGAATGCTTTTTTGCACTGCCTACAGTTTATTTCACAACAGAAGTAACCTACCACTTGATGCTCCTGTACTTCCATCTCAGGGGATGTCCCGTCCCGCGGGGTCATTCACCGTGGATCCTGGAGGAGAGAGTGGGAATTGGGTGGGTACAAGAGGCACGGAGAATGAGGACAAGACAATATCCTGATCAAGTCCCGTTTTAATGAACAAAGAGTCACAGCTTATAACGGCCAGCCAAGGGGGTGTGGGGGCCTCGGCCGCACATGCAGATTAGGCTATCTTGGCAACAGGCCAATCGGAGTTCAGGGGAGCGTGCCTTGCCCGTGAGTCAGTAAGGGCTTACAGTCTTCAATTAGGTACGCAGAGGAGTGGCATGTACACGCAAATCAAGCATAGGTGAGGACGATCCTTTGCCCAATCCAGGGGATGCAGGACACGGGTGCTTATCTAAAGAGCATCACCCCTTGTTTGCTCAAACTTTACAGCTGCAGTGCTCTGTCACGTAGGCTTGGGTAGAAGAATGCCCAGAGCTCAGGCTAAGAAATTCCAAGTAATGGCCAGGCCTCATGGCTCCGGACAAGGGGAGTGACCCAGGAGACTGCTGGGTTGCATGATTGGGTGTTGCGGAGGTTGGGCAGAGGTTCCTGCAGCAGCTGGGAACGTTGAGGGGTGCTGTCTGAGTTACATGAGGACCCCAGGCACACAGGCAGGAATGTCCCTCTAGGAAATCGAGCAGAACATCCACTGGTGCAGATCAGGAGGGCTGTCCCCAGACTAGGGCCACCTACACAGTGTGGAACTCACCTAGCTGCGCGTGGTACAGGCATAAATGCCCTACAAGCAGGGGAGTGGTCTGGAGGTTAGCAGTCGTGTGTGGGAGACGAGGAGAGAGACTAAGAGGAGCAAGAAAACAACATTCAAAAGCTAGCCTGATGAGCCTGTGGGAGTTGGGGGCGGGTGGATATAGTGAAGGGATGGAAGGAAACGCGCAATGTATCTCAGTCCCGATCCAGGGAGTGGAGCTGCAAGGGTTTACTCCCTGCTCCCAGGTAGTATCAGCAAGCTGTGGCTGTGTGGATTAAAGGCCCCAGTGCAGCCCTCCAGGACCCCAAGTGTCGGTGGGAGGGACAGAGAGGAGATGGAAACAAGAGCAACAATGTAGCTGAAACGCATCCCTGCCTGTGGAGCTGCAAGATTCCAGTCCCTGCCCTGAAGCAGGTGGTGGCAAACTGTGGCTGTGCTGAGGCCAAGCCACTCCACAGGCTAAACATGGTCCTGGTACCAGCAGAGACCAGGCGGGTCCAAGATCAAGCCCCAGCCGGCCTCCACTGAGGATAGACAAAAGCCCCCAGGCCCTCAAAACCCCGTGGGTCTCTCCTTCCTTAATCGTGATGCTGTTCCACATGGGTTGCAGCAGTGTTGATATCCCTCTAAGCAACGCTCCTGGGTTGAATTCTAGAGAGATCCTCTGTTTTATGTTATTCCGTCTGCATCTTTCCTGAAGTCAGGTTACCTGCTCATATACAACACACGGGTTTCCTTGCCACAGACACAAAAATGTGCTAATGCAGACACACACACACACACACACACAGTACATTGTCAAACACACAAGACCGGCCCATGGACTCCTACAGGTTATCTGCTCACAGACACAAGGACCTGCTTATACACACATGCAAGTTACCTTCTCAAAGACACACAATACCTCCTCATATAAACACACAGGCTCTTACTCACAAGCACACAGGACCTGGGCATATACACGAAGGTGACCTGCTGAAAAAGCCTACAGATGACCATCTCCTAGACACACACCAAGGTTACCTGCACACAGGCACGCAGTTCCTGCTGATAGAGACACACTTGTTGCCTGCTCGCAGATACACAGGAACGGCTCAGACACACGCCCAGGTGACCAGCTCGCAGACACACAAGACCTACTCATGTTCACATTGGCTGCCTGCTCACAGACACGCAGTACCTGCTCATATAGCCACGCAGGTTACCTTCTCACAGAAACAAGACCTTTCTCATACATATACACAGGTTACCTGCACACAGACAAAAGTGCCTGCTCACACACACGCACAGCTTACCTGCTCACAGACACACAGGAACTGTTCATCTACACTCCTTGAGGACCTGATCACAGATATACAAGACATGCTCCTATACACACGCAGCTTACCTGCTCACAAACACTATTACCTCTTCTTGTACACACACACACACACACACACACACAGGTTTCCTGCTCATAGACACAGAAGCCTGCTTCTATACGCACACAGGTGATCTTCTCACAGACACAAGAACCTCCTCATCTACACCCACAGGTGATGTGCTCACAGTGACAAGAACCTGCTCACCTATACACACAGCTTTCCTACTCACAGGCAGAAAGGTGCTGCTCATAAACACAAACACAGGTTACCTGCTCACAGACACTAGTACGTCCTCCCTTAGACACACAGGTTTCCTGCTCATAGACAACATAACCTGATCACACACACAGATTACCTGTTCACAGACAAAAGAACCATAGACATATATACCCACAAGATACCTTCCACAGACAAAGGGACGTGCGAATATACCCACACAGTACCCTGCTCACAGACACAGGAACCGACGCATGTACGCATTCAGGTTATCTGCTCACAGACCCAACAATGGCTAAAAAACACAAGCATGTTGATATGCTCACAGACACACAGGACCTTGTCGTAAACACCCACGTTACCTGCTCACAGGCACACCGGACCTGCTCCCGTATACACAACCGGTACATGCTCACACAAGAAGGACCTGCTCACACACGCACGCATACACACACACACAAACACACACGTTACTTTCTCGCAGGCACGCAGTACCTGGTCATATACACACACTGGTTACCTGCTCATAGACACAAAACCTATACACACGCGTATTACTTCATCCCACACACACAGAACCCCCTACTATAAAATCACAGGCTTTCTACTCACAGACACACAAGAACTGCTCATATAAATAAGGTGACCTTCTCATAGAAACACACTGGTGAACAGCTCATGTACACACACAGGTTCCCTGCGCCCAGGCACAAGTTCCTGCGAATGTACACACACCGTTTGTATCTGCCTTCTACAGATACAAAGGAACTGCTCAGATACACGCATCAGTTCCCAGACACACAGGGCCTGCTCATATACAACTTGGTTGCCCGCTCACAGACACTACTACCTCCTCTTATACACACATACGTTTCCAGCTCACAGACACAAGAACCTTCTCATATACACACACAGGTCACCTTACCACATACACCAGAATATATGCTCATTTACACACACAGTAACCTGCGCACAGACAAAAGGACCTACTCCTATATACACACAGGTTACCTTGCCATAGACACAAGAACCAGATAATATACAAACACAGTAAGCCTATTCATAACTCTACTGATGTTCTGCTTCAAAGCATCAGACATAATTCTTAAGTTTTCTTCAGCTTCTCTGATGATCTTACTAGATTTTTGTTCATGTGGTTTAAGTCAGCTTGGTTGTCTTCTAAGTCCCTGATGCTGTTCTCTGCTTCCCCCGTTCGATTCTCCAGGTCCCTGAGTCTGCTACTGGTTTTCCTTATCACCTCCCTAAGGTCCTGAATTTCCCTTTGGTTTATCGCTCTTACCTCTTCGATCATTTCATCCTTTTTCTCTATTGTTTCCCTCCTATTGTGTATGACTCCAAGGAGCATTCTGAAATTTTCTCTCTATGCCCGCTCAATGTCTGCTTCTTCTATACATGTTATTCTGTTCACGGCATCTTCTCTCATTGCTGTTAGTTTGTCCCATGTATTTTTTACATTTTTGCATTGAGTTCGTTGGGACTGAAGGCGGTTTGCCTTGCATTGTTTTAGAGGAGCCAGGACCCATTTTGCAGTGTGTCGAAGAGCACTGGCTCTCTCTGGGAGACTTGTAGGAATGCTTTTTTGCACTGCCTACAGTTTATTTCACAACAGAAGTAACCTACCACTTGATGCTCCTGTACTTCCATCTCAGGGGATGTCCCGTCCCGCGGGGTCATTCACCGTGGATCCTGGAGGAGAGAGTGGGAATTGGGTGGGTACAAGAGGCACGGAGAATGAGGACAAGACAATATCCTGATCAAGTCCCGTTTTAATGAACAAAGAGTCACAGCTTATAACGGCCAGCCAAGGGGGTGTGGGGGCCTCGGCCGCACATGCAGATTAGGCTATCTTGGCAACAGGCCAATCAGAGTTCAGGGGAGCGTGCCTTGCCCGTGAGTCAGTAAGGGCTTACAGTCTTCAATTAGGTACGCAGAGGAGTGGCATGTACACGCAAATCAAGCATAGGTGAGGACGATCCTTTGCCCAATCCAGGGGATGCAGGACACGGGTGCTTATCTAAAGAGCATCACCCCTTGTTTGCTCAAACTTTACAGCTGCAGTGCTCTGTCACGTAGGCTTGGGTAGAAGAATGCCCAGAGCTCAGGCTAAGAAATTCCAAGTAATGGCCAGGCCTCATGGCTCCGGACAAGGGGAGTGACCCAGGAGACTGCTGGGTTGCATGATTGGGTGTTGCGGAGGTTGGGCAGAGGTTCCTGCAGCAGCTGGGAACGTTGAGGGGTGCTGTCTGAGTTACATGAGGACCCCAGGCACACAGGCAGGAATGTCCCTCTAGGAAATCGAGCAGAACATCCACTGGTGCAGATCAGGAGGGCTGTCCCCAGACTAGGGCCACCTACACAGTGTGGAACTCACCTAGCTGCGCGTGGTACAGGCATAAATGCCCTACAAGCAGGGGAGTGGTCTGGAGGTTAGCAGTCGTGTGTGGGAGACGAGGAGAGAGACTAAGAGGAGCAAGAAAACAACATTCAAAAGCTAGCCTGATGAGCCTGTGGGAGTTGGGGGCGGGTGGATATAGTGAAGGGATGGAAGGAAACGCGCAATGTATCTCAGTCCCGATCCAGGGAGTGGAGCTGCAAGGGTTTACTCCCTGCTCCCAGGTAGTATCAGCAAGCTGTGGCTGTGTGGATTAAAGGCCCCAGTAAAGTCCTCCAGGACCCCAAGGGTCGGTGTGAGGGACAGAGAGGAGATGGAAACAAGAGCAACAATGTAGCTGAAACGCATCCCTGCCTGTGGAGCTGCAAGATTCCAGTCCCTGCCCTGAAGCAGGTGGTGGCAAACTGTGGCTGTGCTGAGGCCAAGCCACTCCACAGGCTAAACATGGTCCTGGTACCAGCAGAGACCAGGCGGGTCCAAGATCAAGCCCCAGCCGGCCTCCACTGAGGATAGACAAAAGCCCCCAGGCCCTCAAAACCCCGTGGGTCTCTACTTCCTTAATCGTGATGCTGTTCCACATGGGTTGCAGCAGTGTTGATATCCCTCTAAGCAACGCTCCTGGGTTGAATTCTAGAGAGATCCTCTGTTTTATGTTATTCCGTCTGCATCTTTCCTGAAGTCAGGTTACCTGCTCATATACAACACACGGGTTTCCTTGCCACAGACACAAAAATGTGCTAATGCAGACACACACACACACACACACAGTACATTGTCAAACACACAAGACCGGCCCATGGACTCCTACAGGTTATCTGCTCACAGACACAAGGACCTGCTTATACACACATGCAAGTTACCTTCTCAAAGACACACAATACCTCCTCATATAAACACACAGGCTCTTACTCACAAGCACACAGGACCTGGGCATATACACGAAGGTGACCTGCTGAAAAAGCCTACAGATGACCATCTCCTAGACACACACCAAGGTTACCTGCACACAGGCACGCAGTTCCTGCTGATAGAGACACACTTGTTGCCTGCTCGCAGATACACAGGAACGGCTCAGACACACGCCCAGGTGACCAGCTCGCAGACACACAAGACCTACTCATGTTCACATTGGCTGCCTGCTCACAGACACGCAGTACCTGCTCATATAGCCACGCAGGTTACCTTCTCACAGAAACAAGACCTTTCTCATACATATACACAGGTTACCTGCACACAGACAAAAGTGCCTGCTCACACACACGCACAGCTTACCTGCTCACAGACACACAGGAACTGTTCATCTACACTCCTTGAGGACCTGATCACAGATATACAAGACATGCTCCTATACACACGCAGCTTACCTGCTCACAAACACTATTACCTCTTCTTGTACACACACACACACACACACACACACAGGTTTCCTGCTCATAGACACAGAAGCCTGCTTCTATACGCACACAGGTGATCTTCTCACAGACACAAGAACCTCCTCATCTACACCCACAGGTGATGTGCTCACAGTGACAAGAACCTGCTCACCTATACACACAGCTTTCCTACTCACAGGCAGAAAGGTGCTGCTCATAAACACAAACACAGGTTACCTGCTCACAGACACTAGTACGTCCTCCCTTAGACACACAGGTTTCCTGCTCATAGACAACATAACCTGATCACACACACAGATTACCTGTTCACAGACAAAAGAACCATAGACATATATACCCACAAGATACCTTCCACAGACAAAGGGACGTGCGAATATACCCACACAGTACCCTGCTCACAGACACAGGAACCGACGCATGTACGCATTCAGGTTATCTGCTCACAGACCCAACAATGGCTAAAAAACACAAGCATGTTGATATGCTCACAGACACACAGGACCTTGTCGTAAACACCCACGTTACCTGCTCACAGGCACACCGGACCTGCTCCCGTATACACAACCGGTACATGCTCACACAAGAAGGACCTGCTCACACACGCACGCATACACACACACACAAACACACACGTTACTTTCTCGCAGGCACGCAGTACCTGGTCATATACACACACTGGTTACCTGCTCATAGACACAAAACCTATACACACGCGTATTACTTCATCCCACACACACAGAACCCCCTACTATAAAATCACAGGCTTTCTACTCACAGACACACAAGAACTGCTCATATAAATAAGGTGACCTTCTCATAGAAACACACTGGTGAACAGCTCATGTACACACACAGGTTCCCTGCGCCCAGGCACAAGTTCCTGCGAATGTACACACACCGTTTGTATCTGCCTTCTACAGATACAAAGGAACTGCTCAGATACACGCATCAGTTCCCAGACACACAGGGCCTGCTCATATACAACTTGGTTGCCCGCTCACAGACACTACTACCTCCTCTTATACACACATACGTTTCCAGCTCACAGACACAAGAACCTTCTCATATACACACACAGGTCACCTTACCACATACACCAGAATATATGCTCATTTACACACACAGTAACCTGCGCACAGACAAAAGGACCTACTCCTATATACACACAGGTTACCTTGCCATAGACACAAGAACCAGATAATATACAAACACAGTAAGCCTATTCATAACTCTACTGATGTTCTGCATCAAAGCATCAGACATAATTCTTAAGTTTTCTTCAGCTTCTCTGATGATCTTACTAGATTTTTGTTCATGTGGTTTAAGTCAGCTTGGTTGTCTTCTAAGTCCCTGATGCTGTTCTCTGCTTCCCCCGTTCGATTCTCCAGGTCCCTGAGTCTGCTACTGGTTTTCCTTATCACCTCCCTAAGGTCCTGAATTTCCCTTTGGTTTATCGCTCTTACCTCTTCGATCATTTCATCCTTTTTCTCTATTGTTTCCCTCCTATTGTGTATGACTCCAAGGAGCATTCTGAAATTTTCTCTCTATGCCCGCTCAATGTCTGCTTCTTCTATACATGTTATTCTGTTCACGGCATCTTCTCTCATTGCTGTTAGTTTGTCCCATGTATTTTTTACATTTTTGCATTGAGTTCGTTGGGACTGAAGGCGGTTTGCCTTGCATTGTTTTAGAGGAGCCAGGACCCATTTTGCAGTGTGTCGAAGAGCACTGGCTCTCTCTGGGAGACTTGTAGGAATGCTTTTTTGCACTGCCTACAGTTTATTTCACAACAGAAATAACCTACCACTTGATGCTCCTGTACTTCCATCTCAGGGGATGTCCCGTCCCGCGGGGTCATTCACCGTGGATCCTGGAGGAGAGAGTGGGAATTGGGTGGGTACAAGAGGCACGGAGAATGAGGACAAGACAATATCCTGATCAAGTCCCGTTTTAATGAACAAAGAGTCACAGCTTATAACGGCCAGCCAAGGGGGTGTGGGGGCCTCGGCCGCACATGCAGATTAGGCTATCTTGGCAACAGGCCAATCGGAGTTCAGGGGAGCGTGCCTTGCCCGTGAGTCAGTAAGGGCTTACAGTCTTCAATTAGGTACGCAGAGGAGTGGCATGTACACGCAAATCAAGCATAGGTGAGGACGATCCTTTGCCCAATCCAGGGGATGCAGGACACGGGTGCTTATCTAAAGAGCATCACCCCTTGTTTGCTCAAACTTTACAGCTGCAGTGCTCTGTCACGTAGGCTTGGGTAGAAGAATGCCCAGAGCTCAGGCTAAGAAATTCCAAGTAATGGCCAGGCCTCATGGCTCCGGACAAGGGGAGTGACCCAGGAGACTGCTGGGTTGCATGATTGGGTGTTGCGGAGGTTGGGCAGAGGTTCCTGCAGCAGCTGGGAACGTTGAGGGGTGCTGTCTGAGTTACATGAGGACCCCAGGCACACAGGCAGGAATGTCCCTCTAGGAAATCGAGCAGAACATCCACTGGTGCAGATCAGGAGGGCTGTCCCCAGACTAGGGCCACCTACACAGTGTGGAACTCACCTAGCTGCGCGTGGTACAGGCATAAATGCCCTACAAGCAGGGGAGTGGTCTGGAGGTTAGCAGTAGTGTGTGGGAGACGAGGAGAGAGACTAAGAGGAGCAAGAAAACAACATTCAAAAGCTAGCCTGATGAGCCTGTGGGAGTTGGGGACGGGTGGATATAGTGAAGGGATGGAAGGAAACGCGCAATGTATCTCAGTCCCGATCCAGGGAGTGGAGCTGCAAGGGTTTACTCCCTGCTCCCAGGTAGTATCAGCAAGCTGTGGCTGTGTGGATTAAAGGCCCCAGTGCAGCCCTCCAGGACCCCAAGTGTCGGTGGGAGGGACAGAGAGGAGATGGAAACAAGAGCAACAATGTAGCTGAAACGCATCCCTGCCTGTGGAGCTGCAAGATTCCAGTCCCTGCCCTGAAGCAGGTGGTGGCAAACTGTGGCTGTGCTGAGGCCAAGCCACTCCACAGGCTAAACATGGTCCTGGTACCAGCAGAGACCAGGCGGGTCCAAGATCAAGCCCCAGCCGGCCTCCACTGAGGATAGACAAAAGCCCCCAGGCCCTCAAAACCCCGTGGGTCTCTCCTTCCTTAATCGTGATGCAGTTCCACATGGGTTGCAGCAGTGTTGATATCCCACTAAGCAACGCTCCTGGGTTGAATTCTAGAGAGATCCTCTGTTTTATGTTATTCCGTCTGCATCTTTCCTGAAGTCAGGTTACCTGCTCATATACAACACACGGGTTTCCTTGCCACAGACACAAAAATGTGCTAATGCAGACACACACACACACACACACACAGTACATTGTCAAACACACAAGACCGGCCCATGGACTCCTACAGGTTATCTGCTCACAGACACAAGGACCTGCTTATACACACATGCAAGTTACCTTCTCAAAGACACACAATACCTCCTCATATAAACACACAGGCTCTTACTCACAAGCACACAGGACCTGGGCATATACACGAAGGTGACCTGCTGAAAAAGCCTACAGATGACCATCTCCTAGACACACACCAAGGTTACCTGCACACAGGCACGCAGTTCCTGCTGATAGAGACACACTTGTTGCCTGCTCGCAGATACACAGGAACGGCTCAGACACACGCCCAGGTGACCAGCTCGCAGACACACAAGACCTACTCATGTTCACATTGGCTGCCTGCTCACAGACACGCAGTACCTGCTCATATAGCCACGCAGGTTACCTTCTCACAGAAACAAGACCTTTCTCATACATATACACAAGTTACCTGTACACAGACAAAAGTGCCTGCTCACACACACGCACAGCTTACCTGCTCACAGACACACAGGAACTGTTCATCTACACTCCTTGAGGACCTGATCACAGATATACAAGACATGCTCCTATACACACGCAGCTTACCTGCTCACAAACACTATTACCTCTTCTTGTACACACACACACACACACACACACAGGTTTCCTGCTCATAGACACAGAAGCCTGCTTCTATACGCACACAGGTGATCTTCTCACAGACACAAGAACCTCCTCATCTACACCCACAGGTGATGTGCTCACAGTGACAAGAACCTGCTCACCTATACACACAGCTTTCCTACTCACAGGCAGAAAGGTGCTGCTCATAAACACAAACACAGGTTACCTGCTCACAGACACTAGTACGTCCTCCCTTAGACACACAGGTTTCCTGCTCATAGACAACATAACCTGATCACACACACAGATTACCTGTTCACAGACAAAAGAACCATAGACATATATACCCACAAGATACCTTCCACAGACAAAGGGACGTGCGAATATACCCACACAGTACCCTGCTCACAGACACAGGAACCGACGCATGTACGCATTCAGGTTATCTGCTCACAGACCCAACAATGGCTAAAAAACACAAGCATGTTGATATGCTCACAGACACACAGGACCTTGTCGTAAACACCCACGTTACCTGCTCACAGGCACACCGGACCTGCTCCCGTATACACAACCGGTACATGCTCACACAAGAAGGACCTGCTCACACACGCACGCATACACACACACACAAACACACACGTTACTTTCTCGCAGGCACGCAGTACCTGGTCATATACACACACTGGTTACCTGCTCATAGACACAAAACCTATACACACGCGTATTACTTCATCCCACACACACAGAACCCCCTACTATAAAATCACAGGCTTTCTACTCACAGACACACAAGAACTGCTCATATAAATAAGGTGACCTTCTCATAGAAACACACTGGTGAACAGCTCATGTACACACACAGGTTCCCTGCGCCCAGGCACAAGTTCCTGCGAATGTACAAACACCGTTTGTATCTGCCTTCTACAGATACAAAGGAACTGCTCAGATACACGCATCAGTTCCCAGACACACAGGGCCTGCTCATATACAACTTGGTTGCCCGCTCACAGACACTACTACCTCCTCTTATACACACATACGTTTCCAGCTCACAGACACAAGAACCTTCTCATATACACACACAGGTCACCTTACCACATACACCAGAATATATGCTCATTTACACACACAGTAACCTGCGCACAGACAAAAGGACCTACTCCTATATACACACAGGTTACCTTGCCATAGACACAAGAACCAGATAATATACAAACACAGTAAGCCTATTCATAACTCTACTGATGTTCTGCTTCAAAGCATCAGACATAATTCTTAAGTTTTCTTCAGCTTCTCTGATGATCTTACTAGATTTTTGTTCATGTGGTTTAAGTCAGCTTGGTTGTCTTCTAAGTCCCTGATGCTGTTCTCTGCTTCCACCGTTCGATTCTCCAGGTCCCTGAGTCTGCTACTGGTTTTCCTTATCACCTCCCTAAGGTCCTGAATTTCCCTTTGGTTTATCGCTCTTACCTCTTCGATCATTTCATCCTTTTTCTCTATTGTTTCCCTCCTATTGTGTATGACTCCAAGGAGCATTCTGAAATTTTCTCTCTATGCCCGCTCAATGTCTGCTTCTTCTATACATGTTATTCTGTTCACGGCATCTTCTCTCATTGCTGTTAGTTTGTCCCATGTATTTTTTACATTTTTGCATTGAGTTCGTTGGGACTGAAGGCGGTTTGCCTTGCATTGTTTTAGAGGAGCCAGGACCCATTTTGCAGTGTGTCGAAGAGCACTGGCTCTCTCTGGGAGACTTGTAGGAATGCTTTTTTGCACTGCCTACAGTTTATTTCACAACAGAAGTAACCTACCACTTGATGCTCCTGTACTTCCATCTCAGGGGATGTCCCGTCCCGCGGGGTCATTCACCGTGGATCCTGGAGGAGAGAGTGGGAATTGGGTGGGTACAAGAGGCACGGAGAATGAGGACAAGACAATATCCTGATCAAGTCCCGTTTTAATGAACAAAGAGTCACAGCTTATAACGGCCAGCCAAGGGGGTGTGGGGGCCTCGGCCGCACATGCAGATTAGGCTATCTTGGCAACAGGCCAATCGGAGTTCAGGGGAGCGTGCCTTGCCCGTGAGTCAGTAAGGGCTTACAGTCTTCAATTAGGTACGCAGAGGAGTGGCATGTACACGCAAATCAAGCATAGGTGAGGACGATCCTTTGCCCAATCCAGGGGATGCAGGACACGGGTGCTTATCTAAAGAGCATCACCCCTTGTTTGCTCAAACTTTACAGCTGCAGTGCTCTGTCACGTAGGCTTGGGTAGAAGAATGCCCAGAGCTCAGGCTAAGAAATTCCAAGTAATGGCCAGGCCTCATGGCTCCGGACAAGGGGAGTGACCCAGGAGACTGCTGGGTTGCATGATTGGGTGTTGCGGAGGTTGGGCAGAGGTTCCTGCAGCAGCTGGGAACGTTGAGGGGTGCTGTCTGAGTTACATGAGGACCCCAGGCACACAGGCAGGAATGTCCCTCTAGGAAATCGAGCAGAACATCCACTGGTGCAGATCAGGAGGGCTGTCCCCAGACTAGGGCCACCTACACAGTGTGGAACTCACCTAGCTGCGCGTGGTACAGGCATAAATGCCCTACAAGCAGGGGAGTGGTCTGGAGGTTAGCAGTAGTGTGTGGGAGACGAGGAGAGAGACTAAGAGGAGCAAGAAAACAACATTCAAAAGCTAGCCTGATGAGCCTGTGGGAGTTGGGGGCGGGTGGATATCCTGAAGGGAAGGAAGGAAACGCGCAATGTATCTCAGTCCCGATCCAGGGAGTGGAGCTGCAAGGGTTTACTCCCTGCTCCCAGGTAGTATCAGCAAGCTGTGGCTGTGTGGATTAAAGGCCCCAGTGCAGCCCTCCAGGACCCCAAGGGTCGGTGGGAGGGACAGAGAGGAGATGGAAACAAGAGCAACAATGTAGCTGAAACGCATCCCTGTCTGTGGAGCTGCAAGATTCCAGTCCCTGCCCTGAAGCAGGTGGTGGCAAACTGTGGCTGTGCTGAGGCCAAGCCACTCCACAGGCTAAACATGGTCCTGGTACCAGCAGAGACCAGGCGGGTCCAAGGTCAAGCCCCAACCGGCCTCCACTGAGGATAGACAAAAGCCCCCAGGCCCTCAAAACCCAGTGCGTCTCTCCTTCCTTAATCGTGATGCTGTTCCACATGGGTTGCAGCAGTGTTGATATCCCTCTAAGCAACGCTCCTGGGTTGAATTCTAGAGAGATCCTCTGTTTTATGTTATTCCGTCTGCATCTTTCCTGAAGTCAGGTTACCTGCTCATACAACACACGGGTTTCCTTGCCACAGACACAAAAATGTGCTAATGCAGACACACACACACACACACACACACAGTACATTGTCAAACACACAAGACCGGCCCATGGACTCCTACAGGTTATCTGCTCACAGACACAAGGACCTGCTTATACACCCATGCAAGTTACCTTCTCAAAGACACACAATACCTCCTCGTATAAACACACAGGCTCTTACTCACAAGCACACAGGACCTGGGCATATACACGAAGGTGACCTGCTGAAAAAGCCTACAGATGACCATCTCCTAGACACACACCAAGGTTACCTGCACACAGGCACGCAGTTCCTGCTGATAGAGACACACTTGTTGCCTGCTCGCAGATACACAGGAACGGCTCAGACACACGCCCAGGTGACCAGCTCGCAGACACACAAGACCTACTCATGTTCACATTGGCTGCCTGCTCACAGACACGCAGTACCTGCTCATATAGCCACGCAGGTTACCTTCTCACAGAAACAAGACCTTTCTCATACATATACACAGGTTACCTGCACACAGACAAAAGTGCCTGCTCACACACACGCACAGCTTACCTGCTCACAGACACACAGGAACTGTTCATCTACACTCCTTGAGGACCTGATCACAGATATACAAGACATGCTCCTATACACACGCAGCTTACCTGCTCACAAACACTATTACCTCTTCTTGTACACACACACACACACACACAGGTTTCGTGCTCATAGACACAGAAGCCTGCTTCTATACGCACACAGGTGATCTTCTCACAGACACAAGAACCTCCTCATCTACACCCACAGGTGATGTGCTCACAGTGACAAGAACCTGCTCACCTATACACACAGCTTTCCTACTCACAGACAGAAAGGTGCTGCTCATAAACACAAACACAGGTTACCTGCTCACAGACACTAGTACGTCCTCCCTTAGACACACAGGTTTCCTGCTCATAGACAACATAACCTGATCACACACACAGATTACCTGTTCACAGACACAAGAACCATAGACATATATACCCACAAGATACCTTCCACAGACAAAGGGACGTGCGAATATACCCACACAGTACCCTGCTCACAGACACAGGAACCGACGCATGTACGCATTCAGGTTATCTGCTCACAGACCCAACAATGGCTAAAAAACACAAGCATGTTGATATGCTCACAGACACACAGGACCTTGTCGTAAACACCCACGTTACCTGCTCACAGGCACACCGGACCTGCTCCCGTATACACAACCGGTACATGCTCACACAAGAAGGACCTGCTCACACGCGCACGCATACACACACACACAAACACGTTACTTTCTCGCAGGCATGCAGTACCTGCTCATATACACACACTGGTTACCTGCTCATAGACACAAAACCTATACACACGCGTATTACTTCATCCCCCGCACACAGAACCCCCTACTATAAAATCACAGGCCTTCTACTCACAGACACACAAGAACTGCTCATATAAATAAGGTGACCTTCTCATAGAAACACACTGGTGAACAGCTCATGTACACACACAGGTTCCCTGCGCCCAGGCACAAGTTCCGGCGAATGGACACACACCGTTTGTATCTGCCTTCTACAGATACAAAGGAACTGCTCAGATACACGCATCAGTTCCCAGACACACAGGGCCTGCTCATATACAACTTGGTTGCCCGCTCACAGACACTACCTCCTCTTATACACACATACGTTTCCAGCTCACAGACACAAGAACCTTCTCATATACACACACAGGTCACCTTACCACATACACCAGAATATATGCTGATTTACACACAGTAACCTGCGCACAGACAAAAGGACCTACTCCTATATACACACAGGTTACCTTGCCATAGACACAAGAACCAGATAATATACAAACACAGTAAGCCTATTCATAACTCTACTGATGTTCTGCTTCAAAGCATCAGACATAATTCTTAAGTTTTCTTCAGCTTCTCTGATGATCTTACTAGATTTTTGTTCATGTGGTTTAAGTCAGCTTGGTTGTCTTCTAAGTCCCTGATGCTGTTCTCTGATTCCCCCGGTCGATTCTCCAGGTCCCTGAGTCTGCTACTGGTTTTCCTTATCACCTCCCTAAGGTCCTGAATTTCCCTTTGGTTTATCGCTCTTACCTCTTCGATCATTTCATCCTTTTTCTCTATTGTTTCCCTCATATTGTGTATGACTCCAAGGAGCATTCTGAAAATTTCTCTCTATGCCCGCTCAATGTCTGCTTCTTCTATACATGTTATTCTGTTCACGGCATCTTCTCTCATTGCTGTTAGTTTGTCCCATGTATTTTTTATATTTTCGCATTGAGTTCGTTGGGACTGAAGGCGGTTTGCCTTGCATTGTTTTAGAGGATCCTGGACCCATTTTGCAGTGTGTCGAAGAGCACTGGCTCTCTCTGGGAGACTTGTAGGAATGCTTTTTTGCACTGCCTACAGTTTATTTCACAACGGAAGGAACCTACCACTTGATGCTCCTGTACTTCCATCTCAGGGGATGTCCCGTCCCGCGGGGTCATTCACCGTGGATCCTGGAGGAGAGAGTGGGAATTGGGTGGGTACAAGAGGCACGGAGAATGAGGACAAGACAATATCCTGATCAAGTCCCGTTTTAATGAACAAAGAGTCACAGCTTATAACGGCCAGCCAAGGGGGTGTGGGGGCCTCGGCCGCACATGCAGATTAGGCTATCTTGGCAACAGGCCAATCGGAGTTCAGGGGAGCGTGCCTTGCCCGTGAGTCAGTAAGGGCTTACGGTCTTCAATTAGGTACGCAGAGGAGTGGCATGTACACGCAAATCAAGCATAGGTGAGGACGATCCTTTGCCCAATCCAGGGGATGCAGGACACGGGTGCTTATCTAAAGAGCATCACCCCTTGTTTGCTCAAACTTTACAGCTGCAGTGCTCTGTCACGTAGGCTTGGGTAGAAGAATGCCCAGAGCTCAGGCTAAGAAATTCCAAGTAATGGCCAGACCTCATGGCTCCGGACAAGGGGAGTGACCCAGGAGACTGCTGGGTTGCATGATTGGGTGTTGCGGAGGTTGGGCAGAGGTTCCTGCAGCAGCTGGGAACGTTGAGGGGTGCTGTCTGAGTTACATGAGGACCCCAGGCACACAGGCAGGAATGTCCCTCTAGGAAATCGAGCAGAACATCCACTGGTGCAGATCAGGAGGGCTGTCCCCAGACTAGGGCCACCTACACAGTGTGGAACTCACCTAGCTGCGCGTGGTACAGGCATAAATGCCCTACAAGCAGGGGAGTGGTCTGGAGGTTAGCAGTAGTGTGTGGGAGACGAGGAGAGAGACTAAGAGGAGCAAGAAAACAACATTCAAAAGCTAGCCTGATGAGCCTGTGGGAGTTGGGGGCGGGTGGATATACTGAAGGGAAGGAAGGAAACGCGCAATGTATCTCAGTCCGGATCCAGGGAGTGGAGCTGCAAGGGTTTACTCCCTGCTCCCAGGTAGTATCAGCAAGCTGTGGCTGTGTGGATTAAAGGCCCCATTGCAGCCCTCCAGGACCCCAAGGGTCGGTGGGAGGGACAGAGAGGAGATGGAAACAAGAGCAACAATGTAGCTGAAACGCATCCCTGTCTGTGGAGCTGCAAGATTCCAGTCCCTGCCCTGAAGCAGGTGGTGGCAAACTGTGGCTGTGCTGAGGCCAAGCCACTCCACAGGCTAAACATGGTCCTGGTACCAGCAGAGACCAGGCGGGTCCAAGGTCAAGCCCCAGCCGGCCTCCACTGAGGATAGACAAAAGCCCCCAGGCCCTCAAAACCCAGTGCGTCTCTCCTTCCTTAATCGTGATGCTGTTCCACATGGGTTGCAGCAGTGTTGATATCCCTCTAAGCAACGCTCCTGGGTTGAATTCTAGAGAGATCCTCTGTTTTATGTTATTCCGTCTGCATCTTTCCTGAAGTCAGGTTACCTGCTCATACAACACACGGGTTTCCTTGCCACAGACACAAAAATGTGCTAATGCAGACACACACACACACACACACACACAGTACATTGTCAAACACACAAGACCGGCCCATGGACTCCTACAGGTTATCTGCTCACAGACACAAGGACCTGCTTATACACCCATGCAAGTTACCTTCTCAAAGACACACAATACCTCCTCGTATAAACACACAGGCTCTTACTCACAAGCACACAGGACCTGGGCATATACACGAAGGTGATCTGCTGAAAAAGCCTACAGATGACCATCTCCTAGACACACACCAAGGTTACCTGCACACAGGCACGCAGTTCCTGCTGATAGAGACACACTTGTTGCCTGCTCACAGATACACAGGAACGGCTCAGACACACGCCCAGGTGACCAGCTCGCAGACACACAAGACCTACTCATGTTCACATTGGCTGCCTGCTCACAGACACGCAGTACCTGCTCATATAGCCACGCAGGTTACCTTCTCACAGAAACAAGACCTTTCTCATACATATACACAGGTTACCTGCACACAGACAAAAGTGCCTGCTCACACACACGCACAGCTTACCTGCTCACAGACACACAGGAACTGTTCATCTACACTCCTTGAGGACCTGATCACAGATATACAAGACATGCTCCTATACACACGCAGCTTACCTGCTCACAAACACTATTACCTCTTCTTGTACACACACACACACACACACAGGTTTCGTGCTCATAGACACAGAAGCCTGCTTCTATACGCACACAGGTGATCTTCTCACAGACACAAGAACCTCCTCATCTACACCCACAGGTGATGTGCTCACAGTGACAAGAACCTGCTCACCTATACACACAGCTTTCCTACTCACAGACAGAAAGGTGCTGCTCATAAACACAAACACAGGTTACCTGCTCACAGACACTAGTACGTCCTCCCTTAGACACACAGGTTTCCTGCTCATAGACAACATAACCTGATCACACACACAGATTACCTGTTCACAGACACAAGAACCATAGACATATATACCCACAAGATACCTTCCACAGACAAAGGGACGTGCGAATATACCCACACAGTACCCTGCTCACAGACACAGGAACCGACGCATGTACGCATTCAGGTTATCTGCTCACAGACCCAACAATGGCTAAAAAACACAAGCATGTTGATATGCTCACAGACACACAGGACCTTGTCGTAAACACCCACGTTACCTGCTCACAGGCACACCGGACCTGCTCCCGTATACACAACCGGTACATGCTCACACAAGAAGGACCTGCTCACACGCGCACGCATACACACACACACAAACACGTTACTTTCTCGCAGGCATGCAGTACCTGCTCATATACACACACTGGTTACCTGCTCATAGACACAAAACCTATACACACGCGTATTACTTCATCCCCCGCACACAGAACCCCCTACTATAAAATCACAGGCCTTCTACTCACAGACACACAAGAACTGCTCATATAAATAAGGTGACCTTCTCATAGAAACACACTGGTGAACAGCTCATGTACACACACAGGTTCCCTGCGCCCAGGCACAAGTTCCGGCGAATGGACACACACCGTTTGTATCTGCCTTCTACAGATACAAAGGAACTGCTCAGATACACGCATCAGTTCCCAGACACACAGGGCCTGCTCATATACAACTTGGTTGCCCGCTCACAGACACTACCTCCTCTTATACACACATACGTTTCCAGCTCACAGACACAAGAACCTTCTCATATACACACACAGGTCACCTTACCACATACACCAGAATATATGCTGATTTACACACAGTAACCTGCGCACAGACAAAAGGACCTACTCCTATATACACACAGGTTACCTTGCCATAGACACAAGAACCAGATAATATACAAACACAGTAAGCCTATTCATAACTCTACTGATGTTCTGCTTCAAAGCATCAGACATAATTCTTAAGTTTTCTTCAGCTTCTCTGATGATCTTATTAGATTTTTGTTCATGTGGTTTAAGTCAGCTTGGTTGTCTTCTAAGTCCCTGATGCTGTTCTCTGATTCCCCCGGTCGATTCTCCAGGTCCCTGAGTCTGCTACTGGTTTTCCTTATCACCTCCCTAAGGTCCTGAATTTCCCTTTGGTTTATCGCTCTTACCTCTTCGATCATTTCATCCTTTTTCTCTATTGTTTCCCTCCTATTGTGTATGACTCCAAGGAGCATTCTGAAATTTTCTCTCTATGCCCGCTCAATGTCTACTTCTTCTATACATGTTATTCTGTTCACGGCATCTTCTCTCATTGCTGTTAGTTTGTCCCATGTATTTTTTACATTTTTGCATTGAGTTCGTTGGGACTGAAGGCGGTTTGCCTTGCATTGTTTTAGAGGAGCCAGGACCCATTTTGCAGTGTGTCGAAGAGCACTGGCTCTCTCTGGGAGACTTGTAGGAATGCTTTTTTGCACTGCCTACAGTTTATTTCACAACGGAAGTAACCTACCACTTGATGCTCCTGTACTTCCATCTCAGGGGATGTCCCGTCCCGCGGGGTCATTCACCGTGGATCCTGGAGGAGAGAGTGGGAATTGGGTGGTTACAAGAGGCACGGAGAATGAGGACAAGACAATATCCTGATCAAGTCCCGTTTTAATGAACAAAGAGTCACAGCTTATAACGGCCAGCCAAGGGGGTGTGGGGGCCTCGGCCACACATGCAGATTAGGCTATCTTGGCAACAGGCCAATCGGAGTTCAGGGGAGCGTGCCTTGCCCGTGAGTCAGTAAGGGCTTACAGTCTTCAATTAGGTACGCAGAGGAGTGGCATGTACACGCAAATCAAGCATAGGTGAGGACGATCCTTTGCCCAATCCAGGGGATGCAGGACACGGGTGCTTATCTAAAGAGCATCACCCCTTGTTTGCTCAAACTTTACAGCTGCAGTGCTCTGTCACTAGGCTTGGGTAGAAGAATGCCCAGAGCTCAGGCTAAGAAATTCCAAGTAATGGCCAGGCCTCATGGCTCCGGACAAGGGGAGTGACCCAGGAGACTGCTGGGTTGCATGATTGGGTGTTGCGGAGGTTGGGCAGAGGTTCCTGCAGCAGCTGGGAACGTTGAGGGGTGCTGTCTGAGTTACATGAGGACCCCAGGCACACAGGCAGGAATGTCCCTCTAGGAAATCGAGCAGAACATCCACTGGTGCAGATCAGGAGGGCTGTCCCCAGACTAGGGCCACCTACACAGTGTGGAACTCACCTAGTTGCGCGTGGTACAGGCATAAATGCCCTACAAGCAGGGGAGTGGTCTGGAGGTTAGCAGTAGTGTGTGGGAGACGAGGAGAGAGACTAAGAGGAGCAAGAAAACAACATTCAAAAGCTAGCCTGATGAGCCTGTGGGAGTTGGGGGCGGGTGGATATAGTGAAGGGATGGAAGGAAACGCGCAATGTATCTCAGTCCCGATCCAGGGAGTGGAGCTGCAAGGGTTTACTCCCTGCTCCCAGGTAGTATCAGCAAGCTGTGGTTGTGTGGATTAAAGGCCCCAGTGCAGCCCTCCAGGACCCCAAGGGTCGGTGGGAGGGACAGAGAGGAGATGGAAACAAGAGCAACAATGTAGCTGAAACGCATCCCTGCCTGTGGAGCTGCAAGATTCCAGTCCCTGCCCTGAAGCAGGTGGTGGCAAACTGTGGCTGTGCTGAGGCCAAGCCACTCCACAGGATAAACATGGTCCTGGTACCAGCAGAGACCAGGCGGGTCCAAGGTCAAGCCCCAGCCGGCCTCCACTGAGGATAGACAAAAGCCCCCAGGCCCTCAAAACCCCGTGGGTCTCTCCTTCCTTAATCGTGATGCTGTTCCACATGGGTTGCAGCAGTGTTGATATCCCTCTAAGCAACGCTCCTGGGTTGAATTCTAGAGAGATCCTCTGTTTTATGTTATTCCGTCTGCATCTTTCCTGAAGTCAGTTTACCTGCTCATATACAACACACGGGTTTCCTTGCCACAGACACAAAAATGTGCTAATGCAGACACACACACACACACACACACACACGCACACACACACACAGTACATTGTCAAACACACAAGACCGGCCCATGGACTCCTACAGGTTATCTGCTCACAGACACAAGGACCTGCTTATACACACATGCAAGTTACCTTCTCAAAGACACACAATACCTCCTCATATAAACACACAGGCTCTTACTCACAAGCACACAGGACCTGGGCATATACACGAAGGTGACCTGCTGAAAAAGCCTACAGATGACCATCTCCTAGACACACACCAAGGTTACCTGCACACAGGCACGCAGTTCCTGCTGATAGAGACACACTTGTTGCCTGCTCGCAGATACACAGGAACGGCTCAGACACACGCCCAGGTGACCAGCTCGCAGACACACAAGACCTACTCATGTTCACATTGGCTGCCTGCTCACAGACACGCAGTACCTGCTCATATAGCCACGCAGGTTACCTTCTCACAGAAACAAGACCTTTCTCATACATATACACAGGTTACCTGCACACAGACAAAAGTGCCTGCTCACACACACGCACAGCTTACCTGCTCACAGACACACAGGAACTGTTCATCTACACTCCTTGAGGACCTGATCACAGATATACAAGACATGCTCCTATACACACGCAGCTTACCTGCTCACAAACACTATTACCTCTTCTTGTACACACACACACACACACACACACGTTTCCTGCTCATAGACACAGAAGCCTGCTTCTATACGCACACAGGTGATCTTCTCACATACACAAGAACCTCCTCATCTACACCCACAGGTGATGTGCTCACAGTGACAAGAACCTGCTCACCTATACACACAGCTTTCCTACTCACAGACAGAAAGGTGCTGCTCATAAACACAAACACAGGTTACCTGCTCACAGACACTAGTACGTCCTCCCTTAGACACACAGGTTTCCTGCTCATAGACAACATAACCTGATCACACACACAGATTACCTGTTCACAGACACAAGAACCATAGACATATATACCCACAAGATACCTTCCACAGACAAAGGGACGTGCGAATATACCCACACAGTACCCTGCTCACAGACACAGGAACCGACGCATGTACGCATTCAGGTTATCTGCTCACAGACCCAACAATGGCTAAAAAACACAAGCATGTTGATATGCTCACAGACACACAGGACCTTGTCGTAAACACACACGTTACCTGCTCACAGGCACACCGGACCTGCTCCCGTATACACAACCGGTACATGCTCACACAAGAAGGACCTGCTCACACACGCACGCATACACACACACACAAACACACACGTTACTTTCTCGCAGGCACGCAGTACCTGCTCATATACACACACTGGTTACCTGCTCATAGACACAAAACCTATACACACGCGTATTACTTGATCCCACACACACAGAACCCCCTACTATAAAATCACAGGCTTTCTACTCACAGACACACAAGAACTGCTCATATAAATAAGGTGACCTTCTCATAGAAACACACTGGTGAACAGCTCATGTACACACACAGGTTCCCTGCGCCCAGGCACAAGTTCCTGCGAATGGACACACACCCTTTTTATCTGCCTTCTACAGATACAAAGGAACTGCTCAGATACACGCATCAGTTCCCAGACACACAGGGCCTGCTCATATACAACTTGGTTGCCCGCTCACAGACACTACCTCCTCTTATACACACATACGTTTCCAGCTCACAGACACAAGAACCTTCTCATATACACACACAGGTCACCTTACCACATACACCAGAATATATGCTGATTTACACACACAGTAACCTGCGCACAGACAAAAGGACCTACTCCTATATACACACAGGTTACCTTGCCATAGACACAAGAACCAGATAATATACAAACACAGTAAGCCTATTCATAACTCTACTGATGTTCTGCTTCAAAGCATCAGACATAATTCTTAAGTTTTCTTCAGCTTCTCTGATGATCTTACTAGATTTTTGTTCATGTGGTTTAAGTCAGCTTGGTTGTCTTCTAAGTCTCTGATGCTGTTCTCTGATTCCCCCGGTCGATTCTCCAGGTCCCTGAGTCTGCTACTGGTTTTCCTTATCACCTCCCTAAGGTCCTGAATTTCCCTTTGGTTTATCGCTCTTACTTCGATCATTTCATCCTTTTTCTCTTTTGTTTCCCTCCTATTGTGTATGACTCCAAGGAGCATTCTGAAAATTTCTCTCTATGCCCGCTCAATGTCTGCTTCTTCTATACATGTTATTCTGTTCACGGCATCTTCTCTCATTGCTGTTAGTTTGTCCCATGTATTTTTTATATTTTTGCATTGAGTTCGTTGGGACTGAAGGCGGTTTGCCTTGCATTGTTTTAGAGGAGCCAGGACCCATTTTGCAGTGTGTCGAAGAGCACTGGCTCTCTCTGGGAGACTTGTAGGAATGCTTTTTTGCACTGCCTACAGTTTATTTCACAACGGAAGTAACCTACCACTTGATGCTCCTGTACTTCCATCTCAGGGGATGTCCCGTCCCGCGGGGTCATTCACCGTGGATCCTGGAGGAGAGAGTGGGAATTGGGTGGGTACAAGAGGCACGGAGAATGAGGACAAGACAATATCCTGATCAAGTCCCGTTTTAATGAACAAAGAGTCACAGCTTATAACGGCCAGCCAAGAGGGTGTGGGGGCCTCGGCCGCACAAGCAGATTAGGCTATCTTGGCAACAGGCCAATCGGAGTTCAGGGGAGCGTGCCTTGCCCGTGAGTCAGTAAGGGCTTACAGTCTTCAATTAGGTACGCAGAGGAGTGGCATGTACACGCAAATCAAGCATAGGTGAGGACGATCCTTTGCCCAATCCAGGGGATGCAGGACACGGGTGCTTATCTAAAGAGCATCACCCCTTGTTTGCTCAAACTTTACAGCTGCAGTGCTCTGTCACGTAGGCTTGGGTAGAAGAATGCCCAGAGCTCAGGCTAAGAAATTCCAAGTAATGGCCAGGCCTCATGGCTCCGGACAAGGGGAGTGACCCAGGAGACTGCTGGGTTGCATGATTGGGTGTTGCGGAGGTTGGGCAGAGGTTCCTGCAGCAGCTGGGAACGTTGAGGGGTGCTGTCTGAGTTACATGAGGACCCCAGGCACACAGGCAGGAATGTCCCTCTAGGAAATTGAGCAGAACATCCACTGGTGCAGATC
Organism: Tenrec ecaudatus; assembly: GCF_050624435.1. Taxonomy (NCBI): domain Eukaryota; kingdom Metazoa; phylum Chordata; class Mammalia; order Afrosoricida; family Tenrecidae; genus Tenrec; species Tenrec ecaudatus. The sequence goes on along the minus strand of NW_027459698.1, from coordinate 551,339 downwards.
AGGAGGGCTGTCCCCAGACTAGGGCCACCTACACAGTGTGGAACTCACCTAGCTGCGCGTGGTACAGGCATAAATGCCCTACAAGCAGGGGAGTGGTCTGGAGGTTAGCAGTAGTGTGTGGGAGACGAGGAGAGAGACTAAGAGGAGCAAGAAAACAACATTCAAAAGCTAGCCTGATGAGCCTGTGGGAGTTGGGGGCGGGTGGATATAGTGAAGGGAAGGAAGGAAACGCGCAATGTATCTCAGTCCCGATCCAGGGAGTGGAGCTGCAAGGGTTTACTCCCTGCTCCCAGGTAGTATCAGCAAGCTGTGGTTGTGTGGATTAAAGGCCCCAGTGCAGCCCTCCAGGACCCCAAGGGTCGGTGGGAGGGACAGAGAGGAGATGGAAACAAGAGCAACAATGTAGCTGAAACGCATCCCTGCCTGTGGAGCTGCAAGATTCCAGTCCCTGCCCTGAAGCAGGTGGTGGCAAACTGTGGCTGTGCTGAGGCCAAGCCACTCCACAGGCTAAACATGGTCCTGGTACCAGCAGAGACCAGGCGGGTCCAAGGTCAAGCCCCAGCCGGCCTCCACTGAGGATAGACAAAAGCCCCCAGGCCCTCAAAACCCCGTGGGTCTCTCCTTCCTTAATCGTGATGCTGTTCCACATGGGTTGCAGCAGTGTTGATATCCCTCTAAGCAACGCTCCTGGGTTGAATTCTAGAGAGATCCTCTGTTTTATGTTATTCCGTCTGCATCTTTCCTGAAGTCAGGTTACCTGCTCATATACAACACACGGGTTTCCTTGCCACAGACACAAAAATGTGCTAATGCAGACACACACACACACACACACAGTACATTGTCAAACACACAAGACCAGCCCATGGACTCCTACAGGTTATCTGCTCACAGACACAAGGACCTGCTTATACACACATGCAAGTTACCTTCTCAAAGACACACAATACCTCCTCATATAAACACACAGGCTCTTACTCACAAGCACACAGGACCTGGGCATATATACGAAGGTGACCTGCTGAAAAAGCCTACAGATGACCATCTCCTAGACACACACCAAGGTTACCTGCACACAGGCACGCAGTTCCTGCTGATAGAGACACACTTGTTGCCTGCTCGCAGATACACAGGAACGGCTCAGACACACGCCCAGGTGACCAGCTCGCAGACACACAAGACCTACTCATGTTCACATTGGCTGCCTGCTCACAGACACGCAGTACCTGCTCATATAGCCACGCAGGGTACCTTCTCACAGAAACAAGACCTTTCTCATACATATACACAGGTTACCTGCACACAGACAAAAGTGCCTGCTCACACACATGCACAGCTTACCTGCTCACAGACACACAGGAACTGTTCATCTACACTCCTTGAGGACCTGATCACAGATATACAAGACATGCTCCTATACACACGCAGGTTACCTGCTCACAAACACTATTACCTCTTCTTGTACACACACACACACAGGTTTCCTGCTCATAGACACAGAAGCCTGCTTCTATACGCACACAAGTGATCTTCTCACAGACACAAGAACCTCCTCATCTACACCCACAGGTGATGTGCTCACAGTGACAAGAACCTGCTCACCTATACACACAGCTTTCCTACTCACAGACAGAAAGGTGCTGCTCATAAACACAAACACAGGTTACCTGCTCACAGACACTAGTACGTCCTCCCTTAGACACACAGGTTTCCTGCTCATAGACAACATAACCTGATCACACACACAGATTACCTGTTCACAGACACAAGAACCATAGACATATATACCCACAAGATACCTTCCACAGACAAAGGGACGTGCGAATATACCCACACAGTACCCTGCTCACAGACACAGGAACCGACGCATGTACGCATTCAGGTTATCTGCTCACAGACCCAACAATGGCTAAAAAACACAAGCATGTTGATATGCTCACAGACACACAGGACCTTGTCGTAAACACACACGTTACCTGCTCACAGGCACACCGGACCTGCTCCCGTATACACAACGGGTACATGCTCACACAAGAAGGACCTGCTCACACACGCACGCATACACACACACACAAACACACACGTTACTTTCTCGCAGGCACGCAGTACCTGCTCATATACACACACTGGTTACCTGCTCGTAGACACAAAACCTATACACACGCGTATTACTTGATCCCACACACACAGAACCCCCTACTATAAAATCACAGGCTTTCTACTCACAGACACACAAGAACTGCTCATATAAATAAGGTGACCTTCTCATAGAAACACACTGGTGAACAGCTCATGTACACACACAGGTTCCCTGCGCCCAGGCACAAGTTCCTGCGAATGGACACACACCATTTGTATCTGCCTTCTACAGATACAAAGGAACTGCTCAGATACACGCATCAGTTCCCAGACACACAGGGCCTGCTCATATACAACTTGGTTGCCCGCTCACAGACACTACCTCCTCTTATACACACATACGTTTCCAGCTCAGACACAAGAACCTTCTCATATACACACACAGGTCACCTTACCACATACACCAGAATATATGCTGATTTACACACACAGTAACCTGCGCACAGACAAAAGGACCTACTCCTATATACACACAGGTTACCTTGCCATAGACACAAGAACCAGATAATATACAAACACAGTAAGCCTATTCATAACTCTACTGATGTTCTGCATCAAAGCATCAGACATAATTCTTAAGTTTTCTTCAGCTTCTCTGATGATCTTACTAGATTTTTGTTCATGTGGTTTAAGTCAGCTTGGTTGTCTTCTAAGTCCCTGATGCTGTTCTCTGATTCCCCCGGTCGATTCTCCAGGTCCCTGAGTCTACTACTTGTTTTCCTTATCACCTCCCAAAGGTCCTGAATTTCCCTTTGGTTTATCGCTCTTACCTCTTCGATCATTTCATTCTTTTTCTCTATTGTTTCCCTCCTATTGTGTATGACTCCAAGGAGCATTCTGAAAATTTCTCTCTATGCCCGCTCAATGTCTGCTTCTTCTATACATGTTATTCTGTTCACGGCATCTTCTCTCATTGCTGTTAGTTTGTCCCATGTATTTTTTATATTTTTGCATTGAGTTCGTTGGGACTGAAGGCAGTTTGCCTTGCATTGTTTTAGAGGAGCCAGGACCCATTTTGCAGTGTGTCGAAGAGCACTGGCTCTCTCTGGGAGACTTGTAGGAATGCTTTTTTGCACTGCCTACAGTTTATTTCACAACGGAAGTAACCTACCACTTGATGCTCCTGTACTTCCATCTCAGGGGATGTCTCGTCCCGCGGGGTCATTCACCGTGGATCCTGGAGGAGAGAGTGGGAATTGGGTGGGTACAAGAGGCACGGAGAATGAGGACAAGACAATATCCTGATCAAGTCCCGTTTTAATGAACAAAGAGTCACAGCTTATCACGGCCAGCCAAGGTGGTGTGGGGGCCTCGGCCGCACATGCAGATTAGGCTATCTTGGCAACAGGCCAATCGGAGTTCAGGGGAGCGTGTCTTACCCGTGAGTCATTAAGGGCTTACAGTCTTCAATTAGGTACGCAGAGGAGTGGCATGTACACGCAAATCAAGCATAGGTGAGGACGATCCTTTGCCCAATCCAGGGGATGCAGGACACGGGTGCTTATCTAAAGAGCATCACCCCTTGTTTGCTCAAACTTACAGCTGCAGTGCTCTGTCACGTAGGCTTGGGTAGAAGAATGCCCAGAGCTCAGGCTAAGAAATTCCAAGTAATGGCCAGGCCTCATGGCTCCGGACAAGGGGAGTGACCCAGGAGACTGCTGGGTTGCATGATTGGGTGTTGCGGAGGTTGGGCAGAGGATCCTGCAGCAGCTGGGAACGTTGAGGGGTGCTGTCTGAGTTACATGAGGACCCCAGGCACACAGGCAGGAATGTCCCTCTAGGAAATCGAGCAGAACATCCACTGGTGCAGATCAGGAGGGCTGTCCCCAGACTAGGGCCACCTACACAGTGTGGAACTCACCTAGCTGCGCGTGGTACAGGCATAAATGCCCTACAAGCAGGGGAGTGGTCTGGAGGTTAGCAGTAGTGTGTGGGAGAGGAGGAGAGAGACTAAGAGGAGCAAGAAAACAACATTCAAAAGCTAGGCTGATGAGCCTGTGGGAGTTGGGGGCGGGTGGATATAGTGAAGGGATGGAAGGAAACGCGCAATGTATCTCAGTCCCGATCCAGGGAGTGGAGCTGCAAGGGTTTACTCCCTGCTCCCAGGTAGTATCAGCAAGCTGTGGCTGTGTGGATTAAAGGCCCCAGTGCAGCCCTCCAGGACCCCAAGTGTCGGTGGGAGGGACAGAGAGGAGATGGAAACAAGAGCAACAATGTAGCTGAAACGCATTCCTGCCTGTGGAGCTGCAAGATTCCAGTCCCTGCCCTGAAGCAGGTGGTGGCAAACTGTGGCTGTGCTGAGGCCAAGCCACTCCACAGGCTAAACATGGTCCTGGTACCAGCAGAGACCAGGCGGGTCCAAGGTCAAGCCCCAGCCGGCCTCCACTGAGGATAGACAAAAGCCCCCAGGCCCTCAAAACCCAGTGCGTCTCTCCTTCCTTAATCGTGATGCTGTTCCACATGGGTTGCAGCAGTGTTGATATCCCTCTAAGCAACGCTCCTGGGTTGAATTCTAGAGAGATCCTCTGTTTTATGTTATTCCGTCTGCATCTTTCCTGAAGTCAGGTTACCTGCTCATATACAACACACGGGTTTCCTTGCCACAGACACAAAAATGTGCTAATGCAGACACACACACACACACACACACACAGTACATTGTCAAACACATAAGACCGGCCCATGGACTCCTACAGGTTATCTGCTCACAGACACAAGAACCTGCTTATACACACATGCAAGTTACCTTCTCAAAGACACACAATACCTCCTCATATAAACACACAAGCTCTTACTCACAAGCACACAGGACCTGGGCATATACACGAAGGTGACCTGCTGAAAAAGCCTACAGATGACCATCTCCTAGACACACACCAAGGTTACCTGCACACAGGCACGCAGTTCCTGCTGATAGAGACACACTTGTTGCCTGCTCGCAGATACACAGGAACGGCTCAGACACACGCCCAGGTGACCAGCTCGCAGACACACAAGACCTACTCATGTTCACATTGGCTGCCTGCTCACAGACACGCAGTACCTGCTCATATAGCCACGCAGGGTACCTTCTCACAGAAACAAGACCTTTCTCATACATATACACAGGTTACCTGCACACAGACAAAAGTGCCTGCTCACACACATGCACAGCTTACCTGCTCACAGACACACAGGAACTGTTCATCTACACTCCTTGAGGACCTGATCACAGATATACAAGACATGCTCCTATACACACGCAGGTTACCTGCTCACAAACACTATTACCTCTTCTTGTACACACACAAACACACACACAGGTTTCCTGCTCATAGACACAGAAGCCTGCTTCTGTACGCACACAGGTGATCTTCTCATAGACACAAGAACCTCCTCATCAACACCCACAGGTGATGTGCTCACAGTGACAAGAACCTGCTCACCTATACACACAGCTTTCCTACTCACAGACAGAAAGGTGCTGCTCATAAACACAAACACAGGTTACCTGCTCACAGACACTAGTACGTCCTCCCTTAGACACACAGGTTTCCTGCTCATAGACAACATAACCTAATCACACACACAGATTACCTGTTCACAGACACAAGAACCATAGACATATATACCCACAAGATACCTTCCACAGACAAAGGGAAGTGCGAATATACCCACACAGTACCCTGCTCACAGACACAGGAACCGACGCATGTACGCATTCAGGTTATCTGCTCACAGACCCAACAAATGGCTAAAAAACACAAGCATGTTGATATGCTCACAGGCACACCGGACCTGCTCCCGTATACACAACTGGTACATGCTCACACAAGAAGGACCTGCTCACACACGCACGCATACACACACACACACAAACACACACGTTCCTTTCTCCCAGGCACGCAGTACCTGCTCATATACACACACTGGTTACCTGCTCCTAGACACAAAACCTATACACACGCGTATTACTTGATCCCACACACACAGAACCCCCTACTATAAAATCACAGGCTTTCTACTCACAGACACACAAGAACTGCTCATATAAATAAGGTGACCTCCTCATAGAAACACACTGGTGAACAGCTCATGTACACACACAGGTTCCCTGCGCCCAGGCACAAGTTCCTGCAAATGGACACACACCGTTTGTATCTGCCTTCTACAGATACAAAGGAACTGCTCAGATACACGCATCAGTTCCCAGACACACAGGGCCTGCTCATATACAACTTGGTTGCCCGCTCACAGACACTACTACCTCCTCTTATACACACATACGTTTCCAGCTCACAGACACAAGAACCTTCTCATATACACACACAGGTCACCTTACCACATACACCAGAATATATGCTGATTTACACACACAGTAACCTGCGCACAGACAAAAGGACCTACTCCTATATACACACAGGTTACCTTGCCATAGACACAAGAACCAGATAATATACAAACACAGTAAGCCTATTCATAACTCTACTGATGTTCTGCTTCAAAGCATCAGACATAATTCTTAAGTTTTCTTCAGCTTCTCTGATGATCTTACTAGATTTTTGTTCATGTGGTTTAAGTCAGCTTGGTTGTCTTCTAAGTCCCTGATGCTGTTCTCTGATTCCCCCGGTCGATTCTCCAGGTCCCTGAGTCTGCTACTGGTTTTCCTTATCACCTCCCTAAGGTCCTGAATTTCCCTTTGGTTTGTCGCTCTTACCTCTTCGATCATTTCATCCTTTTTCTCTATTGTTTCCCTCCTATTGTGTATGAATCCAAGGAGCATTCTGAAAATTTCTCTCTATGCCCGCTCAATGTCTGCTTCTTCTATACATGTTATTCTGTTCACGGCATCTTCTCTCATTGCTGTTAGTTTGTCCCATGTATTTTTTATATTTTTGCATTGAGTTCGTTGGGACTGAAGGCGGTTTGCCTTGCATTGTTTTAGAGGAGCCAGGACCCATTTTGCAGTGTGTCGAAGAGCACTGGCTCTCTCTGGGAGACTTGTAGGAATGCTTTTTTGCACTGCCTACAGTTTATTTCACAACGGAAGTAACCTACCACTTGATGCTCCTGTACTTCCATCTCAGGGGATGTCCCGTCCCGCGGGGTCATTCACCGTGGATCCTGGAGGAGAGAGTGGGAATTGGGTGGGTACAAGAGGCACGGAGAATGAGGACAAGACAATATCCTGATCAAGTCCCGTTTTAATGAACAAAGAGTCACAGCTTATAACGGCCAGCCAAAGGGGTGTGGGGGCCTCGGCCGCACAAGCAGATTAGGCTATCTTGGCAACAGGCCAATCGGAGTTCAGGGGAGCGTGCCTTGCCCGTGAGTCAGTAAGGGCTTACAGTCTTCAATTAGGTACGCAGAGGAGTGGCATGTACACGCAAATCAAGCATAGGTGAGGACGATCCTTTGCCCAATCCAGGGGATGCAGGACACGGGTGCTTATCTAAAGAGCATCACCCCTTGTTTGCTCAAACTTTACAGCTGCAGTGCTCTGTCACGTAGGCTTGGGTAGAAGAATGCCCAGAGCTCAGGCTAAGAAATTCCAAGTAATGGCCAGGCCTCATGGCTCCGGACAAGGGGAGTGACCCAGGAGACTGCTGGGTTGCATGATTGGGTGTTGCGGAGGTTGGGCAGAGGTTCCTGCAGCAGCTGGGAACGTTGAGGGGTGCTGTCTGAGTTACATGAGGACCCCAGGCACACAGGCAGGAATGTCCCTCTAGGAAATCGAGCAGAACATCCACTGGTGCAGATCAGGAGGGCTGTCCCCAGACTAGGGCCACCTACACAGTGTGGAACTCACCTAGCTGCGCGTGGTACAGGCATAAATGCCCTACAAGCAGGGGAGTGGTCTGGAGGTTAGCAGTAGTGTGTGGGAGACGAGGAGAGAAACTAAGAGGAGCAAGAAAACAACATTCAAAAGCTAGCCTGATGAGCCTGTGGGAGTTGGGGGCGGGTGGATATAGTGAAGGGATGGAAGGAAACGCGCAATGTATCTCAGTCCCGATCCAGGGAGTGGAGCTGCAAGGGTGTACTCCCTGCTCCCAGGTAGTATCAGCAAGCTGTGGCTGTGTGGATTAAAGGCCCCAGTGCAGCCCTCCAGGACCCCAAGGGTCGGTGGGAGGGACAGAGAGGAGGTGGAAACAAGAGCAACAATGTAGCTGAAACACATCCCTGCCTGTGGAGCTGCAAGATTCCAGTCCCTGCCCTGAAGCAGGTGGTGGCAAACTGTGGCTGTGCTGAGGCCAAGCCACTCCACAGGCTAAACATGGTCCTGATACCAGCAGAGACCAGGCGGGTCCAAGGTCAAGCCCCAACTGGCCTCCACTGAGGATAGACAAAAGCCCCCAGGCCCTCAAAACCCCGTGGGTCTCTCCTTCCTTAATCGTGATGCAGTTCCACATGGGTTGCAGCAGTGTTGATATCCCTCTAAGCAACGCTCCTGGGTTGAATTCTAGAGAGATCCTCTGTTTTATGTTATTCCGTCTGCATCTTTCCTGAAGTCAGGTTACCTGCTCATATACAACACACGGGTTTCCTTGCCACAGACACAAAAATGTGCTAATGCAGACACACACACACACACACACACACAGTACATTGTCAAACACACAAGACCGGCCCATGGACTCCTACAGGTTATCTGCTCACAGACACAAGGACCTGCTTATACACACATGCAAGTTACCTTCTCAAAGACACACAATACCTCCTCATATAAACACACAGGCTCTTACTCACAAGCACACAGGACCTGGGCATATACACGAAGGTGACCTGCTGAAAAAGCCTACAGATGACCATCTCCTAGACACACACCAAGGTTACCTGCACACAGGCACGCAGTTCCTGCTGATAGAGACACACTTGTTGCCTGCTCGCAGATACACAGGAACGGCTCAGACACACGCCCAGGTGACCAGCTCGCAGACACACAAGACCTACTCATGTTCACATTGGCTGCCTGCTCACAGACACGCTGTACCTGCTCATATAGCCACGCAGGTTACCTTCTCACAGAAACAAGACTTTTCTCATACATATACACAGGTTACCTGCACACAGACAAAAGTGCCTGCTCACACACACGCACAGCTTACCTGCTCACAGACACACAGGAACTGTTCATCTACACTCCTTGAGGACCTGATCACAGATATACAAGACATGCTCCTATACACACGCAGGTTACCTGCTCATAGACACAGAAGCCTGCTTCTATACGCACACAGGTGATCTTCTCACAGACACAAGAACCTCCTCATCTACACCCACAGGTGATGTGCTCACAGTGACAAGAACCTGCTCACCTATACACACAGCTTTCCTACTCACAGACAGAAAGGTGCTGCTCATAAACACAAACACAGGTTACCTGCTCACAGACACTAGTACGTCCTCCCTTAGACACACAGGTTTCCTGCTCATAGACAACATAACCTGATCACACACACAGATTACCTGTTCACAGACACAAGAACCATAGACATATATACCCACAAGATACCTTCCACAGACAAAGGGACGTGCGAATATACCCACACAGTACCCTGCTCACAGACACAGGAACCGACGCATGTACGCATTCAGGTTATGTGCTCACAGACCCAACAAATGGCTAAAAAACACAAGCATGTTGAAATGCTCACAGGCACACCGGACCTGCTCCCGTATACACAACGGGTACATGCTCACACAAGAAGGACCTGCTCACACACGCACGCATACACACACACACACACACACACACAAACACACACGTTCCTTTCTCGCAGGCACGCAGTACCTGCTCATATACACACACTGGTTACCTGCTCATAGACACAAAACCTATGCACACGCGTATTATTGATCTCACACACACAGAACCCCCTACTAAAAATCACAGGCTTTCTACTCACAGACACCCAAGAACTGCTCCTATAAATAAGGTGACCTCCTCATAGAAACACACTGGTGAACAGTTCATGTACACACACAGGTTCCCTGCGCCCAGGCACAAGTTCCTGCGAATGGACACACACCGTTTGTATCTGCCTTCTACAGATACACAGGAACTGCTCAGATACACGCATCAGTTCCCAGACACACAGGGCCTGCTCATATACAACTTGGTTGCCTGCTCACAGACACTACTACCTCCTCTTATACACACATACGTTTCCAGCTCACAGACACAAGAACCTTCTCATATACACACACAGGTCACCTTACCACATACACCAGAATATATGCTGATTTACACACACAGTAACCTGCGCACAGACAAAAGGACCTACTCCTATATACACGCAGGTTACCTTGCCATAGACACAAGAACCAGATAATATACAAACACAGTAAGCCTATTCATAACTCTAATGATGTTCTGCTTCAAAGCATCAGACATAATTCTTAAGTTTTCTTCAGCTTCTCTGATGATCTTACTAGATTTTTGTTCATGTGGTTTAGGTCAGCTTGGTTGTCTTCTAAGTCCCTGATGCTGTTCTCTGATTCCCCCGGTCGATTCTCCAGGTCCCTGAGTCTGCTACTGGTTTTCCTTATCACCTCCCTAAGGTCCTGAATTTCCCTTTGGTTTATCGCTCTTACTTCGATCATTTCATCCTTTTTCTCTATTGTTTCCCTCCTATTGTGTATGACTCCAAGGAGCATTCTGAAAATTTCTCTCTATGCCCGCTCAATGTCTGCTTCTTCTATACATGTTATTCTGTTCACGGCATCTTCTCTCATTGCTGTTAGTTTGTCCCATGTATTTTTTATATTTTTGCATTGAGTTCGTTGGGACTGAAGGCGGTTTGCCTTGCATTGTTTTAGAGGATCCAGGACCCATTTTGCAGTGTGTCGAAGAGCACTGGCTCTCTCTGGGAGACTTGTAGGAATGCTTTTTTGCACTGCCTACAGTTTATTTCACAACGGAAGTAACCTACCACTTGATGCTCCTGTACTTCCATCTCAGGGGATGTCCCGTCCCGCGGGGTCATTCACCGTGGATCCTGGAGGAGAGAGTGGGAATTGGGTGGGTACAAGAGGCACGGAGAATGAGGACAAGACAATATCCTGATCAAGTCCCGTTTTAATGAACAAAGAGTCACAGCTTATAACGGCCATCCAAGGGGGTGTGGGGGCCTCGGCCGCACATGCAGATTAGGCTATCTTGGCAACAGGCCAATCGGAGTTCAGGGGAGCGTGCCTTGCCCGTGAGTCAGTAAGGGCTTACAGTCTTCAATTAGGTACGCAGAGGAGTGGCATGTACACGCAAATCAAGCATAGGTGAGGACGATCCTTTGCCCAATCCAGGGGATGCAGGACACGGGTGCTTATCTAAAGAGCATCACCCCTTGTTTGCTCAAACTTTACAGCTGCAGTGCTCTGTCACGTAGGCTTGGGTAGAAGAAGGCCCAGAGCTCAGGCTAAGAAATTCCAAGTAATGGCCAGGCCTCATGGCTCCGGACAAGGGGAGTGACCCAGGAGACTGCTGGGTTGCATGATTGGGTGTTGCGGAGGTTGGGCAGAGGTTCCTGCAGCAGCTGGGAACGTTGAGGGGTGCTGTCTGAGTTACATGAGGACCCCAGGCACACAGGCAGGAATGTCCCTCTAGGAAATCGAGCAGAACATCCACTGGTGCAGATCAGGAGGGCTGTCCCCAGACTAGGGCCACCTACACAGTGTGGAACTCACCTAGCTGCGCGTGGTACAGGCATAAATGCCCTACAAGCAGGGGAGTGGTCTGGAGGTTAGCAGTAGTGTGTGGGAGACCAGGAGAGAGACTAAGAGGAGCAAGAAAACAACATTCAAAAGCTAGCCTGATGAGCCGGTGGGAGTTGGGGGCGGGTGGATATAGTGAAGGGATGGAAGGAAACGCGCAATGTATCTCAGTCCCGATCCAGGGAGTGGAGCTGCAAGGGTTTACTCCCTGCTCCCAGGTAGTATCAGCAAGCTGTGGCTGTGTGGATTAAAGGCCCCAGTGCAGCCCTCCAGGACCCCAAGGGTCGGTGGGAGGGACAGAGAGGAGATGGAAACAAGAGCAACAATGTAGCTGAAACACATCCCTGCCTGTGGAGCTGCAAGATTCCAGTCCCTGCCCTGAAGCAGGTGGTGGCAAACTGTGGCTGTGCTGAGGCCAAGCCACTCCACAGGCTAAACATGGTCCTGGTACCAGCAGAGACCAGGCGGGTCCAAGGTCAAGCCCCAGCCGGCCTCCACTGAGGATAGACAAAAGCCCCCAGGCCCTCAAAACCCCGTGGGTCTCTCCTTCCTTAATCGTGATGCAGTTCCACATGGGTTGCAGCAGTGTTGATATCCCTCTAAGCAACGCTCCTGGGTTGAATTCTAGAGAGATCCTCTGTTTTATGTTATTCTGTCTGCATCTTTCCTGAAGTCAGGTTACCTGCTCATATACAACACACGGGTTTCCTTGCCACAGACACAAAAATGTGCTAATGCAGACACACACACACACACACACACAGTACATTGTCAAACACACAAGACCGGCCCATGGACTCCTACAGGTTATCTGCTCACAGACACAAGGACCTGCTTATACACACATGCAAGTTACCTTCTCAAAGACACACAATACCTCCTCATATAAACACACAGGCTCTTACTCACAAGCACACAGGACCTGGGCATATACACGAAGGTGACCTGCTGAAAAAGCCTACAGATGACCATCTCCTAGACACACACCAAGGTTACCTGCACACAGGCACGCAGTTCCTGCTGATAGAGACACACTTGTTGCCTGCTCGCAGATACACAGGAACGGCTCAGACACACGCCCAGGTGACCAGCTCGCAGACACACAAGACCTACTCATGTTCACATTGGCTGCCTGCTCACAGACACGCAGTACCTGCTCATATAGCCACGCAGGTTACCTTCTCACAGAAACAAGACCTTTCTCATACATATACACAGGTTACCTGCACACAGACAAAAGTGCCTGCTCACACACACGCACAGCTTACCTGCTCACAGACACACAGGAACTGTTCATCTACACTCCTTGAGGACCTGATCACAGATATACAAGACATGCTCCTATACACACGCAGCTTACCTGCTCACAAACACTATTACCTCTTCTTGTACACACACACACACACACACACACAGGTTTCCTGCTCATAGACACAGAAGCCTGCTTCTATACGCACACAGGTGATCTTCTCACAGACACAAGAACCTCCTCATCTACACCCACAGGTGATGTGCTCACAGTGACAAGAACCTGCTCACCTATACACACAGCTTTCCTACTCACAGACAGAAAGGTGCTGCTCATAAACACAAACACAGGTTACCTGCTCACAGACACTAGTACGTCCTCCCTTAGACACACAGGTTTCCTGCTCATAGACAACATAACCTGATCACACACACAGATTACCTGTTCACAGACACAAGAACCATAGACATATATACCCACAAGATACCTTCCACAGACAAAGGGACGTGCGAATATACCCACACAGTACCCTGCTCACAGACACAGGAACCGACGCATGTACGCATTCAGGTTATCTGCTCACAGACCCAACAAATGGCTAAAAAACACAAGCATGTTGATATGCTCACAGACACACAGGACCTTGTCGTAAACACACACGTTACCTGCTCACAGGCACACCGGACCTGCTCCCGTATACACAACGGGTACATGCTCACACAAGAAGGACCTGCTCACACACGCACGCATACACACACACACACAAACACACACGTTACTTTCTCGCAGGCACGCAGTACCTGCTCATATACACACACTGGTTACCTGCTCATAGACACAAAACCTATACACACGCGTATTACTTGATCCCACACACACAGAACCCCCTACTATAAAATCACAGGCTTTCTACTCACAGACACACAAGAACTGCTCATATAAATAAGGTGACCTCCTCATAGAAACACACTGGTGAACAGCTCGTGTACACACACAGGTTCCCTGCGCCCAGGCACAAGTTCCTGCGAATGGACACACACCCTTTGTATCTGCCTTCTACAGATACAAAGGAACTGCTCAGATACACGCATCAGTTCCCAGACACACAGGGCCTGCTCATATACAACTTGGTTGCCCGCTCACAGACACTACTACCTCCTCTTATACACACATACGTTTCCAGCTCACAGACACAAGAACCTTCTCATATACACACACAGGTCACCTTACCACATACACCAGAATATATGCTGATTTACACACACAGTAACCTGCGCACAGACAAAAGGACCTACTCCTATATACACACAGGTTACCTTGCCATAGACACAAGAACCAGATAATATACAAACACAGTAAGTCTATTCATAACTCTACTGATGTTCTGCTTCAAAGCATCAGACATAATTCTTAAGTTTTCTTCAGCTTCTCTGATGATCTTACTAGATTTTTGTTCATGTGGTTTAAGTCAGCTTGGTTGTCTTCTAAGTCCCTGATGCTGTTCTCTGATTCCCCCGGTCGATTCTCCAGGTCCCTGAGTCTGCTACTGGTTTTCCTTATCACCTCCCTAAGGTCCTGAATTTCCCTTTGGTTTATCGCTCTTACCTCTTCGATCATTTCATCCTTTTTCTCTATTGTTTCCCTCCTATTGTGTATGACTCCAAGGAGCATTCTGAAAATTTCTCTCTATGCCCGCTCAATGTCTGCTTCTTCTATACATGTTATTCTGTTCACGGCATCTTCTCTCATTGCTGTTAGTTTGTCCCATGTATTTTTTATATTTTTGCATTGAGTTCGTTGGGACTGAAGGCGGTTTGCCTTGCATTGTTTTAGAGGATCCAGGACCCATTTTGCAGTGTGTCGAAGAGCACTGGCTCTCTCTGGGAGACTTGTAGGAATGCTTTTTTGCACTGCCTACAGTTTATTTCACAACGGAAGTAACCTACCACTTGATGCTCCTGTACTTCCATCTCAGGGGATGTCCCGTCCCGCGGGGTCATTCACCGTGGATCCTGGAGGAGAGAGTGGGAATTGGGTGGGTACAAGAGGCACGGAGAATGAGGACAAGACAATATCCTGATCAAGTCCCGTTTTAATGAACAAAGAGTCACAGCTTATAACGGCCATCCAAGGGGGTGTGGGGGCCTCGGCCGCACATGCAGATTAGGCTATCTTGGCAACAGGCCAATCGGAGTTCAGGGGAGCGTGCCTTGCCCGTGAGTCAGTAAGGGCTTACATTCTTCAATTAGGTACGCAGAGGAGTGGCATGTACACGCAAATCAAGCATAGGTGAGGACGATCCTTTGCCCAATCCAGGGGATGCAGGACACGGGTGCTTATCTAAAGAGCATCACCCCTTGTTTGCTCAAACTTACAGCTGCAGTGCTCTGTCACGTAGGCTTGGGTAGAAGAATGCCCAGAGCTCAGGCTAAGAAATTCCAAGTAATGGCCAGGCCTCATGGCTCCGGACAAGGGGAGTGACCCAGGAGACTGCTGGGTTGCATGATTGGGTGTTGCGGAGGTTGGGCAGAGGATCCTGCAGCAGCTGGGAACGTTGAGGGGTGCTGTCTGAGTTACATGAGGACCCCAGGCACACAGGCAGGAATGTCCCTCTAGGAAATCGAGCAGAACATCCACTGGTGCAGATCAGGAGGGCTGTCCCCAGACTAGGGCCACCTACACAGTGTGGAACTCACCTAGCTGCGCGTGGTACAGGCATAAATGCCCTACAAGCAGGGGAGTGGTCTGGAGGTTAGCAGTAGTGTGTGGGAGACGAGGAGAGAGACTAAGAGGAGCAAGAAAACAACATTCAAAAGCTAGGCTGATGAGCCTGTGGGAGTTGGGGGCGGGTGGATATAGTGAAGGGATGGAAGGAAACGCGCAATGTATCTCAGTCCCGATCCAGGGAGTGGAGCTGCAAGGGTTTACTCCCTGCTCCCAGGTAGTATCAGCAAGCTGTGGCTGTGTGGATTAAAGGCCCCAGTGCAGCCCTCCAGGACCCCAAGTGTCGGTGGGAGGGACAGAGAGGAGATGGAAACAAGAGCAACAATGTAGCTGAAACGCATTCCTGCCTGTGGAGCTGCAAGATTCCAGTCCCTGCCCTGAAGCAGGTGGTGGCAAACTGTGGCTGTGCTGAGGCCAAGCCACTCCACAGGCTAAACATGGTCCTGGTACCAGCAGAGACCAGGCGGGTCCAAGGTCAAGCCCCAGCCGGCCTCCACTGAGGATAGACAAAAGCCCCCAGGCCCTCAAAACCCAGTGCGTCTCTCCTTCCTTAATCGTGATGCTGTTCCACATGGGTTGCAGCAGTGTTGATATCCCTCTAAGCAACGCTCCTGGGTTGAATTCTAGAGAGATCCTCTGTTTTATGTTATTCCGTCTGCATCTTTCCTGAAGTCAGGTTACCTGCTCATATACAACACACGGGTTTCCTTGCCACAGACACAAAAATGTGCTAATGCAGACACACACACACACACACACACACAGTACATTGTCAAACACATAAGACCGGCCCATGGACTCCTACAGGTTATCTGCTCACAGACACAAGAACCTGCTTATACACACATGCAAGTTACCTTCTCAAAGACACACAATACCTCCTCATATAAACACACAAGCTCTTACTCACAAGCACACAGGACCTGGGCATATACACGAAGGTGACCTGCTGAAAAAGCCTACAGATGACCATCTCCTAGACACACACCAAGGTTACCTGCACACAGGCACGCAGTTCCTGCTGATAGAGACACACTTGTTGCCTGCTCGCAGATACACAGGAACGGCTCAGACACACGCCCAGGTGACCAGCTCGCAGACACACAAGACCTACTCATGTTCACATTGGCTGCCTGCTCACAGACACGCAGTACCTGCTCATATAGCCACGCAGGGTACCTTCTCACAGAAACAAGACCTTTCTCATACATATACACAGGTTACCTGCACACAGACAAAAGTGCCTGCTCACACACATGCACAGCTTACCTGCTCACAGACACACAGGAACTGTTCATCTACACTCCTTGAGGACCTGATCACAGATATACAAGACATGCTCCTATACACACGCAGGTTACCTGCTCACAAACACTATTACCTCTTCTTGTACACACACAAACACACACACAGGTTTCCTGCTCATAGACACAGAAGCCTGCTTCTGTACGCACACAGGTGATCTTCTCATAGACACAAGAACCTCCTCATCAACACCCACAGGTGATGTGCTCACAGTGACAAGAACCTGCTCACCTATACACACAGCTTTCCTACTCACAGACAGAAAGGTGCTGCTCATAAACACAAACACAGGTTACCTGCTCACAGACACTAGTACGTCCTCCCTTAGACACACAGGTTTCCTGCTCATAGACAACATAACCTAATCACACACACAGATTACCTGTTCACAGACACAAGAACCATAGACATATATACCCACAAGATACCTTCCACAGACAAAGGGAAGTGCGAATATACCCACACAGTACCCTGCTCACAGACACAGGAACCGACGCATGTACGCATTCAGGTTATCTGCTCACAGACCCAACAAATGGCTAAAAAACACAAGCATGTTGATATGCTCACAGGCACACCGGACCTGCTCCCGTATACACAACTGGTACATGCTCACACAAGAAGGACCTGCTCACACACGCACGCATACACACACACACACAAACACACACGTTCCTTTCTCCCAGGCACGCAGTACCTGCTCATATACACACACTGGTTACCTGCTCCTAGACACAAAACCTATACACACGCGTATTACTTGATCCCACACACACAGAACCCCCTACTATAAAATCACAGGCTTTCTACTCACAGACACACAAGAACTGCTCATATAAATAAGGTGACCTCCTCATAGAAACACACTGGTGAACAGCTCATGTACACACACAGGTTCCCTGCGCCCAGGCACAAGTTCCTGCAAATGGACACACACCGTTTGTATCTGCCTTCTACAGATACAAAGGAACTGCTCAGATACACGCATCAGTTCCCAGACACACAGGGCCTGCTCATATACAACTTGGTTGCCCGCTCACAGACACTACTACCTCCTCTTATACACACATACGTTTCCAGCTCACAGACACAAGAACCTTCTCATATACACACACAGGTCACCTTACCACATACACCAGAATATATGCTCATTTACACACACAGTAACCTGCGCACAGACAAAAGGACCTACTCCTATATACACACAGGTTACCTTGCCATAGACACAAGAACCAGATAATATACAAACACAGTAAGCCTATTCATAACTCTACTGATGTTCTGCTTCAAAGCATCAGACATAATTCTTAAGTTTTCTTCAGCTTCTCTGATGATCTTACTAGATTTTTGTTCATGTGGTTTAAGTCAGCTTGGTTGTCTTCTAAGTCCCTGATGCTGTTCTCTGATTCCCCCGGTCGATTCTCCAGGTCCCTGAGTCTGCTACTGGTTTTCCTTATCACCTCCCTAAGGTCCTGAATTTCCCTTTGGTTTGTCGCTCTTACCTCTTCGATCATTTCATCCTTTTTCTCTATTGTTTCCCTCCTATTGTGTATGAATCCAAGGAGCATTCTGAAAATTTCTCTCTATGCCCGCTCAATGTCTGCTTCTTCTATACATGTTATTCTGTTCACGGCATCTTCTCTCATTGCTGTTAGTTTGTCCCATGTATTTTTTATATTTTTGCATTGAGTTCGTTGGGACTGAAGGCGGTTTGCCTTGCATTGTTTTAGAGGAGCCAGGACCCATTTTGCAGTGTGTCGAAGAGCACTGGCTCTCTCTGGGAGACTTGTAGGAATGCTTTTTTGCACTGCCTACAGTTTATTTCACAACGGAAGTAACCTACCACTTGATGCTCCTGTACTTCCATCTCAGGGGATGTCCCGTCCCGCGGGGTCATTCACCGTGGATCCTGGAGGAGAGAGTGGGAATTGGGTGGGTACAAGAGGCACGGAGAATGAGGACAAGACAATATCCTGATCAAGTCCCGTTTTAATGAACAAAGAGTCACAGCTTATAACGGCCAGCCAAAGGGGTGTGGGGGCCTCGGCCGCACAAGCAGATTAGGCTATCTTGGCAACAGGCCAATCGGAGTTCAGGGGAGCGTGCCTTGCCCGTGAGTCAGTAAGGGCTTACAGTCTTCAATTAGGTACGCAGAGGAGTGGCATGTACACGCAAATCAAGCATAGGTGAGGACGATCCTTTGCCCAATCCAGGGGATGCAGGACACGGGTGCTTATCTAAAGAGCATCACCCCTTGTTTGCTCAAACTTTACAGCTGCAGTGCTCTGTCACGTAGGCTTGGGTAGAAGAAGGCCCAGAGCTCAGGCTAAGAAATTCCAAGTAATGGCCAGGCCTCATGGCTCCGGACAAGGGGAGTGACCCAGGAGACTGCTGGGTTGCATGATTGGGTGTTGCGGAGGTTGGGCAGAGGTTCCTGCAGCAGCTGGGAACGTTGAGGGGTGCTGTCTGAGTTACATGAGGACCCCAGGCACACAGGCAGGAATGTCCCTCTAGGAAATCGAGCAGAACATCCACTGGTGCAGATCAGGAGGGCTGTCCCCAGACTAGGGCCACCTACACAGTGTGGAACTCACCTAGCTGCGCGTGGTACAGGCATAAATGCCCTACAAGCAGGGGAGTGGTCTGGAGGTTAGCAGTAGTGTGTGGGAGACGAGGAGAGAAACTAAGAGGAGCAAGAAAACAACATTCAAAAGCTAGCCTGATGAGCCTGTGGGAGTTGGGGGCGGGTGGATATAGTGAAGGGATGGAAGGAAACGCGCAATGTATCTCAGTCCCGATCCAGGGAGTGGAGCTGCAAGGGTGTACTCCCTGCTCCCAGGTAGTATCAGCAAGCTGTGGCTGTGTGGATTAAAGGCCCCAGTGCAGCCCTCCAGGACCCCAAGGGTCGGTGGGAGGGACAGAGAGGAGGTGGAAACAAGAGCAACAATGTAGCTGAAACACATCCCTGCCTGTGGAGCTGCAAGATTCCAGTCCCTGCCCTGAAGCAGGTGGTGGCAAACTGTGGCTGTGCTGAGGCCAAGCCACTCCACAGGCTAAACATGGTCCTGATACCAGCAGAGACCAGGCGGGTCCAAGGTCAAGCCCCAACTGGCCTCCACTGAGGATAGACAAAAGCCCCCAGGCCCTCAAAACCCCGTGGGTCTCTCCTTCCTTAATCGTGATGCAGTTCCACATGGGTTGCAGCAGTGTTGATATCCCTCTAAGCAACGCTCCTGGGTTGAATTCTAGAGAGATCCTCTGTTTTATGTTATTCCGTCTGCATCTTTCCTGAAGTCAGGTTACCTGCTCATATACAACACACGGGTTTCCTTGCCACAGACACAAAAATGTGCTAATGCAGACACACACACACACACACACACACAGTACATTGTCAAACACACAAGACCGGCCCATGGACTCCTACAGGTTATCTGCTCACAGACACAAGGACCTGCTTATACACACATGCAAGTTACCTTCTCAAAGACACACAATACCTCCTCATATAAACACACAGGCTCTTACTCACAAGCACACAGGACCTGGGCATATACACGAAGGTGACCTGCTGAAAAAGCCTACAGATGACCATCTCCTAGACACACACCAAGGTTACCTGCACACAGGCACGCAGTTCCTGCTGATAGAGACACACTTGTTGCCTGCTCGCAGATACACAGGAACGGCTCAGACACACGCCCAGGTGACCAGCTCGCAGACACACAAGACCTACTCATGTTCACATTGGCTGCCTGCTCACAGACACGCTGTACCTGCTCATATAGCCACGCAGGTTACCTTCTCACAGAAACAAGACTTTTCTCATACATATACACAGGTTACCTGCACACAGACAAAAGTGCCTGCTCACACACACGCACAGCTTACCTGCTCACAGACACACAGGAACTGTTCATCTACACTCCTTGAGGACCTGATCACAGATATACAAGACATGCTCCTATACACACGCAGGTTACCTGCTCATAGACACAGAAGCCTGCTTCTATACGCACACAGGTGATCTTCTCACAGACACAAGAACCTCCTCATCTACACCCACAGGTGATGTGCTCACAGTGACAAGAACCTGCTCACCTATACACACAGCTTTCCTACTCACAGACAGAAAGGTGCTGCTCATAAACACAAACACAGGTTACCTGCTCACAGACACTAGTACGTCCTCCCTTAGACACACAGGTTTCCTGCTCATAGACAACATAACCTGATCACACACACAGATTACCTGTTCACAGACACAAGAACCATAGACATATATACCCACAAGATACCTTCCACAGACAAAGGGACGTGCGAATATACCCACACAGTACCCTGCTCACAGACACAGGAACCGACGCATGTACGCATTCAGGTTATGTGCTCACAGACCCAACAAATGGCTAAAAAACACAAGCATGTTGAAATGCTCACAGGCACACCGGACCTGCTCCCGTATACACAACGGGTACATGCTCACACAAGAAGGACCTGCTCACACACGCACGCATACACACACACACACACACACACACAAACACACACGTTCCTTTCTCGCAGGCACGCAGTACCTGCTCATATACACACACTGGTTACCTGCTCATAGACACAAAACCTATGCACACGCGTATTATTGATCTCACACACACAGAACCCCCTACTAAAAATCACAGGCTTTCTACTCACAGACACCCAAGAACTGCTCCTATAAATAAGGTGACCTCCTCATAGAAACACACTGGTGAACAGTTCATGTACACACACAGGTTCCCTGCGCCCAGGCACAAGTTCCTGCGAATGGACACACACCGTTTGTATCTGCCTTCTACAGATACACAGGAACTGCTCAGATACACGCATCAGTTCCCAGACACACAGGGCCTGCTCATATACAACTTGGTTGCCTGCTCACAGACACTACTACCTCCTCTTATACACACATACGTTTCCAGCTCACAGACACAAGAACCTTCTCATATACACACACAGGTCACCTTACCACATACACCAGAATATATGCTGATTTACACACACAGTAACCTGCGCACAGACAAAAGGACCTACTCCTATATACACGCAGGTTACCTTGCCATAGACACAAGAACCAGATAATATACAAACACAGTAAGCCTATTCATAACTCTAATGATGTTCTGCTTCAAAGCATCAGACATAATTCTTAAGTTTTCTTCAGCTTCTCTGATGATCTTACTAGATTTTTGTTCATGTGGTTTAGGTCAGCTTGGTTGTCTTCTAAGTCCCTGATGCTGTTCTCTGATTCCCCCGGTCGATTCTCCAGGTCCCTGAGTCTGCTACTGGTTTTCCTTATCACCTCCCTAAGGTCCTGAATTTCCCTTTGGTTTATCGCTCTTACTTCGATCATTTCATCCTTTTTCTCTATTGTTTCCCTCCTATTGTGTATGACTCCAAGGAGCATTCTGAAAATTTCTCTCTATGCCCGCTCAATGTCTGCTTCTTCTATACATGTTATTCTGTTCACGGCATCTTCTCTCATTGCTGTTAGTTTGTCCCATGTATTTTTTATATTTTTGCATTGAGTTCGTTGGGACTGAAGGCGGTTTGCCTTGCATTGTTTTAGAGGATCCAGGACCCATTTTGCAGTGTGTCGAAGAGCACTGGCTCTCTCTGGGAGACTTGTAGGAATGCTTTTTTGCACTGCCTACAGTTTATTTCACAACGGAAGTAACCTACCACTTGATGCTCCTGTACTTCCATCTCAGGGGATGTCCCGTCCCGCGGGGTCATTCACCGTGGATCCTGGAGGAGAGAGTGGGAATTGGGTGGGTACAAGAGGCACGGAGAATGAGGACAAGACAATATCCTGATCAAGTCCCGTTTTAATGAACAAAGAGTCACAGCTTATAACGGCCATCCAAGGGGGTGTGGGGGCCTCGGCCGCACATGCAGATTAGGCTATCTTGGCAACAGGCCAATCGGAGTTCAGGGGAGCGTGCCTTGCCCGTGAGTCAGTAAGGGCTTACAGTCTTCAATTAGGTACGCAGAGGAGTGGCATGTACACGCAAATCAAGCATAGGTGAGGACGATCCTTTGCCCAATCCAGGGGATGCAGGACACGGGTGCTTATCTAAAGAGCATCACCCCTTGTTTGCTCAAACTTTACAGCTGCAGTGCTCTGTCACGTAGGCTTGGGTAGAAGAAGGCCCAGAGCTCAGGCTAAGAAATTCCAAGTAATGGCCAGGCCTCATGGCTCCGGACAAGGGGAGTGACCCAGGAGACTGCTGGGTTGCATGATTGGGTGTTGCGGAGGTTGGGCAGAGGTTCCTGCAGCAGCTGGGAACGTTGAGGGGTGCTGTCTGAGTTACATGAGGACCCCAGGCACACAGGCAGGAATGTCCCTCTAGGAAATCGAGCAGAACATCCACTGGTGCAGATCAGGAGGGCTGTCCCCAGACTAGGGCCACCTACACAGTGTGGAACTCACCTAGCTGCGCGTGGTACAGGCATAAATGCCCTACAAGCAGGGGAGTGGTCTGGAGGTTAGCAGTAGTGTGTGGGAGACCAGGAGAGAGACTAAGAGGAGCAAGAAAACAACATTCAAAAGCTAGCCTGATGAGCCGGTGGGAGTTGGGGGCGGGTGGATATAGTGAAGGGATGGAAGGAAACGCGCAATGTATCTCAGTCCCGATCCAGGGAGTGGAGCTGCAAGGGTTTACTCCCTGCTCCCAGGTAGTATCAGCAAGCTGTGGCTGTGTGGATTAAAGGCCCCAGTGCAGCCCTCCAGGACCCCAAGGGTCGGTGGGAGGGACAGAGAGGAGATGGAAACAAGAGCAACAATGTAGCTGAAACACATCCCTGCCTGTGGAGCTGCAAGATTCCAGTCCCTGCCCTGAAGCAGGTGGTGGCAAACTGTGGCTGTGCTGAGGCCAAGCCACTCCACAGGCTAAACATGGTCCTGGTACCAGCAGAGACCAGGCGGGTCCAAGGTCAAGCCCCAGCCGGCCTCCACTGAGGATAGACAAAAGCCCCCAGGCCCTCAAAACCCCGTGGGTCTCTCCTTCCTTAATCGTGATGCAGTTCCACATGGGTTGCAGCAGTGTTGATATCCCTCTAAGCAACGCTCCTGGGTTGAATTCTAGAGAGATCCTCTGTTTTATGTTATTCTGTCTGCATCTTTCCTGAAGTCAGGTTACCTGCTCATATACAACACACGGGTTTCCTTGCCACAGACACAAAAATGTGCTAATGCAGACACACACACACACACACACACAGTACATTGTCAAACACACAAGACCGGCCCATGGACTCCTACAGGTTATCTGCTCACAGACACAAGGACCTGCTTATACACACATGCAAGTTACCTTCTCAAAGACACACAATACCTCCTCATATAAACACACAGGCTCTTACTCACAAGCACACAGGACCTGGGCATATACACGAAGGTGACCTGCTGAAAAAGCCTACAGATGACCATCTCCTAGACACACACCAAGGTTACCTGCACACAGGCACGCAGTTCCTGCTGATAGAGACACACTTGTTGCCTGCTCGCAGATACACAGGAACGGCTCAGACACACGCCCAGGTGACCAGCTCGCAGACACACAAGACCTACTCATGTTCACATTGGCTGCCTGCTCACAGACACGCAGTACCTGCTCATATAGCCACGCAGGTTACCTTCTCACAGAAACAAGACCTTTCTCATACATATACACAGGTTACCTGCACACAGACAAAAGTGCCTGCTCACACACACGCACAGCTTACCTGCTCACAGACACACAGGAACTGTTCATCTACACTCCTTGAGGACCTGATCACAGATATACAAGACATGCTCCTATACACACGCAGCTTACCTGCTCACAAACACTATTACCTCTTCTTGTACACACACACACACACACAGGTTTCCTGCTCATAGACACAGAAGCCTGCTTCTATACGCACACAGGTGATCTTCTCACAGACACAAGAACCTCCTCATCTACACCCACAGGTGATGTGCTCACAGTGACAAGAACCTGCTCACCTATACACACAGCTTTCCTACTCACAGACAGAAAGGTGCTGCTCATAAACACAAACACAGGTTACCTGCTCACAGACACTAGTACGTCCTCCCTTAGACACACAGGTTTCCTGCTCATAGACAACATAACCTGATCACACACACAGATTACCTGTTCACAGACACAAGAACCATAGACATATATACCCACAAGATACCTTCCACAGACAAAGGGACGTGCGAATATACCCACACAGTACCCTGCTCACAGACACAGGAACCGACGCATGTACGCATTCAGGTTATCTGCTCACAGACCCAACAAATGGCTAAAAAACACAAGCATGTTGATATGCTCACAGACACACAGGACCTTGTCGTAAACACACACGTTACCTGCTCACAGGCACACCGGACCTGCTCCCGTATACACAACGGGTACATGCTCACACAAGAAGGACCTGCTCACACACGCACGCATACACACACACACACAAACACACACGTTACTTTCTCGCAGGCACGCAGTACCTGCTCATATACACACACTGGTTACCTGCTCATAGACACAAAACCTATACACACGCGTATTACTTGATCCCACACACACAGAACCCCCTACTATAAAATCACAGGCTTTCTACTCACAGACACACAAGAACTGCTCATATAAATAAGGTGACCTCCTCATAGAAACACACTGGTGAACAGCTCGTGTACACACACAGGTTCCCTGCGCCCAGGCACAAGTTCCTGCGAATGGACACACACCCTTTGTATCTGCCTTCTACAGATACAAAGGAACTGCTCAGATACACGCATCAGTTCCCAGACACACAGGGCCTGCTCATATACAACTTGGTTGCCCGCTCACAGACACTACTACCTCCTCTTATACACACATACGTTTCCAGCTCACAGACACAAGAACCTTCTCATATACACACACAGGTCACCTTACCACATACACCAGAATATATGCTGATTTACACACACAGTAACCTGCGCACAGACAAAAGGACCTACTCCTATATACACACAGGTTACCTTGCCATAGACACAAGAACCAGATAATATACAAACACAGTAAGTCTATTCATAACTCTACTGATGTTCTGCTTCAAAGCATCAGACATAATTCTTAAGTTTTCTTCAGCTTCTCTGATGATCTTACTAGATTTTTGTTCATGTGGTTTAAGTCAGCTTGGTTGTCTTCTAAGTCCCTGATGCTGTTCTCTGATTCCCCCGGTCGATTCTCCAGGTCCCTGAGTCTGCTACTGGTTTTCCTTATCACCTCCCTAAGGTCCTGAATTTCCCTTTGGTTTATCGCTCTTACCTCTTCGATCATTTCATCCTTTTTCTCTATTGTTTCCCTCCTATTGTGTATGACTCCAAGGAGCATTCTGAAAATTTCTCTCTATGCCCGCTCAATGTCTGCTTCTTCTATACATGTTATTCTGTTCACGGCATCTTCTCTCATTGCTGTTAGTTTGTCCCATGTATTTTTTATATTTTTGCATTGAGTTCGTTGGGACTGAAGGCGGTTTGCCTTGCATTGTTTTAGAGGATCCAGGACCCATTTTGCAGTGTGTCGAAGAGCACTGGCTCTCTCTGGGAGACTTGTAGGAATGCTTTTTTGCACTGCCTACAGTTTATTTCACAACGGAAGTAACCTACCACTTGATGCTCCTGTACTTCCATCTCAGGGGATGTCCCGTCCCGCGGGGTCATTCACCGTGGATCCTGGAGGAGAGAGTGGGAATTGGGTGGGTACAAGAGGCACGGAGA
The DNA here is from genome assembly GCF_050624435.1 of Tenrec ecaudatus. NCBI lineage: Eukaryota > Metazoa > Chordata > Mammalia > Afrosoricida > Tenrecidae > Tenrec > Tenrec ecaudatus. Next base: position 524,436 of record NW_027459698.1, on the reverse strand, counting down.
ATGAGGACAAGACAATATCCTGATCAAGTCCCGTTTTAATGAACAAAGAGTCACAGCTTATAACGGCCATCCAAGGGGGTGTGGGGGCCTCGGCCGCACATGCAGATTAGGCTATCTTGGCAACAGGCCAATCGGAGTTCAGGGGAGCGTGCCTTGCCCGTGAGTCAGTAAGGGCTTACATTCTTCAATTAGGTACGCAGAGGAGTGGCATGTACACGCAAATCAAGCATAGGTGAGGACGATCCTTTGCCCAATCCAGGGGATGCAGGACACGGGTGCTTATCTAAAGAGCATCACCCCTTGTTTGCTCAAACTTTACAGCTGCAGTGCTCTGTCACGTAGGCTTGGGTAGAAGAAGGCCCAGAGCTCAGGCTAAGAAATTCCAAGTAATGGCCAGGCCTCATGGCTCCGGACAAGGGGAGTGACCCAGGAGACTGCTGGGTTGCATGATTGGGTGTTGCGGAGGTTGGGCAGAGGTTCCTGCAGCAGCTGGGAACGTTGAGGGGTGCTGTCTGAGTTACATGAGGACCCCAGGCACACAGGCAGGAATGTCCCTCTAGGAAATCGAGCAGAACATCCACTGGTGCAGATCAGGAGGGCTGTCCCCAGACTAGGGCCACCTACACAGTGTGGAACTCACCTAGCTGCGCGTGGTACAGGCATAAATGCCCTACAAGCAGGGGAGTGGTCTGGAGGTTAGCAGTAGTGTGTGGGAGACCAGGAGAGAGACTAAGATGAGCAAGAAAACAACATTCAAAAGCTAGCCTGATGAGCCTGTGGGAGTTGGGGGCGGGTGGATATAGTGAAGGGATGGAAGGAAACGCGCAATGTATCTCAGTCCCGATCCAGGGAGTGGAGCTGCAAGGGTTTACTCCTTGCTCCCAGGTAGTATCAGCAAGCTGTGGCTGTGTGGATTAAAGGCCCCAGTGCAGCCCTCCAGGACCCCAAGGGTCGGTGGGAGGGACAGAGAGGAGATGGAAACAAGAGCAACAATGTAGCTGAAACACATCCCTGCCTGTGGAGCTGCAAGATTCCAGTCCCTGCCCTGAAGCAGGTGGTGGCAAACTGTGGCTGTGCTGAGGCCAAGCCACTCCACAGGCTAAACATGGTCCTGGTACCAGCAGAGACCAGGCGGGTCCAAGGTCAAGCCCCAGCCGGCCTCCACTGAGGATAGACAAAAGCCCCCAGGCCCTCAAAACCCCGTGGGTCTCTCCTTCCTTAATCGTGATGCAGTTCCACATGGGTTGCAGCAGTGTTGATATCCCTCTAAGCAACGCTCCTGGGTTGAATTCTAGAGAGATCCTCTGTTTTATGTTATTCTGTCTGCATCTTTCCTGAAGTCAGGTTACCTGCTCATATACAACACACGGGTTTCCTTGCCACAGACACAAAAATGTGCTAATGCAGACACACACACACACACACACACAGTACATTGTCAAACACACAAGACCGGCCCATGGACTCCTACAGGTTATCTGCTCACAGACACAAGGACCTGCTTATACACACATGCAAGTTACCTTCTCAAAGACACACAATACCTCCTCATATAAACACACAGGCTCTTACTCACAAGCACACAGGACCTGGGCATATACACGAAGGTGACCTGCTGAAAAAGCCTACAGATGACCATCTCCTAGACACACACCAAGGTTACCTGCACACAGGCACGCAGTTCCTGCTGATAGAGACACACTTGTTGCCTGCTCGCAGATACACAGGAACGGCTCAGACACACGCCCAGGTGACCAGCTCGCAGACACACAAGACCTACTCATGTTCACATTGGCTGCCTGCTCACAGACACGCAGTACCTGCTCATATAGCCACGCAGGTTACCTTCTCACAGAAACAAGACCTTTCTCATACATATACACAGGTTACCTGCACACAGACAAAAGTGCCTGCTCACACACACGCACAGCTTACCTGCTCACAGACACACAGGAACTGTTCATCTACACTCCTTGAGGACCTGATCACAGATATACAAGACATGCTCCTATACACACGCAGCTTACCTGCTCACAAACACTATTACCTCTTCTTGTACACACACACACACACACAGGTTTCCTGCTCATAGACACAGAAGCCTGCTTCTATACGCACACAGGTGATCTTCTCACAGACACAAGAACCTCCTCATCTACACCCACAGGTGATGTGCTCACAGTGACAAGAACCTGCTCACCTATACACACAGCTTTCCTACTCACAGACAGAAAGGTGCTGCTCATAAACACAAACACAGGTTACCTGCTCACAGACACTAGTACGTCCTCCCTTAGACACACAGGTTTCCTGCTCATAGACAACATAACCTGATCACACACACAGATTACCTGTTCACAGACACAAGAACCATAGACATATATACCCACAAGATACCTTCCACAGACAAAGGGACGTGCGAATATACCCACACAGTACCCTGCTCACAGACACAGGAACCGACGCATGTACGCATTCAGGTTATCTGCTCACAGACCCAACAAATGGCTAAAAAACACAAGCATGTTGATATGCTCACAGACACACAGGACCTTGTCGTAAACACACACGTTACCTGCTCACAGGCACACCGGACCTGCTCCCGTATACACAACGGGTACATGCTCACACAAGAAGGACCTGCTCACACACGCACGCATACACACACACACACAAACACACACGTTACTTTCTCGCAGGCACGCAGTACCTGCTCATATACACACACTGGTTACCTGCTCATAGACACAAAACCTATACACACGCGTATTACTTGATCCCACACACACAGAACCCCCTACTATAAAATCACAGGCTTTCTACTCACAGACACACAAGAACTGCTCATATAAATAAGGTGACCTCCTCATAGAAACACACTGGTGAACAGTTCATGTACACACACAGGTTCCCTGCGCCCAGGCACAAGTTCCTGCGAATGGACACACACCCTTTGTATCTGCCTTCTACAGATACAAAGGAACTGCTCAGATACACGCATCAGTTCCCAGACACACAGGGCCTGCTCATATACAACTTGGTTGCCCGCTCACAGACACTACTACCTCCTCTTATACACACATACGTTTCCAGCTCACAGACACAAGAACCTTCTCATATACACACACAGGTCACCTTACCACATACACCAGAATATATGCTGATTTACACACACAGTAACCTGCGCACAGACAAATGGACCTACTCCTATATACACACAGGTTACCTTGCCATAGACACAAGAACCAGATAATATACAAACACAGTAAGTCTATTCATAACTCTACTGATGTTCTGCTTCAAAGCATCAGACATAATTCTTAAGTTATCTTCAGCTTCTCTGATGATCTTACTAGATTTTTGTTCATGTGGTTTAAGTCAGCTTGGTTGTCTTCTAAGTCCCTGATGCTGTTCTCTGATTCCCCCGGTCGATTCTCCAGGTCCCTGAGTCTGCTACTGGTTTTCCTTATCACCTCCCTAAGGTCCTGAATTTCCCTTTGGTTTATCGCTCTTACCTCTTCGATCATTTCATCCTTTTTCTCTATTGTTTCCCTCCTATTGTGTATGACTCCAAGGAGCATTCTGAAAATTTCTCTCTATGCCCGCTCAATGTCTGCTTCTTCTATACATGTTATTCTGTTCACGGCATCTTCTCTCATTGCTGTTAGTTTGTCCCATGTATTTTTTATATTTTTGCATTGAGTTCGTTGGGACTGAAGGCGGTTTGCCTTGCATTGTTTTAGAGGATCCAGGACCCATTTTGCAGTGTGTCGAAGAGCACTGGCTCTCTCTGGGAGACTTGTAGGAATGCTTTTTTGCACTGCCTACAGTTTATTTCACAACGGAAGTAACCTACCACTTGATGCTCCTGTACTTCCATCTCAGGGGATGTCCCGTCCCGCGGGGTCATTCACCGTGGATCCTGGAGGAGAGAGTGTGAATTGGGTGGGTACAAGAGGCACGGAGAATGAGGACAAGACAATATCCTGATCAAGTCCCGTTTTAATGAACAAAGAGTCACAGCTTATAACGGCCATCCAAGGGGGTGTGGGGGCCTCGGCCGCACATGCAGATTAGGCTATCTTGGCAACAGGCCAATCGGAGTTCAGGGGAGCGTGCCTTGCCCGTGAGTCAGTAAGGGCTTACAGTCTTCAATTAGGTACGCAGAGGAGTGGCATGTACACGCAAATCAAGCATAGGTGAGGACGATCCTTTGCCCAATCCAGGGGATAGAGGACACGGGTGCTTATCTAAAGAGCATCACCCCTTGTTTGCTCAAACTTTACAGCTGCAGTGCTCTGTCACGTAGGCTTGGGTAGAAGAAGGCCCAGAGCTCAGGCTAAGAAATTCCAAGTAATGGCCAGGCCTCATGGCTCCGGACAAGGGGAGTGACCCAGGAGACTGCTGGGTTGCATGATTGGGTGTTGCGGAGGTTGGGCAGAGGTTCCTGCAGCAGCTGGGAACGTTGAGGGGTGCTGTCTGAGTTACATGAGGACCCCAGGCACACAGGCAGGAATGTCCCTCTAGGAAATCGAGCAGAACATCCACTGGTGCAGATCAGGAGGGCTGTCCCCAGACTAGGGCCACCTACACAGTGTGGAACTCACCTAGCTGCGCGTGGTACAGGCATAAATGCCCTACAAGCAGGGGAGTGGTCTGGAGGTTAGCAGTAGTGTGTGGGAGACGAGGAGAGAGACTAAGAGGAGCAAGAAAACAACATTCAAAAGCTAGCCTGATGAGCCTGTGGGAGTTGGGGGAGGGTGGATATAGTGAAGGGATGGAAGGAAACGCGCAATGTATCTCAGTCCCGATCCAGGGAGTGGAGCTGCAAGGGTTTACTCCCTGCTCCCAGGTAGTATCAGCAAGCTGTGGCTGTGTGGATTAAAGGCCCCAGTGCAGCCCTCCAGGACCCCAAGGGTCGGTGGGAGGGACAGAGAGGAGGTGGAAACAAGAGCAACAATGTAGCTGAAACACATCCCTGCCTGTGGAGCTGCAAGATTCCAGTCCCTGCCCTGAAGCAGGTGGTGGCAAACTGTGGCTGTGCTGAGGCCAAGCCACTCCACAGGCTAAACATGGTCCTGGTACCAGCAGAGACCAGGCGGGTCCAAGGTCAAGCCCCAACCGGCCTCCACTGAGGATAGACAAAAGCCCCCAGGCCCTCAAAACCCCGTGGGTCTCTCCTTCCTTAATCGTGATGCAGTTCCACATGGGTTGCAGCAGTGTTGATATCCCTCTAAGCAACGCTCCTGGGTTGAATTCTAGAGAGATCCTCTGTTTTATGTTATTCCGTCTGCATCTTTCCTGAAGTCAGGTTACCTGCTCATATACAACACACGGGTTTCCTTGCCACAGACACAAAAATGTGTTAATGCAGACACACACACACACACACACACACACACACACAGTACATTGTCAAACACACAAGACCGGCCCATGGACTCCTACAGGTTATCTGCTCACAGACACAAGGACCTGCTTATACACACATGCAAGTTACCTTCTCAAAGACACACAATACCTCCTCATATAAACACACAGGCTCTTACTCACAAGCACACAGGACCTGGGCATATACACGAAGGTGACCTGCTGAAAAAGCCTACAGATGACCATCTCCTAGACACACACCAAGGTTACCTGCACACAGGCACGCAGTTCCTGCTGATAGAGACACACTTGTTGCCTGCTCGCAGATACACAGGAACGGCTCAGACACACGCCCAGGTGACCAGCTCGCAGACACACAAGACCTACTCATGTTCACATTGGCTGCCTGCTCACAGACACGCAGTACCTGCTCATATAGCCACGCAGGTTACCTTCTCACAGAAACAAGACCTTTCTCATACATATACACAGGTTACCTGCACACAGACAAAAGTGCCTGCTCACACACACGCACAGCTTACCTGCTCACAGACACACAGGAACTGTTCATCTACACTCCTTGAGGACCTGATCACAGATATACAAGACATGCTCCTATACACACGCAGCTTACCTGCTCACAAACACTATTACCTCTTCTTGTACACACACACACACACACAGGTTTCCTGCTCATAGACACAGAAGCCTGCTTCTATACGCACACAGGTGATCTTCTCACAGACACAAGAACCTCCTCATCTACACCCACAGGTGATGTGCTCACAGTGACAAGAACCTGCTCACCTATACACACAGCTTTCCTACTCACAGACAGAAAGGTGCTGCTCATAAACACAAACACAGGTTACCTGCTCACAGACACTAGTACGTCCTCCCTTAGACACACAGGTTTCCTGCTCATAGACAACATAACCTGATCACACACACAGATTACCTGTTCACAGACACAAGAACCATAGACATATATACCCACAAGATACCTTCCACAGACAAAGGGACGTGCGAATATACCCACACAGTACCCTGCTCACAGACACAGGAACCGACGCATGTACGCATTCAGGTTATCTGCTCACAGACCCAACAAATGGCTAAAAAACACAAGCATGTTGATATGCTCACAGACACACAGGACCTTGTCGTAAACACACACGTTACCTGCTCACAGGCACACCGGACCTGCTCCCGTATACACAACGGGTACATGCTCACACAAGAAGGACCTGCTCACACACGCACGCATACACACACACACACAAACACACACGTTACTTTCTCGCAGGCACGCAGTACCTGCTCATATACACACACTGGTTACCTGCTCATAGACACAAAACCTATACACACGCGTATTACTTGATCCCACACACACAGAACCCCCTACTATAAAATCACAGGCTTTCTACTCACAGACACACAAGAACTGCTCATATAAATAAGGTGACCTCCTCATAGAAACACACTGGTGAACAGCTCGTGTACACACACAGGTTCCCTGCGCCCAGGCACAAGTTCCTGCGAATGGACACACACCCTTTGTATCTGCCTTCTACAGATACAAAGGAACTGCTCAGATACACGCATCAGTTCCCAGACACACAGGGCCTGCTCATATACAACTTGGTTGCCCGCTCACAGACACTACTACCTCCTCTTATACACACATACGTTTCCAGCTCACAGACACAAGAACCTTCTCATATACACACACAGGTCACCTTACCACATACACCAGAATATATGCTGATTTACACACACAGTAACCTGCGCACAGACAAAAGGACCTACTCCTATATACACACAGGTTACCTTGCCATAGACACAAGAACCAGATAATATACAAACACAGTAAGTCTATTCATAACTCTACTGATGTTCTGCTTCAAAGCATCAGACATAATTCTTAAGTTTTCTTCAGCTTCTCTGATGATCTTACTAGATTTTTGTTCATGTGGTTTAAGTCAGCTTGGTTGTCTTCTAAGTCCCTGATGCTGTTCTCTGATTCCCCCGGTCGATTCTCCAGGTCCCTGAGTCTGCTACTGGTTTTCCTTATCACCTCCCTAAGGTCCTGAATTTCCCTTTGGTTTATCGCTCTTACCTCTTCGATCATTTCATCCTTTTTCTCTATTGTTTCCCTCATATTGTGTATGACTCCAAGGAGCATTCTGAAAATTTCTCTCTATGCCCGCTCAATGTCTGCTTCTTCTATACATGTTATTCTGTTCACGGCATCTTCTCTCATTGCTGTTAGTTTGTCCCATGTATTTTTTATATTTTTGCATTGAGTTCGTTGGGACTGAAGGCGGTTTGCCTTGCATTGTTTTAGAGGAGCCAGGACCCATTTTGCAGTGTGTCGAAGAGCACTGGCTCTCTCTGGGAGACTTGTAGGAATGCTTTTTTGCACTGCCTACAGTTTATTTCACAACGGAAGTAACCTACCACTTGATGCTCCTGTACTTCCATCTCAGGGGATGTCCCGTCCCGCGGGGTCATTCACCGTGGATCCTGGAGGAGAGAGTGGGAATTGGGTGGGTACAAGAGGCACGGAGAATGAGGACAAGACAATATCCTGATCAAGTCCCGTTTTAATGAACAAAGAGTCACAGCTTATAACGGCCATCCAAGGGGGTGTGGGGGCCTCGGCCGCACATGCAGATTAGGCTATCTTGGCAACAGGCCAATCGGAGTTCAGGGGAGCGTGCCTTGCCCGTGAGTCAGTAAGGGCTTACATTCTTCAATTAGGTACGCAGAGGAGTGGCATGTACACACAAATCAAGCATAGGTGAGGACGATCCTTTGCCCAATCCAGGGGATGCAGGACACGGGTGCTTATCTAAAGAGCATCACCCCTTGTTTGCTCAAACTTTACAGCTGCAGTGCTCTGTCACGTAGGCTTGGGTAGAAGAAGGCCCAGAACTCAGGCTAAGAAATTCCAAGTAATGGCCAGGCCTCATGGCTCCGGACAAGGGGAGTGACCCAGGAGACTGCTGGGTTGCATGATTGGGTGTTGCGGAGGTTGGGCAGAGGTTCCTGCAGCAGCTGGGAACGTTGAGGGGTGCTGTCTGAGTTACATGAGGACCCCAGGCACACAGGCAGGAATGTCCCTCTAGGAAATCGAGCAGAACATCCACTGGTGCAGATCAGGAGGGCTGTCCCCAGACTAGGGCCACCTACACAGTGTGGAACTCACCTAGCTGCGCGTGGTACAGGCATAAATGCCCTACAAGCAGGGGAGTGGTCTGGAGGTTAGCAGTAGTGTGTGGGAGACCAGGAGAGAGACTAAGAGGAGCAAGAAAACAACATTCAAAAGCTAGCCTGATGAGCCTGTGGGAGTTGGGGGCGGGTGGATATAGTGAAGGGATGGAAGGAAACGCGCAATGTATCTCAGTCCCGATCCAGGGAGTGGAGCTGCAAGGGTTTACTCCCTGCTCCCAGGTAGTATCAGCAAGCTGTGGCTGTGTGGATTAAAGGCCCCAGTGCAGCCCTCCAGGACCCCAAGGGTCGGTGGGAGGGACAGAGAGGAGGTGGAAACAAGAGCAACAATGTAGCTGAAACACATCCCTGCCTGTGGAGCTGCAAGATTCCAGTCCCTGCCCTGAAGCAGGTGGTGGCAAACTGTGGCTGTGCTGAGGCCAAGCCACTCCACAGGCTAAACATGGTCCTGGTACCAGCAGAGACCAGGCGGGTCCAAGGTCAAGCCCCAACCGGCCTCCACTGAGGATAGACAAAAGCCCCCAGGCCCTCAAAACCCCGTGGGTCTCTCCTTCCTTAATCGTGATGCAGTTCCACATGGGTTGCAGCAGTGTTGATATCCCTCTAAGCAACGCTCCTGGGTTGAATTCTAGAGAGATCCTCTGTTTTATGTTATTCCGTCTGCATCTTTCCTGAAGTCAGGTTACCTGCTCATATACAACACACGGGTTTCCTTGCCACAGACACAAAAATGTGCTAATGCAGACACACACACACACACACACACACACACACAGTACATTGTCAAACACACAAGACCGGCCCATGGACTCCTACAGGTTATCTGCTCACAGACACAAGGACCTGCTTATACACACATGCAAGTTACCTTCTCAAAGACACACAATACCTCCTCATATAAACACACAGGCTCTTACTCACAAGCACACAGGACCTGGGCATATACACGAAGGTGACCTGCTGAAAAAGCCTACAGATGACCATCTCCTAGACACACACCAAGGTTACCTGCACACAGGCACGCAGTTCCTGCTGATAGAGACACACTTGTTGCCTGCTCGCAGATACACAGGAACGGCTCAGACACACGCCCAGGTGACCAGCTCGCAGACACACAAGACCTACTCATGTTCACATTGGCTGCCTGCTCACAGACACGCTGTACCTGCTCATATAGCCACGCAGGTTACCTTCTCACAGAAACAAGACCTTTCTCATACATATACACAGGTTACCTGCACACAGACAAAAGTGCCTGCTCACACACACGCACAGCTTACCTGCTCACAGACACACAGGAACTGTTCATCTACACTCCTTGAGGACCTGATCACAGATATACAAGACATGCTCCTATACACACGCAGCTTACCTGCTCATAGACACAGAAGCCTGCTTCTATACGCACACAGGTGATCTTCTCACAGACACAAGAACCTCCTCATCTACACCCACAGGTGATGTGCTCACAGTGACAAGAACCTGCTCACCTATACACACAGCTTTCCTACTCACAGACAGAAAGGTGCTGCTCATAAACGCAAACACAGGTTACCTGCTCACAGACACTAGTACGTCCTCCCTTAGACACACAGGTTTCCTGCTCATAGACAACATAACCTGATCACACACACAGATTACCTGTTCACAGACACAAGAACCATAGACATATATACCCACAAGATACTTTCCACAGACAAAGGGACGTGCGAATATACCCACACAGTACCCTGCTCACAGACACAGGAACCGACGCATGTACGCATTCAGGTTATCTGCTCACAGACCCAACAAATGGCTAAAAAACACAAGCATGTTGAAATGCTCACAGGCACACCGGACCTGCTCCCGTATACACAACGGGTACATGCTCACACTAGAAGGACCTGCTCACACACGCACGCATACACACACACACACACACACAAACACACACGTTACTTTCTCGCAGGCACGCAGTACCTGCTCATATACACACACTGGTTACCTGCTCATAGACACAAAACCTATGCACACGCGTATTATTGATCTCACACACACAGAACCCCCTACTAAAAATCACAGGCTTTCTACTCACAGACACCCAAGAACTGCTCCTATAAATAAGGTGACCTCCTCATAGAAACACACTGGTGAACAGTTCATGTACACACACAGGTTCCCTGCGCCCAGGCACAAGTTCCTGCGAATGGACACACACCGTTTGTATCTGCCTTCTACAGATACACAGGAACTGCTCAGATACACGCATCAGTTCCCAGACACACAGGGCCTGCTCATATACAACTTGGTTGCCTGCTCACAGACACTACTACCTCCTCTTATACACACATACGTTTCCAGCTCACAGACACAAGAACCTTCTCATATACACACACAGGTCACCTTACCACATACACCAGAATATATGCTGATTTACACACACAGTAACCTGCGCACAGACAAAAGGACCTACTCCTATATACACGCAGGTTACCTTGCCATAGACACAAGAACCAGATAATATACAAACACAGTAAGCCTATTCATAACTCTAATGATGTTCTGCTTCAAAGTATCAGACATAATTCTTAAGTTTTCTTCAGCTTCTCTGATGATCTTACTAGATTTTTGTTCATGTGGTTTAGGTCAGCTTGGTTGTCTTCTAAGTCCCTGATGCTGTTCTCTGATTCCCCCGGTCGATTCTCCAGGTCCCTGAGTCTGCTACTGGTTTTCCTTATCACCTCCCTAAGGTCCTGAATTTCCCTTTGGTTTATCGCTCTTACCTCTTCGATCATTTCATCCTTTTTCTCTATTGTTTCCCTCCTATTGTGTATGACTCCAAGGAGCATTCTGAAAATTTCTCTCTATGCCCGCTCAATGTCTGCTTCTTCTATACATGTTATTCTGTTCACGGCATCTTCTCTCATTGCTGTTAGTTTGTCCCATGTATTTTTTATATTTTTGCATTGAGTTCGTTGGGACTGAAGGCGGTTTGCCTTGCATTGTTTTAGAGGAGCCAGGACCCATTTTGCAGTGTGTCGAAGAGCACTGGCTCTCTCTGGGAGACTTGTAGGAATGCTTTTTTGCACTGCCTACAGTTTATTTCACAACGGAAGTAACCTACCACTTGATGCTCCTGTACTTCCATCTCAGGGGATGTCCCGTCCCGCGGGGTCATTCACCGTGGATCCTGGAGGAGAGAGTGGGAATTGGGTGGGTACAAGAGGCACGGAGAATGAGGACAAGACAATATCCTGATCAAGTCCCGTTATAATGAACAAAGAGTCACAGCTTATAACGGCCATCCAAGGGGGTGTGGGGGCCTCGGCCGCACATGCAGATTAGGCTATCTTGGCAACAGGCCAATCGGAGTTCAGGGGAGCGTGCCTTGCCCGTGAGTCAGTAAGGGCTTACAGTCTTCAATTAGGTACGCAGAGGAGTGGCATGTACACGCAAATCAAGCATAGGTGAGGACGATCCTTTGCCCAATCCAGGGGATGCAGGACACGGGTGCTTATCTAAAGAGCATCACCCCTTGTTTGCTCAAACTTTACAGCTGCAGTGCTCTGTCACGTAGGCTTGGGTAGAAGAAGGCCCAGAGCTCAGGCTAAGAAATTCCAAGTAATGGCCAGGCCTCATGGCTCCGGACAAGGGGAGTGACCCAGGAGACTGCTGGGTTGCATGATTGGGTGTTGCGGAGGTTGGGCAGAGGTTCCTGCAGCAGCTGGGAACGTTGAGGGGTGCTGTCTGAGTTACATGAGGACCCCAGGCACACAGGCAGGAATGTCCCTCTAGGAAATCGAGCAGAACATCCACTGGTGCAGATCAGGAGGGCTGTCCCCAGACTAGGGCCACCTACACAGTGTGGAACTCACCTAGCTGCGCGTGGTACAGGCATAAATGCCCTACAAGCAGGGGAGTGGTCTGGAGGTTAGCAGTAGTGTGTGGGAGACCAGGAGAGAGACTAAGAGGAGCAAGAAAACAATATTCAAAAGCTAGCCTGATGAGCCTGTGGGAGTTGGGGGCGGGTGGATATAGTGAAGGGATGGAAGGAAACGCGCAATGTATCTCAGTCCCGATCCAGGGAGTGGAGCTGCAAGGGTTTACTCCCTGCTCCCAGGTAGTATCAGCAAGCTGTGGCTGTGTGGATTAAAGGCCCCAGTGCAGCCCTCCAGGACCCCAAGGGTCGGTGGGAGGGACAGAGAGGAGGTGGAAACAAGAGCAACAATGTAGCTGAAACACATCCCTGCCTGTGGAGCTGCAAGATTCCAGTCCCTGCCCTGAAGCAGGTGGTGGCAAACTGTGGCTGTGCTGAGGCCAAGCCACTCCACAGGCTAAACATGGTCCTGGTACCAGCAGAGACCAGGCGGGTCCAAGGTCAAGCCCCAGCCGGCCTCCACTGAGGATAGACAAAAGCCCCCAGGCCCTCAAAACCCCGTGGGTCTCTCCTTCCTTAATCGTGATGCAGTTCCACATGGGTTGCAGCAGTGTTGATATCCCTCTAAGCAACGCTCCTGGGTTGAATTCTAGAGAGATCCTCTGTTTTATGTTATTCTGTCTGCATCTTTCCTGAAGTCAGGTTACCTGCTCATATACAACACACGGGTTTCCTTGCCACACACACACACACACAGTACATTGTCAAACACACAAGACCGGCCCATGGACTCCTACAGGTTATCTGCTCACAGACACAAGGACCTGCTTATACACACATGCAAGTTACCTTCTCAAAGACACACAATACCTCCTCATATAAACACACAGGCTCTTACTCACAAGCACACAGGACCTGGGCATATACACGAAGGTGACCTGCTGAAAAAGCCTACAGATGACCATCTCCTAGACACACACCAAGGTTACCTGCACACAGGCACGCAGTTCCTGCTGATAGAGACACACTTGTTGCCTGCTCGCAGATACACAGGAACGGCTCAGACACACGCCCAGGTGACCAGCTCGCAGACACACAAGACCTACTCATGTTCACATTGGCTGCCTGCTCACAGACACGCAGTACCTGCTCATATAGCCACGCAGGTTACCTTCTCACAGAAACAAGACCTTCCTCATACATATACACAGGTTACCTGCACACAGACAAAAGTGCCTGCTCACACACACGCACAGCTTACCTGCTCACAGACACACAGGAACTGTTCATCTACACTCCTTGAGGACCTGATCACAGATATACAATACATGCTCCTATACACACGCAGCTTACCTGCTCACAAACACTATTACCTCTTCTTGTACACACACACACACACAGGTTTCCTGCTCATAGACACAGAAGCCTGCTTCTATACGCACACAGGTGATCTTCTCACAGACACAAGAACCTCCTCATCTACACCCACAGGTGATGTGCTCACAGTGACAAGAACCTGCTCACCTATACACACAGCTTTCCTACTCACAGACAGAAAGGTGCTGCTCATAAACACAAACACAGGTTACCTGCTCACAGACACTAGTACGTCCTCCCTTAGACACACAGGTTTCCTGCTCATAGACAACATAACCTAATCACACACACAGATTACCTGTTCACAGACACAAGAACCATAGACATATATACCCACAAGATACCTTCCACAGACAAAGGGACGTGCGAATATACCCACACAGTACCCTGCTCACAGACACAGGAACCGACGCATGTACGCATTCAGGTTATCTGCTCACAGACCCAACAAATGGCTAAAAAACACAAGCATGTTGATATGCTCACAGACACACAGGACCTTGTCGTAAACACACACGTTACCTGCTCACAGGCACACCGGACCTGATCCCGTATACACAACGGGTACATGCTCACACAAGAAGGACCTGCTCACACACGCACGCATACACACACACACACAAACACACACGTTACTTTCTCGCAGGCACGCAGTACCTGCTCATATACACACACTGGTTACCTGCTCATAGACACAAAACCTATACACACGCGTATTACTTGATCCCACACACACAGAACCCCCTACTATAAAATCACAGGCTTTCTACTCACAGACACACAAGAACTGCTCATATAAATAAGGTGACCTCCTCATAGAAACACACTGGTGAACAGCTCGTGTACACACACAGGTTCCCTGCGCCCAGGCACAAGTTCCTGCGAATGGACACACACCCTTTGTATCTGCCTTCTACAGATACAAAGGAACTGCTCAGATACACGCATCAGTTCCCAGACACACAGGGCCTGCTCATATACAACTTGGTTGCCCGCTCAGACACTACTACCTCCTCTTATACACACATACGTTTCCAGCTCACAGACACAAGAACCTTCTCATATACACACACAGGTCACCTTACCACATACACCAGAATATATGCTGATTTACACACACAGTAACCTGCACACAGACAAAAGGACCTACTCCTATATACACACAGGTTACCTTGCCATAGACACAAGAACCAGATAATATACAAACACAGTAAGTCTATTCATAACTCTACTGATGTTCTGCTTCAAAGCATCAGACATAATTCTTAAGTTTTCTTCAGCTTCTCTGATGATCTTACTAGATTTTTGTTCATGTGGTTTAAGTCAGCTTGGTTGTCTTCTAAGTCCCTGATGCTGTTCTCTGATTCCCCCGGTCGATTCTCCAGGTCCCTGAGTCTGCTACTGGTTTTCCTTATCACCTCCCTAAGGTCCTGAATTTCCCTTTGGTTTATCGCTCTTACCTCTTCGATCATTTCATCCTTTTTCTCTATTGTTTCCCTCCTATTGTGTATGACTCCAAGGAGCATTCTGAAAATTTCTCTCTATGCCCGCTCAATGTCTGCTTCTTCTATACATGTTATTCTGTTCACGGCATCTTCTCTCATTGCTGTTAGTTTGTCCCATGTATTTTTTATATTTTTGCATTGAGTTCGTTGGGACTGAAGGCGGTTTGCCTTGCATTGTTTTAGAGGATCCTGGACCCATTTTGCAGTGTGTCGAAGAGCACTGGCTCTCTCTGGGAGACTTGTAGGAATGCTTTTTTGCACTGCTTACAGTTTATTTCACAACGGAAGTAACCTACCACTTGATGCTCCTGTACTTCCATCTCAGGGGATGTCCCGTCCCGCGGGGTCATTCACCGTGGATCCTGGAGGAGAGAGTGGGAATTGGGTGGGTACAAGAGGCACGGAGAATGAGGACAAGACAATATCCTGATCAAGTCCCGTTTTAATGAACAAAGAGTCACAGCTTATAACGGCCATCCAAGGGGGTGTGGGGGCCTCGGCCGCACATGCAGATTAGGCTATCTTGGCAACAGGCCAATCGGAGTTCAGGGGAGCGTGCCTTGCCCGTGAGTCAGTAAGGGCTTACATTCTTCAATTAGGTACGCAGAGGAGTGGCATGTACACGCAAATCAAGCATAGGTGAGGACGATCCTTTGCCCAATCCAGGGGATGCAGGACACGGGTGCTTATCTAAAGAGCATCACCCCTTGTTTGCTCAAACTTTACAGCTGCAGTGCTCTGTCACGTAGGCTTGGGTAGAAGAAGGCCCAGAGCTCAGGCTAAGAAATTCCAAGTAATGGCCAGGCCTCATGGCTCCGGACAAGGGGAGTGACCCAGGAGACTGCTGGGTTGCATGATTGGGTGTTGCGGAGGTTGGGCAGAGGTTCCTGCAGCAGCTGGGAACGTTGAGGGGTGCTGTCTGAGTTACATGAGGACCCCAGGCACACAGGCAGGAATGTCCCTCTAGGAAATCGAGCAGAACATCCACTGGTGCAGATCAGGAGGGCTGTCCCCAGACTAGGGCCACCTACACAGTGTGGAACTCACCTAGCTGCGCGTGGTACAGGCATAAATGCCTTACAAGCAGGGGAGTGGTCTGGAGGTTAGCAGTAGTGTGTGGGAGACCAGGAGAGAGACTAAGAGGAGCAAGAAAACAACATTCAAAAGCTAGCCTGATGAGCCTGTGGGAGTTGGGGGAGGGTGGATATAGTGAAGGGATGGAAGGAAACGCGCAATGTATCTCAGTCCCGATCCAGGGAGTGGAGCTGCAAGGGTTTACTCCCTGCTCCCAGGTAGTATCAGCAAGCTGTGGCTGTGTGGATTAAAGGCCCCAGTGCAGCCCTCCAGGACCCCAAGGGTCGGTGGGAGGGACAGAGAGGAGGTGGAAACAAGAGCAACAATGTAGCTGAAACACATCCCTGCCTGTGGAGCTGCAAGATTCCAGTCCCTGCCCTGAAGCAGGTGGTGGCAAACTGTGGCTGTGCTGAGGCCAAGCCACTCCACAGGCTAAACATGGTCCTGGTACCAGCAGAGACCAGGCGGGTCCAAGGTCAAGCCCCAACCGGCCTCCACTGAGGATAGACAAAAGCCCCCAGGCCCTCAAAACCCCGTGGGTCTCTCCTTCCTTAATCGTGATGCAGTTCCACATGGGTTGCAGCAGTGTTGATATCCCTCTAAGCAACGCTCCTGGGTTGAATTCTAGAGAGATCCTCTGTTTTATGTTATTCCGTCTGCATCTTTCCTGAAGTCAGGTTACCTGCTCATATACAACACACGGGTTTCCTTGCCACAGACACAAAAATGTGCTAATGCAGACACACACACACACACACACACACACACACACAGTACATTGTCAAACACACAAGACCGGCCCATGGACTCCTACAGGTTATCTGCTCACAGACACAAGGACCTGCTTATACACACATGCAAGTTACCTTCTCAAAGACACACAATACCTCCTCATATAAACACACAGGCTCTTACTCACAAGCACACAGGACCTGGGCATATACACGAAGGTGACCTGCTGAAAAAGCCTACAGATGACCATCTCCTAGACACACACCAAGGTTACCTGCACACAGGCACGCAGTTCCTGCTGATAGAGACACACTTGTTGCCTGCTCGCAGATACACAGGAACGGCTCAGACACACGCCCAGGTGACCAGCTCGCAGACACACAAGACCTACTCATGTTCACATTGGCTGCCTGCTCACAGACACGCTGTACCTGCTCATATAGCCACGCAGGTTACCTTCTCACAGAAACAAGACCTTTCTCATACATATACACAGGTTACCTGCACACAGACAAAAGTGCCTGCTCACACACACGCACAGCTTACCTGCTCACAGACACACAGGAACTGTTCATCTACACTCCTTGAGGACCTGATCACAGATATACAAGACATGCTCCTATACACACGCAGCTTACCTGCTCATAGACACAGAAGCCTGCTTCTATACGCACACAGGTGATCTTCTCACAGACACAAGAACCTCCTCATCTACACCCACAGGTGATGTGCTCACAGTGACAAGAACCTGCTCACCTATACACACAGCTTTCCTACTCACAGACAGAAAGGTGCTGCTCATAAACGCAAACACAGGTTACCTGCTCACAGACACTAGTACGTCCTCCCTTAGACACACAGGTTTCCTGCTCATAGACAACATAACCTGATCACACACACAGATTACCTGTTCACAGACACAAGAACCATAGACATATATACCCACAAGATACTTTCCACAGACAAAGGGACGTGCGAATATACCCACACAGTACCCTGCTCACAGACACAGGAACCGACGCATGTACGCATTCAGGTTATCTGCTCACAGACCCAACAAATGGCTAAAAAACACAAGCATGTTGAAATGCTCACAGGCACACCGGACCTGCTCCCGTATACACAACGGGTACATGCTCACACTAGAAGGACCTGCTCACACACGCACGCATACACACACACACACACACACAAACACACACGTTACTTTCTCGCAGGCACGCAGTACCTGCTCATATACACACACTGGTTACCTGCTCATAGACACAAAACCTATGCACACGCGTATTATTGATCTCACACACACAGAACCCCCTACTAAAAATCACAGGCTTTCTACTCACAGACACACAAGAACTGCTCATATAAATAAGGTGACCTTCTCATAGAAACACACTGGTGAACAGCTCATGTACACACACAGGTTCCCTGCGCCCAGGCACAAGTTCCTGCGAATGTACACACACCGTTTGTATCTGCCTTCTACAGATACAAAGGAACTGCTCAGATACACGCATCAGTTCCCAGACACACAGGGCCTGCTCATATACAACTTGGTTGCCCGCTCACAGACACTACTACCTCCTCTTATACACACATACGTTTCCAGCTCACAGACACAAGAACCTTCTCATATACACACACAGGTCACCTTACCACATACACCAGAATATATGCTCATTTACACACACAGTAACCTGCGCACAGACAAAAGGACCTACTCCTATATACACACAGGTTACCTTGCCATAGACACAAGAACCAGATAATATACAAACACAGTAAGCCTATTCATAACTCTACTGATGTTCTGCTTCAAAGCATCAGACATAATTCTTAAGTTTTCTTCAGCTTCTCTGATGATCTTACTAGATTTTTGTTCATGTGGTTTAAGTCAGCTTGGTTGTCTTCTAAGTCCCTGATGCTGTTCTCTGATTCCCCCGGTCGATTCTCCAGGTCCCTGAGTCTGCTACTGGTTTTCCTTATCACCTCCCTAAGGTCCTGAATTTCCCTTTGGTTTATCGCTCTTACCTCTTCGATCATTTCATCCTTTTTCTCTATTGTTTCCCTCCTATTGTGTATGACTCCAAGGAGCATTCTGAAATTTTCTCTCTATGCCCGCTCAATGTCTGCTTCTTCTATACATGTTATTCTGTTCACGGCATCTTCTCTCATTGCTGTTAGTTTGTCCCATGTATTTTTTACATTTTTGCATTGAGTTCGTTGGGACTGAAGGCGGTTTGCCTTGCATTGTTTTAGAGGATCCTGGACCCATTTTGCAGTGTGTCGAAGAGCACTGGCTCTCTCTGGGAGACTTGTAGGAATGCTTTTTTGCACTGCCTACAGTTTATTTCACAACAGAAGTAACCTACCACTTGATGCTCCTGTACTTCCATCTCAGGGGATGTCCCGTCCCGCGGGGTCATTCACCGTGGATCCTGGAGGAGAGAGTGGGAATTGGGTGGGTACAAGAGGCACGGAGAATGAGGACAAGACAATATCCTGATCAAGTCCCGTTTTAATGAACAAAGAGTCACAGCTTATAACGGCCAGCCAAGGGGGTGTGGGGGCCTCGGCCGCACATGCAGATTAGGCTATCTTGGCAACAGGCCAATCGGAGTTCAGGGGAGCGTGCCTTGCCCGTGAGTCAGTAAGGGCTTACAGTCTTCAATTAGGTACGCAGAGGAGTGGCATGTACACGCAAATCAAGCATAGGTGAGGACGATCCTTTGCCCAATCCAGGGGATGCAGGACACGGGTGCTTATCTAAAGAGCATCACCCCTTGTTTGCTCAAACTTTACAGCTGCAGTGCTCTGTCACGTAGGCTTGGGTAGAAGAATGCCCAGAGCTCAGGCTAAGAAATTCCAAGTAATGGCCAGGCCTCATGGCTCCGGACAAGGGGAGTGACCCAGGAGACTGCTGGGTTGCATGATTGGGTGTTGCGGAGGTTGGGCAGAGGTTCCTGCAGCAGCTGGGAACGTTGAGGGGTGCTGTCTGAGTTACATGAGGACCCCAGGCACACAGGCAGGAATGTCCCTCTAGGAAATCGAGCAGAACATCCACTGGTGCAGATCAGGAGGGCTGTCCCCAGACTAGGGCCACCTACACAGTGTGGAACTCACCTAGCTGCGCGTGGTACAGGCATAAATGCCCTACAAGCAGGGGAGTGGTCTGGAGGTTAGCAGTCGTGTGTGGGAGACGAGGAGAGAGACTAAGAGGAGCAAGAAAACAACATTCAAAAGCTAGCCTGATGAGCCTGTGGGAGTTGGGGGCGGGTGGATATAGTGAAGGGATGGAAGGAAACGCGCAATGTATCTCAGTCCCGATCCAGGGAGTGGAGCTGCAAGGGTTTACTCCCTGCTCCCAGGTAGTATCAGCAAGCTGTGGCTGTGTGGATTAAAGGCCCCAGTGCAGCCCTCCAGGACCCCAAGTGTCGGTGGGAGGGACAGAGAGGAGATGGAAACAAGAGCAACAATGTAGCTGAAACGCATCCCTGCCTGTGGAGCTGCAAGATTCCAGTCCCTGCCCTGAAGCAGGTGGTGGCAAACTGTGGCTGTGCTGAGGCCAAGCCACTCCACAGGCTAAACATGGTCCTGGTACCAGCAGAGACCAGGCGGGTCCAAGATCAAGCCCCAGCCGGCCTCCACTGAGGATAGACAAAAGCCCCCAGGCCCTCAAAACCCCGTGGGTCTCTCCTTCCTTAATCGTGATGCTGTTCCACATGGGTTGCAGCAGTGTTGATATCCCTCTAAGCAACGCTCCTGGGTTGAATTCTAGAGAGATCCTCTGTTTTATGTTATTCCGTCTGCATCTTTCCTGAAGTCAGGTTACCTGCTCATATACAACACACGGGTTTCCTTGCCACAGACACAAAAATGTGCTAATGCAGACACACACACACACACACACAGTACATTGTCAAACACACAAGACCGGCCCATGGACTCCTACAGGTTATCTGCTCACAGACACAAGGACCTGCTTATACACACATGCAAGTTACCTTCTCAAAGACACACAATACCTCCTCATATAAACACACAGGCTCTTACTCACAAGCACACAGGACCTGGGCATATACACGAAGGTGACCTGCTGAAAAAGCCTACAGATGACCATCTCCTAGACACACACCAAGGTTACCTGCACACAGGCACGCAGTTCCTGCTGATAGAGACACACTTGTTGCCTGCTCGCAGATACACAGGAACGGCTCAGACACACGCCCAGGTGACCAGCTCGCAGACACACAAGACCTACTCATGTTCACATTGGCTGCCTGCTCACAGACACGCAGTACCTGCTCATATAGCCACGCAGGTTACCTTCTCACAGAAACAAGACCTTTCTCATACATATACACAGGTTACCTGCACACAGACAAAAGTGCCTGCTCACACACACGCACAGCTTACCTGCTCACAGACACACAGGAACTGTTCATCTACACTCCTTGAGGACCTGATCACAGATATACAAGACATGCTCCTATACACACGCAGCTTACCTGCTCACAAACACTATTACCTCTTCTTGTACACACACACACACACACACACACACAGGTTTCCTGCTCATAGACACAGAAGCCTGCTTCTATACGCACACAGGTGATCTTCTCACAGACACAAGAACCTCCTCATCTACACCCACAGGTGATGTGCTCACAGTGACAAGAACCTGCTCACCTATACACACAGCTTTCCTACTCACAGGCAGAAAGGTGCTGCTCATAAACACAAACACAGGTTACCTGCTCACAGACACTAGTACGTCCTCCCTTAGACACACAGGTTTCCTGCTCATAGACAACATAACCTGATCACACACACAGATTACCTGTTCACAGACAAAAGAACCATAGACATATATACCCACAAGATACCTTCCACAGACAAAGGGACGTGCGAATATACCCACACAGTACCCTGCTCACAGACACAGGAACCGACGCATGTACGCATTCAGGTTATCTGCTCACAGACCCAACAATGGCTAAAAAACACAAGCATGTTGATATGCTCACAGACACACAGGACCTTGTCGTAAACACCCACGTTACCTGCTCACAGGCACACCGGACCTGCTCCCGTATACACAACCGGTACATGCTCACACAAGAAGGACCTGCTCACACACGCACGCATACACACACACACAAACACACACGTTACTTTCTCGCAGGCACGCAGTACCTGGTCATATACACACACTGGTTACCTGCTCATAGACACAAAACCTATACACACGCGTATTACTTCATCCCACACACACAGAACCCCCTACTATAAAATCACAGGCTTTCTACTCACAGACACACAAGAACTGCTCATATAAATAAGGTGACCTTCTCATAGAAACACACTGGTGAACAGCTCATGTACACACACAGGTTCCCTGCGCCCAGGCACAAGTTCCTGCGAATGTACACACACCGTTTGTATCTGCCTTCTACAGATACAAAGGAACTGCTCAGATACACGCATCAGTTCCCAGACACACAGGGCCTGCTCATATACAACTTGGTTGCCCGCTCACAGACACTACTACCTCCTCTTATACACACATACGTTTCCAGCTCACAGACACAAGAACCTTCTCATATACACACACAGGTCACCTTACCACATACACCAGAATATATGCTCATTTACACACACAGTAACCTGCGCACAGACAAAAGGACCTACTCCTATATACACACAGGTTACCTTGCCATAGACACAAGAACCAGATAATATACAAACACAGTAAGCCTATTCATAACTCTACTGATGTTCTGCTTCAAAGCATCAGACATAATTCTTAAGTTTTCTTCAGCTTCTCTGATGATCTTACTAGATTTTTGTTCATGTGGTTTAAGTCAGCTTGGTTGTCTTCTAAGTCCCTGATGCTGTTCTCTGCTTCCCCCGTTCGATTCTCCAGGTCCCTGAGTCTGCTACTGGTTTTCCTTATCACCTCCCTAAGGTCCTGAATTTCCCTTTGGTTTATCGCTCTTACCTCTTCGATCATTTCATCCTTTTTCTCTATTGTTTCCCTCCTATTGTGTATGACTCCAAGGAGCATTCTGAAATTTTCTCTCTATGCCCGCTCAATGTCTGCTTCTTCTATACATGTTATTCTGTTCACGGCATCTTCTCTCATTGCTGTTAGTTTGTCCCATGTATTTTTTACATTTTTGCATTGAGTTCGTTGGGACTGAAGGCGGTTTGCCTTGCATTGTTTTAGAGGAGCCAGGACCCATTTTGCAGTGTGTCGAAGAGCACTGGCTCTCTCTGGGAGACTTGTAGGAATGCTTTTTTGCACTGCCTACAGTTTATTTCACAACAGAAGTAACCTACCACTTGATGCTCCTGTACTTCCATCTCAGGGGATGTCCCGTCCCGCGGGGTCATTCACCGTGGATCCTGGAGGAGAGAGTGGGAATTGGGTGGGTACA
Source organism: Tenrec ecaudatus (assembly GCF_050624435.1). Classification (NCBI taxonomy): domain Eukaryota; kingdom Metazoa; phylum Chordata; class Mammalia; order Afrosoricida; family Tenrecidae; genus Tenrec; species Tenrec ecaudatus. Next base: position 500,842 of record NW_027459698.1, on the reverse strand, counting down.
AGAGGCACGGAGAATGAGGACAAGACAATATCCTGATCAAGTCCCGTTTTAATGAACAAAGAGTCACAGCTTATAACGGCCAGCCAAGGGGGTGTGGGGGCCTCGGCCGCACATGCAGATTAGGCTATCTTGGCAACAGGCCAATCGGAGTTCAGGGGAGCGTGCCTTGCCCGTGAGTCAGTAAGGGCTTACAGTCTTCAATTAGGTACGCAGAGGAGTGGCATGTACACGCAAATCAAGCATAGGTGAGGACGATCCTTTGCCCAATCCAGGGGATGCAGGACACGGGTGCTTATCTAAAGAGCATCACCCCTTGTTTGCTCAAACTTTACAGCTGCAGTGCTCTGTCACGTAGGCTTGGGTAGAAGAAGGCCCAGAGCTCAGGCTAAGAAATTCCAAGTAATGGCCAGGCCTCATGGCTCCGGACAAGGGGAGTGACCCAGGAGACTGCTGGGTTGCATGATTGGGTGTTGCGGAGGTTGGGCAGAGGTTCCTGCAGCAGCTGGGAACGTTGAGGGGTGCTGTCTGAGTTACATGAGGACCCCAGGCACACAGGCAGGAATGTCCCTCTAGGAAATCGAGCAGAACATCCACTGGTGCAGATCAGGAGGGCTGTCCCCAGACTAGGGCCACCTACACAGTGTGGAACTCACCTAGCTGCGCGTGGTACAGGCATAAATGCCCTACAAGCAGGGGAGTGGTCTGGAGGTTAGCAGTAGTGTGTGGGAGACGAGGAGAGAGACTAAGAGGAGCAAGAAAACAACATTCAAAAGCTAGCCTGATGAGTCTGTGGGAGTTGGGGACGGGTGGATATAGTGAAGGGATGGAAGGAAACGCGCAATGTATCTCAGTCCCGATCCAGGGAGTGGAGCTGCAAGGGTTTACTCCCTGCTCCCAGGTAGTATCAGCAAGCTGTGGCTGTGTGGATTAAAGGCCCCAGTGCAGCCCTCCAGGACCCCAAGTGTCGGTGGGAGGGACAGAGAGGAGATGGAAACAAGAGCAACAATGTAGCTGAAACGCATCCCTGCCTGTGGAGCTGCAAGATTCCAGTCCCTGCCCTGAAGCAGGTGGTGGCAAACTGTGGCTGTGCTGAGGCCAAGCCACTCCACAGGCTAAACATGGTCCTGGTACCAGCAGAGACCAGGCGGGTCCAAGATCAAGCCCCAGCCGGCCTCCACTGAGGATAGACAAAAGCCCCCAGGCCCTCAAAACCCCGTGGGTCTCTCCTTCCTTAATCGTGATGCAGTTCCACATGGGTTGCAGCAGTGTTGATATCCCACTAAGCAACGCTCCTGGGTTGAATTCTAGAGAGATCCTCTGTTTTATGTTATTCCGTCTGCATCTTTCCTGAAGTCAGGTTACCTGCTCATATACAACACACGGGTTTCCTTGCCACAGACACAAAAATGTGCTAATGCAGACACACACACACACACACACACAGTACATTGTCAAACACACAAGACCGGCCCATGGACTCCTACAGGTTATCTGCTCACAGACACAAGGACCTGCTTATACACACATGCAAGTTACCTTCTCAAAGACACACAATACCTCCTCATATAAACACACAGGCTCTTACTCACAAGCACACAGGACCTGGGCATATACACGAAGGTGACCTGCTGAAAAAGCCTACAGATGACCATCTCCTAGACACACACCAAGGTTACCTGCACACAGGCACGCAGTTCCTGCTGATAGAGACACACTTGTTGCCTGCTCGCAGATACACAGGAACGGCTCAGACACACGCCCAGGTGACCAGCTCGCAGACACACAAGACCTACTCATGTTCACATTGGCTGCCTGCTCACAGACACGCAGTACCTGCTCATATAGCCACGCAGGTTACCTTCTCACAGAAACAAGACCTTTCTCATACATATACACAGGTTACCTGCACACAGACAAAAGTGCCTGCTCACACACACGCACAGCTTACCTGCTCACAGACACACAGGAACTGTTCATCTACACTCCTTGAGGACCTGATCACAGATATACAAGACATGCTCCTATACACACGCAGCTTACCTGCTCACAAACACTATTACCTCTTCTTGTACACACACACACACACACACACACAGGTTTCCTGCTCATAGACACAGAAGCCTGCTTCTATACGCACACAGGTGATCTTCTCACAGACACAAGAACCTCCTCATCTACACCCACAGGTGATGTGATCACAGTGACAAGAACCTGCTCACCTATACACACAGCTTTCCTACTCACAGGCAGAAAGGTGCTGCTCATAAACACAAACACAGGTTACCTGCTCACAGACACTAGTACGTCCTCCCTTAGACACACAGGTTTCCTGCTCATAGACAACATAACCTGATCACACACACAGATTACCTGTTCACAGACAAAAGAACCATAGACATATATACCCACAAGATACCTTCCACAGACAAAGGGACGTGCGAATATACCCACACAGTACCCTGCTCACAGACACAGGAACCGACGCATGTACGCATTCAGGTTATCTGCTCACAGACCCAACAATGGCTAAAAAACACAAGCATGTTGATATGCTCACAGACACACAGGACCTTGTCGTAAACACCCACGTTACCTGCTCACAGGCACACCGGACCTGCTCCCGTATACACAACCGGTACATGCTCACACAAGAAGGACCTGCTCACACACGCACGCATACACACACACACAAACACACACGTTACTTTCTCGCAGGCACGCAGTACCTGGTCATATACACACACTGGTTACCTGCTCATAGACACAAAACCTATACACACGCGTATTACTTCATCCCACACACACAGAACCCCCTACTATAAAATCACAGGCTTTCTACTCACAGACACACAAGAACTGCTCATATAAATAAGGTGACCTTCTCATAGAAACACACTGGTGAACAGCTCATGTACACACACAGGTTCCCTGCGCCCAGGCACAAGTTCCTGCGAATGTACACACACCGTTTGTATCTGCCTTCTACAGATACAAAGGAACTGCTCAGATACACGCATCAGTTCCCAGACACACAGGGCCTGCTCATATACAACTTGGTTGCCCGCTCACAGACACTACTACCTCCTCTTATACACACATACGTTTCCAGCTCACAGACACAAGAACCTTCTCATATACACACACAGGTCACCTTACCACATACACCAGAATATATGCTCATTTACACACACAGTAACCTGCGCACAGACAAAAGGACCTACTCCTATATACACACAGGTTACCTTGCCATAGACACAAGAACCAGATAATATACAAACACAGTAAGCCTATTCATAACTCTACTGATGTTCTGCTTCAAAGCATCAGACATAATTCTTAAGTTTTCTTCAGCTTCTCTGATGATCTTACTAGATTTTTGTTCATGTGGTTTAAGTCAGCTTGGTTGTCTTCTAAGTCCCTGATGCTGTTCTCTGCTTCCACCGTTCGATTCTCCAGGTCCCTGAGTCTGCTACTGGTTTTCCTTATCACCTCCCTAAGGTCCTGAATTTCCCTTTGGTTTATCGCTCTTACCTCTTCGATCATTTCATCCTTTTTCTCTATTGTTTCCCTCCTATTGTGTATGACTCCAAGGAGCATTCTGAAATTTTCTCTCTATGCCCGCTCAATGTCTGCTTCTTCTATACATGTTATTCTGTTCACGGCATCTTCTCTCATTGCTGTTAGTTTGTCCCATGTATTTTTTACATTTTTGCATTGAGTTCGTTGGGACTGAAGGCGGTTTGCCTTGCATTGTTTTAGAGGAGCCAGGACCCATTTTGCAGTGTGTCGAAGAGCACTGGCTCTCTCTGGGAGACTTGTAGGAATGCTTTTTTGCACTGCCTACAGTTTATTTCACAACAGAAGTAACCTACCACTTGATGCTCCTGTACTTCCATCTCAGGGGATGTCCCGTCCCGCGGGGTCATTCACCGTGGATCCTGGAGGAGAGAGTGGGAATTGGGTGGGTACAAGAGGCACGGAGAATGAGGACAAGACAATATCCTGATCAAGTCCCGTTTTAATGAACAAAGAGTCACAGCTTATAACGGCCAGCCAAGGGGGTGTGGGGGCCTCGGCCGCACATGCAGATTAGGCTATCTTGGCAACAGGCCAATCGGAGTTCAGGGGAGCGTGCCTTGCCCGTGAGTCAGTAAGGGCTTACAGTCTTCAATTAGGTACGCAGAGGAGTGGCATGTACACGCAAATCAAGCATAGGTGAGGACGATCCTTTGCCCAATCCAGGGGATGCAGGACACGGGTGCTTATCTAAAGAGCATCACCCCTTGTTTGCTCAAACTTTACAGCTGCAGTGCTCTGTCACGTAGGCTTGGGTAGAAGAATGCCCAGAGCTCAGGCTAAGAAATTCCAAGTAATGGCCAGGCCTCATGGCTCCGGACAAGGGGAGTGACCCAGGAGACTGCTGGGTTGCATGATTGGGTGTTGCGGAGGTTGGGCAGAGGTTCCTGCAGCAGCTGGGAACGTTGAGGGGTGCTGTCTGAGTTACATGAGGACCCCAGGCACACAGGCAGGAATGTCCCTCTAGGAAATCGAGCAGAACATCCACTGGTGCAGATCAGGAGGGCTGTCCCCAGACTAGGGCCACCTACACAGTGTGGAACTCACCTAGCTGCGCGTGGTACAGGCATAAATGCCCTACAAGCAGGGGAGTGGTCTGGAGGTTAGCAGTAGTGTGTGGGAGACGAGGAGAGAGACTAAGAGGAGCAAGAAAACAACATTCAAAAGCTAGCCTGATGAGCCTGTGGGAGTTGGGGGCGGGTGGATATACTGAAGGGAAGGAAGGAAACGCGCAATGTATCTCAGTCCGGATCCAGGGAGTGGAGCTGCAAGGGTTTACTCCCTGCTCCCAGGTAGTATCAGCAAGCTGTGGCTGTGTGGATTAAAGGCCCCATTGCAGCCCTCCAGGACCCCAAGGGTCGGTGGGAGGGACAGAGAGGAGATGGAAACAAGAGCAACAATGTAGCTGAAACGCATCCCTGTCTGTGGAGCTGCAAGATTCCAGTCCCTGCCCTGAAGCAGGTGGTGGCAAACTGTGGCTGTGCTGAGGCCAAGCCACTCCACAGGCTAAACATGGTCCTGGTACCAGCAGAGACCAGGCGGGTCCAAGGTCAAGCCCCAGCCGGCCTCCACTGAGGATAGACAAAAGCCCCCAGGCCCTCAAAACCCAGTGCGTCTCTCCTTCCTTAATCGTGATGCTGTTCCACATGGGTTGCAGCAGTGTTGATATCCCTCTAAGCAACGCTCCTGGGTTGAATTCTAGAGAGATCCTCTGTTTTATGTTATTCCGTCTGCATCTTTCCTGAAGTCAGGTTACCTGCTCATACAACACACGGGTTTCCTTGCCACAGACACAAAAATGTGCTAATGCAGACACACACACACACACACACACACAGTACATTGTCAAACACACAAGACCGGCCCATGGACTCCTACAGGTTATCTGCTCACAGACACAAGGACCTGCTTATACACCCATGCAAGTTACCTTCTCAAAGACACACAATACCTCCTCGTATAAACACACAGGCTCTTACTCACAAGCACACAGGACCTGGGCATATACACGAAGGTGACCTGCTGAAAAAGCCTACAGATGACCATCTCCTAGACACACACCAAGGTTACCTGCACACAAGCACGCAGTTCCTGCTGATAGAGACACACTTGTTGCCTGCTCGCAGATACACAGGAACGGCTCAGACACACGCCCAGGTGACCAGCTCGCAGACACACAAGACCTACTCATGTTCACATTGGCTGCCTGCTCACAGACACGCAGTACCTGCTCATATAGCCACGCAGGTTACCTTCTCACAGAAACAAGACCTTTCTCATACATATACACAGGTTACCTGCACACAGACAAAAGTGCCTGCTCACACACACGCACAGCTTACCTGCTCACAGACACACAGGAACTGTTCATCTACACTCCTTGAGGACCTGATCACAGATATACAAGACATGCTCCTATACACACGCAGCTTACCTGCTCACAAACACTATTACCTCTTCTTGTACACACACACACACACACACAGGTTTCGTGCTCATAGACACAGAAGCCTGCTTCTATACGCACACAGGTGATCTTCTCACAGACACAAGAACCTCCTCATCTACACCCACAGGTGATGTGCTCACAGTGACAAGAACCTGCTCACCTATACACACAGCTTTCCTACTCACAGACAGAAAGGTGCTGCTCATAAACACAAACACAGGTTACCTGCTCACAGACACTAGTACGTCCTCCCTTAGACACACAGGTTTCCTGCTCATAGACAACATAACCTGATCACACACACAGATTACCTGTTCACAGACACAAGAACCATAGACATATATACCCACAAGATACCTTCCACAGACAAAGGGACGTGCGAATATACCCACACAGTACCCTGCTCACAGACACAGGAACCGACGCATGTACGCATTCAGGTTATCTGCTCACAGACCCAACAATGGCTAAAAAACACAAGCATGTTGATATGCTCACAGACACACAGGACCTTGTCGTAAACACCCACGTTACCTGCTCACAGGCACACCGGACCTGCTCCCGTATACACAACCGGTACATGCTCACACAAGAAGGACCTGCTTACACGCGCACGCATACACACACACACAAACACGTTACTTTCTCGCAGGCATGCAGTACCTGCTCATATACACACACTGGTTACCTGCTCATAGACACAAAACCTATACACACGCGTATTACTTCATCCCCCGCACACAGAACCCCCTACTATAAAATCACAGGCCTTCTACTCACAGACACACAAGAACTGCTCATATAAATAAGGTGACCTTCTCATAGAAACACACTGGTGAACAGCTCATGTACACACACAGGTTCCCTGCGCCCAGGCACAAGTTCCGGCGAATGGACACACACCGTTTGTATCTGCCTTCTACAGATACAAAGGAACTGCTCAGATACACGCATCAGTTCCCAGACACACAGGGCCTGCTCATATACAACTTGGTTGCCCGCTCACAGACACTACCTCCTCTTATACACACATACGTTTCCAGCTCACAGACACAAGAACCTTCTCATATACACACACAGGTCACCTTACCACATACACCAGAATATATGCTGATTTACACACAGTAACCTGCGCACAGACAAAAGGACCTACTCCTATATACACACAGGTTACCTTGCCATAGACACAAGAACCAGATAATATACAAACACAGTAAGCCTATTCATAACTCTACTGATGTTCTGCTTCAAAGCATCAGACATAATTCTTAAGTTTTCTTCAGCTTCTCTGATGATCTTACTAGATTTTTGTTCATGTGGTTTAAGTCAGCTTGGTTGTCTTCTAAGTCCCTGATGCTGTTCTCTGCTTCCCCCGTTCGATTCTCCAGGTCCCTGAGTCTGCTACTGGTTTTCCTTATCACCTCCCTAAGGTCCTGAATTTCCCTTTGGTTTATCGCTCTTACCTCTTCGATCATTTCATCCTTTTTCTCTATTGTTTCCCTCCTATTGTGTATGACTCCAAGGAGCATTCTGAAATTTTCTCTCTATGCCCGCTCAATGTCTACTTCTTCTATACATGTTATTCTGTTCACGGCATCTTCTCTCATTGCTGTTAGTTTGTCCCATGTATTTTTTACATTTTTGCATTGAGTTCGTTGGGACTGAAGGCGGTTTGCCTTGCATTGTTTTAGAGGAGCCAGGACCCATTTTGCAGTGTGTCGAAGAGCACTGGCTCTCTCTGGGAGACTTGTAGGAATGCTTTTTTGCACTGCCTACAGTTTATTTCACAACGGAAGTAACCTACCACTTGATGCTCCTGTACTTCCATCTCAGGGGATGTCCCGTCCCGCGGGGTCATTCACCGTGGATCCTGGAGGAGAGAGTGGGAATTGGGTGGGTACAAGAGGCACGGAGAATGAGGACAAGACAATATCCTGATCAAGTCCCGTTTTAATGAACAAAGAGTCACAGCTTATAACGGCCAGCCAAGGGGGTGTGGGGGCCTCGGCCACACATGCAGATTAGGCTATCTTGGCAACAGGCCAATCGGAGTTCAGGGGAGCGTGCCTTGCCCGTGAGTCAGTAAGGGCTTACAGTCTTCAATTAGGTACGCAGAGGAGTGGCATGTACACGCAAATCAAGCATAGGTGAGGACGATCCTTTGCCCAATCCAGGGGATGCAGGACACGGGTGCTTATCTAAAGAGCATCACCCCTTGTTTGCTCAAACTTTACAGCTGCAGTGCTCTGTCACGTAGGCTTGGGTAGAAGAATGCCCAGAGCTCAGGCTAAGAAATTCCAAGTAATGGCCAGGCCTCATGGCTCCGGACAAGGGGAGTGACCCAGGAGACTGCTGGGTTGCATGATTGGGTGTTGCGGAGGTTGGGCAGAGGTTCCTGCAGCAGCTGGGAACGTTGAGGGGTGCTGTCTGAGTTACATGAGGACCCCAGGCACACAGGCAGGAATGTCCCTCTAGGAAATCGAGCAGAACATCCACTGGTGCAGATCAGGAGGGCTGTCCCCAGACTAGGGCCACCTACACAGTGTGGAACTCACCTAGTTGCGCGTGGTACAGGCATAAATGCCCTACAAGCAGGGGAGTGGTCTGGAGGTTAGCAGTAGTGTGTGGGAGACGAGGAGAGAGACTAAGAGGAGCAAGAAAACAACATTCAAAAGCTAGCCTGATGAGCCTGTGGGAGTTGGGGGCGGGTGGATATAGTGAAGGGATGGAAGGAAACGCGCAATGTATCTCAGTCCCGATCCAGGGAGTGGAGCTGCAAGGGTTTACTCCCTGCTCCCAGGTAGTATCAGCAAGCTGTGGTTGTGTGGATTAAAGGCCCCAGTGCAGCCCTCCAGGACCCCAAGGGTCGGTGGGAGGGACAGAGAGGAGATGGAAACAAGAGCAACAATGTAGCTGAAACGCATCCCTGCCTGTGGAGCTGCAAGATTCCAGTCCCTGCCCTGAAGCAGGTGGTGGCAAACTGTGGCTGTGCTGAGGCCAAGCCACTCCACAGGATAAACATGGTCCTGGTACCAGCAGAGACCAGGCGGGTCCAAGGTCAAGCCCCAGCCGGCCTCCACTGAGGATAGACAAAAGCCCCCAGGCCCTCAAAACCCCGTGGGTCTCTCCTTCCTTAATCGTGATGCTGTTCCACATGGGTTGCAGCAGTGTTGATATCCCTCTAAGCAACGCTCCTGGGTTGAATTCTAGAGAGATCCTCTGTTTTATGTTATTCCGTCTGCATCTTTCCTGAAGTCAGTTTACCTGCTCATATACAACACACGGGTTTCCTTGCCACAGACACAAAAATGTGCTAATGCAGACACACACACACACACACACACACACGCACACACACACACAGTACATTGTCAAACACACAAGACCGGCCCATGGACTCCTACAGGTTATCTGCTCACAGACACAAGGACCTGCTTATACACACATGCAAGTTACCTTCTCAAAGACACACAATACCTCCTCATATAAACACACAGGCTCTTACTCACAAGCACACAGGACCTGGGCATATACACGAAGGTGACCTGCTGAAAAAGCCTACAGATGACCATCTCCTAGACACACACCAAGGTTACCTGCACACAGGCACGCAGTTCCTGCTGATAGAGACACACTTGTTGCCTGCTCGCAGATACACAGGAACGGCTCAGACACACGCCCAGGTGACCAGCTCGCAGACACACAAGACCTACTCATGTTCACATTGGCTGCCTGCTCACAGACACGCAGTACCTGCTCATATAGCCACGCAGGTTACCTTCTCACAGAAACAAGACCTTTCTCATACATATACACAGGTTACCTGCACACAGACAAAAGTGCCTGCTCACACACACGCACAGCTTACCTGCTCACAGACACACAGGAACTGTTCATCTACACTCCTTGAGGACCTGATCACAGATATACAAGACATGCTCCTATACACACGCAGCTTACCTGCTCACAAACACTATTACCTCTTCTTGTACACACACACACACACACACACGTTTCCTGCTCATAGACACAGAAGCCTGCTTCTATACGCACACAGGTGATCTTCTCACATACACAAGAACCTCCTCATCTACACCCACAGGTGATGTGCTCACAGTGACAAGAACCTGCTCACCTATACACACAGCTTTCCTACTCACAGACAGAAAGGTGCTGCTCATAAACACAAACACAGGTTACCTGCTCACAGACACTAGTACGTCCTCCCTTAGACACACAGGTTTCCTGCTCATAGACAACATAACCTGATCACACACACAGATTACCTGTTCACAGACACAAGAACCATAGACATATATACCCACAAGATACCTTCCACAGACAAAGGGACGTGCGAATATACCCACACAGTACCCTGCTCACAGACACAGGAACCGACGCATGTACGCATTCAGGTTATCTGCTCACAGACCCAACAATGGCTAAAAAACACAAGCATGTTGATATGCTCACAGACACACAGGACCTTGTCGTAAACACACACGTTACCTGCTCACAGGCACACCGGACCTGCTCCCGTATACACAACCGGTACATGCTCACACAAGAAGGACCTGCTCACACACGCACGCATACACACACACACAAACACACACGTTACTTTCTCGCAGGCACGCAGTACCTGCTCATATACACACACTGGTTACCTGCTCATAGACACAAAACCTATACACACGCGTATTACTTGATCCCACACACACAGAACCCCCTACTATAAAATCACAGGCTTTCTACTCACAGACACACAAGAACTGCTCATATAAATAAGGTGACCTTCTCATAGAAACACACTGGTGAACAGCTCATGTACACACACAGGTTCCCTGCGCCCAGGCACAAGTTCCTGCGAATGGACACACACCCTTTTTATCTGCCTTCTACAGATACAAAGGAACTGCTCAGATACACGCATCAGTTCCCAGACACACAGGGCCTGCTCATATACAACTTGGTTGCCCGCTCACAGACACTACCTCCTCTTATACACACATACGTTTCCAGCTCACAGACACAAGAACCTTCTCATATACACACACAGGTCACCTTACCACATACACCAGAATATATGCTGATTTACACACACAGTAACCTGCGCACAGACAAAAGGACCTACTCCTATATACACACAGGTTACCTTGCCATAGACACAAGAACCAGATAATATACAAACACAGTAAGCCTATTCATAACTCTACTGATGTTCTGCTTCAAAGCATCAGACATAATTCTTAAGTTTTCTTCAGCTTCTCTGATGATCTTACTAGATTTTTGTTCATGTGGTTTAAGTCAGCTTGGTTGTCTTCTAAGTCTCTGATGCTGTTCTCTGATTCCCCCGGTCGATTCTCCAGGTCCCTGAGTCTGCTACTGGTTTTCCTTATCACCTCCCTAAGGTCCTGAATTTCCCTTTGGTTTATCGCTCTTACTTCGATCATTTCATCCTTTTTCTCTATTGTTTCCCTCCTATTGTGTATGACTCCAAGGAGCATTCTGAAAATTTCTCTCTATGCCCGCTCAATGTCTGCTTCTTCTATACATGTTATTCTGTTCACGGCATCTTCTCTCATTGCTGTTAGTTTGTCCCATGTATTTTTTATATTTTTGCATTGAGTTCGTTGGGACTGAAGGCGGTTTGCCTTGCATTGTTTTAGAGGAGCCAGGACCCATTTTGCAGTGTGTCGAAGAGCACTGGCTCTCTCTGGGAGACTTGTAGGAATGCTTTTTTGCACTGCCTACAGTTTATTTCACAACGGAAGTAACCTACCACTTGATGCTCCTGTACTTCCATCTCAGGGGATGTCCCGTCCCGCGGGGTCATTCACCGTGGATCCTGGAGGAGAGAGTGGGAATTGGGTGGGTACAAGAGGCACGGAGAATGAGGACAAGACAATATCCTGATCAAGTCCCGTTTTAATGAACAAAGAGTCACAGCTTATAACGGCCAGCCAAGAGGGTGTGGGGGCCTCGGCCGCACAAGCAGATTAGGCTATCTTGGCAACAGGCCAATCGGAGTTCAGGGGAGCGTGCCTTGCCCGTGAGTCAGTAAGGGCTTACAGTCTTCAATTAGGTACGCAGAGGAGTGGCATGTACACGCAAATCAAGCATAGGTGAGGACGATCCTTTGCCCAATCCAGGGGATGCAGGACACGGGTGCTTATCTAAAGAGCATCACCCCTTGTTTGCTCAAACTTTACAGCTGCAGTGCTCTGTCACGTAGGCTTGGGTAGAAGAATGCCCAGAGCTCAGGCTAAGAAATTCCAAGTAATGGCCAGGCCTCATGGCTCCGGACAAGGGGAGTGACCCAGGAGACTGCTGGGTTGCATGATTGGGTGTTGCGGAGGTTGGGCAGAGGTTCCTGCAGCAGCTGGGAACGTTGAGGGGTGCTGTCTGAGTTACATGAGGACCCCAGGCACACAGGCAGGAATGTCCCTCTAGGAAATTGAGCAGAACATCCACTGGTGCAGATCAGGAGGGCTGTCCCCAGACTAGGGCCACCTACACAGTGTGGAACTCACCTAGCTGCGCGTGGTACAGGCATAAATGCCCTACAAGCAGGGGAGTGGTCTGGAGGTTAGCAGTAGTGTGTGGGAGACGAGGAGAGAGACTAAGAGGAGCAAGAAAACAACATTCAAAAGCTAGCCTGATGAGCCTGTGGGAGTTGGGGGCGGGTGGATATAGTGAAGGGAAGGAAGGAAACGCGCAATGTATCTCAGTCCCGATCCAGGGAGTGGAGCTGCAAGGGTTTACTCCCTGCTCCCAGGTAGTATCAGCAAGCTGTGGTTGTGTGGATTAAAGGCCCCAGTGCAGCCCTCCAGGACCCCAAGGGTCGGTGGGAGGGACAGAGAGGAGATGGAAACAAGAGCAACAATGTAGCTGAAACGCATCCCTGCCTGTGGAGCTGCAAGATTCCAGTCCCTGCCCTGAAGCAGGTGGTGGCAAACTGTGGCTGTGCTGAGGCCAAGCCACTCCACAGGCTAAACATGGTCCTGGTACCAGCAGAGACCAGGCGGGTCCAAGGTCAAGCCCCAGCCGGCCTCCACTGAGGATAGACAAAAGCCCCCAGGCCCTCAAAACCCAGTGCGTCTCTCCTTCCTTAATCGTGATGCTGTTCCACATGGGTTGCAGCAGTGTTGATATCCCTCTAAGCAACGCTCCTGGGTTGAATTCTAGAGAGATCCTCTGTTTTATGTTATTCCGTCTGCATCTTTCCTGAAGTCAGGTTACCTGCTCATATACAACACACGGGTTTCCTTGCCACAGACACAAAAATGTGCTAATGCAGACACACACACACACACACACAGTACATTGTCAAACACACAAGACCAGCCCATGGACTCCTACAGGTTATCTGCTCACAGACACAAGGACCTGCTTATACACACATGCAAGTTACCTTCTCAAAGACACACAATACCTCCTCATATAAACACACAGGCTCTTACTCACAAGCACACAGGACCTGGGCATATATACGAAGGTGACCTGCTGAAAAAGCCTACAGATGACCATCTCCTAGACACACACCAAGGTTACCTGCACACAGGCACGCAGTTCCTGCTGATAGAGACACACTTGTTGCCTGCTCGCAGATACACAGGAACGGCTCAGACACACGCCCAGGTGACCAGCTCGCAGACACACAAGACCTACTCATGTTCACATTGGCTGCCTGCTCACAGACACGCAGTACCTGCTCATATAGCCACGCAGGGTACCTTCTCACAGAAACAAGACCTTTCTCATACATATACACAGGTTACCTGCACACAGACAAAAGTGCCTGCTCACACACATGCACAGCTTACCTGCTCACAGACACACAGGAACTGTTCATCTACACTCCTTGAGGACCTGATCACAGATATACAAGACATGCTCCTATACACACGCAGGTTACCTGCTCACAAACACTATTACCTCTTCTTGTACACACACACACACAGGTTTCCTGCTCATAGACACAGAAGCCTGCTTCTATACGCACACAAGTGATCTTCTCACAGACACAAGAACCTCCTCATCTACACCCACAGGTGATGTGCTCACAGTGACAAGAACCTGCTCACCTATACACACAGCTTTCCTACTCACAGACAGAAAGGTGCTGCTCATAAACACAAACACAGGTTACCTGCTCACAGACACTAGTACGTCCTCCCTTAGACACACAGGTTTCCTGCTCATAGACAACATAACCTGATCACACACACAGATTACCTGTTCACAGACACAAGAACCATAGACATATATACCCACAAGATACCTTCCACAGACAAAGGGACGTGCGAATATACCCACACAGTACCCTGCTCACAGACACAGGAACCGACGCATGTACGCATTCAGGTTATCTGCTCACAGACCCAACAATGGCTAAAAAACACAAGCATGTTGATATGCTCACAGACACACAGGACCTTGTCGTAAACACACACGTTACCTGCTCACAGGCACACCGGACCTGCTCCCGTATACACAACCGGTACATGCTCACACAAGAAGGACCTGCTCACACACGCACGCATACACACACACACAAACACACACGTTACTTTCTCGCAGGCACGCAGTACCTGCTCATATACACACACTGGTTACCTGCTCATAGACACAAAACCTATACACACGCGTATTACTTGATCCCACACACACAGAACCCCCTACTATAAAATCACAGGCTTTCTACTCACAGACACACAAGAACTGCTCATATAAATAAGGTGACCTTCTCATAGAAACACACTGGTGAACAGCTCATGTACACACACAGGTTCCCTGCGCCCAGGCACAAGTTCCTGCGAATGGACACACACCCTTTTTATCTGCCTTCTACAGATACAAAGGAACTGCTCAGATACACGCATCAGTTCCCAGACACACAGGGCCTGCTCATATACAACTTGGTTGCCCGCTCACAGACACTACCTCCTCTTATACACACATACGTTTCCAGCTCACAGACACAAGAACCTTCTCATATACACACACAGGTCACCTTACCACATACACCAGAATATATGCTGATTTACACACACAGTAACCTGCGCACAGACAAAAGGACCTACTCCTATATACACACAGGTTACCTTGCCATAGACACAAGAACCAGATAATATACAAACACAGTAAGCCTATTCATAACTCTACTGATGTTCTGCTTCAAAGCATCAGACATAATTCTTAAGTTTTCTTCAGCTTCTCTGATGATCTTACTAGATTTTTGTTCATGTGGTTTAAGTCAGCTTGGTTGTCTTCTAAGTCTCTGATGCTGTTCTCTGATTCCCCCGGTCGATTCTCCAGGTCCCTGAGTCTGCTACTGGTTTTCCTTATCACCTCCCTAAGGTCCTGAATTTCCCTTTGGTTTATCGCTCTTACTTCGATCATTTCATCCTTTTTCTCTATTGTTTCCCTCCTATTGTGTATGACTCCAAGGAGCATTCTGAAAATTTCTCTCTATGCCCGCTCAATGTCTGCTTCTTCTATACATGTTATTCTGTTCACGGCATCTTCTCTCATTGCTGTTAGTTTGTCCCATGTATTTTTTATATTTTTGCATTGAGTTCGTTGGGACTGAAGGCGGTTTGCCTTGCATTGTTTTAGAGGAGCCAGGACCCATTTTGCAGTGTGTCGAAGAGCACTGGCTCTCTCTGGGAGACTTGTAGGAATGCTTTTTTGCACTGCCTACAGTTTATTTCACAACGGAAGTAACCTACCACTTGATGCTCCTGTACTTCCATCTCAGGGGATGTCCCGTCCCGCGGGGTCATTCACCGTGGATCCTGGAGGAGAGAGTGGGAATTGGGTGGGTACAAGAGGCACGGAGAATGAGGACAAGACAATATCCTGATCAAGTCCCGTTTTAATGAACAAAGAGTCACAGCTTATAACGGCCAGCCAAGAGGGTGTGGGGGCCTCGGCCGCACAAGCAGATTAGGCTATCTTGGCAACAGGCCAATCGGAGTTCAGGGGAGCGTGCCTTGCCCGTGAGTCAGTAAGGGCTTACAGTCTTCAATTAGGTACGCAGAGGAGTGGCATGTACACGCAAATCAAGCATAGGTGAGGACGATCCTTTGCCCAATCCAGGGGATGCAGGACACGGGTGCTTATCTAAAGAGCATCACCCCTTGTTTGCTCAAACTTTACAGCTGCAGTGCTCTGTCACGTAGGCTTGGGTAGAAGAATGCCCAGAGCTCAGGCTAAGAAATTCCAAGTAATGGCCAGGCCTCATGGCTCCGGACAAGGGGAGTGACCCAGGAGACTGCTGGGTTGCATGATTGGGTGTTGCGGAGGTTGGGCAGAGGTTCCTGCAGCAGCTGGGAACGTTGAGGGGTGCTGTCTGAGTTACATGAGGACCCCAGGCACACAGGCAGGAATGTCCCTCTAGGAAATTGAGCAGAACATCCACTGGTGCAGATCAGGAGGGCTGTCCCCAGACTAGGGCCACCTACACAGTGTGGAACTCACCTAGCTGCGCGTGGTACAGGCATAAATGCCCTACAAGCAGGGGAGTGGTCTGGAGGTTAGCAGTAGTGTGTGGGAGACGAGGAGAGAGACTAAGAGGAGCAAGAAAACAACATTCAAAAGCTAGCCTGATGAGCCTGTGGGAGTTGGGGGCGGGTGGATATAGTGAAGGGAAGGAAGGAAACGCGCAATGTATCTCAGTCCCGATCCAGGGAGTGGAGCTGCAAGGGTTTACTCCCTGCTCCCAGGTAGTATCAGCAAGCTGTGGTTGTGTGGATTAAAGGCCCCAGTGCAGCCCTCCAGGACCCCAAGGGTCGGTGGGAGGGACAGAGAGGAGATGGAAACAAGAGCAACAATGTAGCTGAAACGCATCCCTGCCTGTGGAGCTGCAAGATTCCAGTCCCTGCCCTGAAGCAGGTGGTGGCAAACTGTGGCTGTGCTGAGGCCAAGCCACTCCACAGGCTAAACATGGTCCTGGTACCAGCAGAGACCAGGCGGGTCCAAGGTCAAGCCCCAGCCGGCCTCCACTGAGGATAGACAAAAGCCCCCAGGCCCTCAAAACCCAGTGCGTCTCTCCTTCCTTAATCGTGATGCTGTTCCACATGGGTTGCAGCAGTGTTGATATCCCTCTAAGCAACGCTCCTGGGTTGAATTCTAGAGAGATCCTCTGTTTTATGTTATTCCGTCTGCATCTTTCCTGAAGTCAGGTTACCTGCTCATATACAACACACGGGTTTCCTTGCCACAGACACAAAAATGTGCTAATGCAGACACACACACACACACACACAGTACATTGTCAAACACACAAGACCAGCCCATGGACTCCTACAGGTTATCTGCTCACAGACACAAGGACCTGCTTATACACACATGCAAGTTACCTTCTCAAAGACACACAATACCTCCTCATATAAACACACAGGCTCTTACTCACAAGCACACAGGACCTGGGCATATATACGAAGGTGACCTGCTGAAAAAGCCTACAGATGACCATCTCCTAGACACACACCAAGGTTACCTGCACACAGGCACGCAGTTCCTGCTGATAGAGACACACTTGTTGCCTGCTCGCAGATACACAGGAACGGCTCAGACACACGCCCAGGTGACCAGCTCGCAGACACACAAGACCTACTCATGTTCACATTGGCTGCCTGCTCACAGACACGCAGTACCTGCTCATATAGCCACGCAGGGTACCTTCTCACAGAAACAAGACCTTTCTCATACATATACACAGGTTACCTGCACACAGACAAAAGTGCCTGCTCACACACATGCACAGCTTACCTGCTCACAGACACACAGGAACTGTTCATCTACACTCCTTGAGGACCTGATCACAGATATACAAGACATGCTCCTATACACACGCAGGTTACCTGCTCACAAACACTATTACCTCTTCTTGTACACACACACACACAGGTTTCCTGCTCATAGACACAGAAGCCTGCTTCTATACGCACACAAGTGATCTTCTCACAGACACAAGAACCTCCTCATCTACACCCACAGGTGATGTGCTCACAGTGACAAGAACCTGCTCACCTATACACACAGCTTTCCTACTCACAGACAGAAAGGTGCTGCTCATAAACACAAACACAGGTTACCTGCTCACAGACACTAGTACGTCCTCCCTTAGACACACAGGTTTCCTGCTCATAGACAACATAACCTGATCACACACACAGATTACCTGTTCACAGACACAAGAACCATAGACATATATACCCACAAGATACCTTCCACAGACAAAGGGACGTGCGAATATACCCACACAGTACCCTGCTCACAGACACAGGAACCGACGCATGTACGCATTCAGGTTATCTGCTCACAGACCCAACAATGGCTAAAAAACACAAGCATGTTGATATGCTCACAGACACACAGGACCTTGTCGTAAACACACACGTTACCTGCTCACAGGCACACCGGACCTGCTCCCGTATACACAACGGGTACATGCTCACACAAGAAGGACCTGCTCACACACGCACGCATACACACACACACAAACACACACGTTACTTTCTCGCAGGCACGCAGTACCTGCTCATATACACACACTGGTTACCTGCTCGTAGACACAAAACCTATACACACGCGTATTACTTGATCCCACACACACAGAACCCCCTACTATAAAATCACAGGCTTTCTACTCACAGACACACAAGAACTGCTCATATAAATAAGGTGACCTTCTCATAGAAACACACTGGTGAACAGCTCATGTACACACACAGGTTCCCTGCGCCCAGGCACAAGTTCCTGCGAATGGACACACACCATTTGTATCTGCCTTCTACAGATACAAAGGAACTGCTCAGATACACGCATCAGTTCCCAGACACACAGGGCCTGCTCATATACAACTTGGTTGCCCGCTCACAGACACTACCTCCTCTTATACACACATACGTTTCCAGCTCAGACACAAGAACCTTCTCATATACACACACAGGTCACCTTACCACATACACCAGAATATATGCTGATTTACACACACAGTAACCTGCGCACAGACAAAAGGACCTACTCCTATATACACACAGGTTACCTTGCCATAGACACAAGAACCAGATAATATACAAACACAGTAAGCCTATTCATAACTCTACTGATGTTCTGCTTCAAAGCATCAGACATAATTCTTAAGTTTTCTTCAGCTTCTCTGATGATCTTACTAGATTTTTGTTCATGTGGTTTAAGTCAGCTTGGTTGTCTTCTAAGTCCCTGATGCTGTTCTCTGATTCCCCCGGTCGATTCTCCAGGTCCCTGAGTCTACTACTTGTTTTCCTTATCACCTCCCAAAGGTCCTGAATTTCCCTTTGGTTTATCGCTCTTACCTCTTCGATCATTTCATTCTTTTTCTCTATTGTTTCCCTCCTATTGTGTATGACTCCAAGGAGCATTCTGAAAATTTCTCTCTATGCCCGCTCAATGTCTGCTTCTTCTATACATGTTATTCTGTTCACGGCATCTTCTCTCATTGCTGTTAGTTTGTCCCATGTATTTTTTATATTTTTGCATTGAGTTCGTTGGGACTGAAGGCAGTTTGCCTTGCATTGTTTTAGAGGAGCCAGGACCCATTTTGCAGTGTGTCGAAGAGCACTGGCTCTCTCTGGGAGACTTGTAGGAATGCTTTTTTGCACTGCCTACAGTTTATTTCACAACGGAAGTAACCTACCACTTGATGCTCCTGTACTTCCATCTCAGGGGATGTCTCGTCCCGCGGGGTCATTCACCGTGGATCCTGGAGGAGAGAGTGGGAATTGGGTGGGTACAAGAGGCACGGAGAATGAGGACAAGACAATATCCTGATCAAGTCCCGTTTTAATGAACAAAGAGTCACAGCTTATCACGGCCAGCCAAGGTGGTGTGGGGGCCTCGGCCGCACATGCAGATTAGGCTATCTTGGCAACAGGCCAATCGGAGTTCAGGGGAGCGTGCCTTACCCGTGAGTCATTAAGGGCTTACAGTCTTCAATTAGGTACGCAGAGGAGTGGCATGTACACGCAAATCAAGCATAGGTGAGGACGATCCTTTGCCCAATCCAGGGGATGCAGGACACGGGTGCTTATCTAAAGAGCATCACCCCTTGTTTGCTCAAACTTACAGCTGCAGTGCTCTGTCACGTAGGCTTGGGTAGAAGAATGCCCAGAGCTCAGGCTAAGAAATTCCAAGTAATGGCCAGGCCTCATGGCTCCGGACAAGGGGAGTGACCCAGGAGACTGCTGGGTTGCATGATTGGGTGTTGCGGAGGTTGGGCAGAGGATCCTGCAGCAGCTGGGAACGTTGAGGGGTGCTGTCTGAGTTACATGAGGACCCCAGGCACACAGGCAGGAATGTCCCTCTAGGAAATCGAGCAGAACATCCACTGGTGCAGATCAGGAGGGCTGTCCCCAGACTAGGGCCACCTACACAGTGTGGAACTCACCTAGCTGCGCGTGGTACAGGCATAAATGCCCTACAAGCAGGGGAGTGGTCTGGAGGTTAGCAGTAGTGTGTGGGAGACGAGGAGAGAGACTAAGAGGAGCAAGAAAACAACATTCAAAAGCTAGCCTGATGAGCCTGTGGGAGTTGGGGGCGGGTGGATATAGTGAAGGGATGGAAGGAAACGCGCAATGTATCTCAGTCCCGATCCAGGGAGTGGAGCTGCAAGGGTTTACTCCCTGCTCCCAGGTAGTATCAGCAAGCTGTGGCTGTGTGGATTAAAGGCCCCAGTGCAGCCCTCCAGGACCCCAAGTGTCGGTGGGAGGGACAGAGAGGAGATGGAAACAAGAGCAACAATGTAGCTGAAACGCATTCCTGCCTGTGGAGCTGCAAGATTCCAGTCCCTGCCCTGAAGCAGGTGGTGGCAAACTGTGGCTGTGCTGAGGCCAAGCCACTCCACAGGCTAAACATGGTCCTGGTACCAGCAGAGACCAGGCGGGTCCAAGGTCAAGCCCCAGCCGGCCTCCACTGAGGATAGACAAAAGCCCCCAGGCCCTCAAAACCCAGTGCGTCTCTCCTTCCTTAATCGTGATGCTGTTCCACATGGGTTGCAGCAGTGTTGATATCCCTCTAAGCAACGCTCCTGGGTTGAATTCTAGAGAGATCCTCTGTTTTATGTTATTCCGTCTGCATCTTTCCTGAAGTCAGGTTACCTGCTCATATACAACACACGGGTTTCCTTGCCACAGACACAAAAATGTGCTAATGCAGACACACACACACACACACACACACACACGCACACAGTACATTTTCAAACACACAAGACCGGCCCATGGGCTCCTACAGGTTATCTGCTCACAGACACAAGGACCTGCTTATACACACATGCAAGTTACCTTCTCAAAGACACACAATACCTCCTCATATAAACACACAGGCTCTTACTCACAAGCACACAGGACCTGGGCATATACACGAAGGTGACCTGCTGAAAAAGCCTACAGATGACCATCTCCTAGACACACACCAAGGTTACCTGCACACAGGCACGCAGTTCCTGCTGATAGAGACACACTTGTTGCCTGCTCGCAGATACACAGGAACGGCTCAGACACACGCCCAGGTGACCAGCTCGCAGACACACAAGACCTACTCATGTTCACATTGGCTGCCTGCTCACAGACACGCAGTACCTGCTCATATAGCCACGCAGGGTACCTTCTCACAGAAACAAGACCTTTCTCATACATATACACAGGTTACCTGCACACAGACAAAAGTGCCTGCTCACACACATGCACAGCTTACCTGCTCACAGACACACAGGAACTGTTCATCTACACTCCTTGAGGACCTGATCACAGATATACAAGACATGCTCCTATACACACGCAGGTTACCTGCTCACAAACACTATTACCTCTTCTTGTACACACACACACACAGGTTTCCTGCTCATAGACACAGAAGACTGCTTCTATACGCACACAAGTGATCTTCTCACAGACACAAGAACCTCCTCATCTACACCCACAGGTGATGTGCTCACAGTGACAAGAACCTGCTCACCTATACACACAGCTTTCCTACTCACAGACAGAAAGGTGCTGCTCATAAACACAAACACAGGTTACCTGCTCACAGACACTAGTACGTCCTCCCTTAGACACACAGGTTTCCTGCTCATAGACAACATAACCTGATCACACACACAGATTACCTGTTCACAGACACAAGAACCATAGACATATATACCCACAAGATACCTTCCACAGACAAAGGGACGTGCGAATATACCCACACAGTACCCTGCTCACAGACACAGGAACCGACGCATGTACGCATTCAGGTTATCTGCTCACAGACCCAACAATGGCTAAAAAACACAAGCATGTTGATATGCTCACAGACACACAGGACCTTGTCGTAAACACACACGTTACCTGCTCACAGGCACACCGGACCTGCTCCCGTATACACAACGGGTACATGCTCACACAAGAAGGACCTGCTCACACACGCACGCATACACACACACACACAAACACACACGTTACTTTCTCGCAGGCACGCAGTACCTGCTCATATACACACACTGGTTACCTGCTCGTAGACACAAAACCTATACACACGCGTATTACTTGATCCCACACACACAGAACCCCCTACTATAAAATCACAGGCTTTCTACTCACAGACACACAAGAACTGCTCATATAAATAAGGTGACCTTCTCATAGAAACACACTGGTGAACAGCTCATGTACACACACAGGTTCCCTGCGCCCAGGCACAAGTTCCTGCGAATGGACACACACCATTTGTATCTGCCTTCTACAGATACAAGGGAACTGCTCAGATACACGCATCAGTTCCCAGACACACAGGGCCTGCTCATATACAACTTGGTTGCCCGCTCACAGACACTACTACCTCCTCTTATACACACATACGTTTCCAGCTCACAGACACAAGAACCTTCTCATATACACACACAGGTCACCTTACCACATACACCAGAATATATGCTGATTTACACACACAGTAACCTGCGCACAGACAAAAGGACCTACTCCTATATACACACAGGTTACCTTGCCATAGACACAAGAACCAGATAATATACAAACACAGTAAGCCTATTCATAACTCTACTGATGTTCTGCTTCAAAGCATCAGACATAATTCTTAAGTTTTCTTCAGCTTCTCTGATGATCTTACTAGATTTTTGTTCATGTGGTTTAAGTCAGCTTGGTTGTCTTCTAAGTCCCTGATGCTGTTCTCTGATTCCCCCGGTCGATTCTCCAGGTCCCTGAGTCTACTACTTGTTTTCCTTATCACCTCCCAAAGGTCCTGAATTTCCCTTTGGTTTATCGCTCTTACCTCTTCGATCATTTCATTCTTTTTCTCTATTGTTTCCCTCCTATTGTGTATGACTCCAAGGAGCATTCTAAAAATTTCTCTCTATGCCCGCTCAATGTCTGCTTCTTCTATACATGTTATTCTGTTCACGGCATCTTCTCTCATTGCTGTTAGTTTGTCCCATGTATTTTTTATATTTTTGCATTGAGTTCGTTGGGACTGAAGGCAGTTTGCCTTGCATTGTTTTAGAGGAGCCAGGACCCATTTTGCAGTGTGTCGAAGAGCACTGGCTCTCTCTGGGAGACTTGTAGGAATGCTTTTTTGCACTGCCTACAGTTTATTTCACAACGGAAGTAACCTACCACTTGATGCTCCTGTACTTCCATCTCAGGGGATGTCTCGTCCCGCGGGGTCATTCACCGTGGATCCTGGAGGAGAGAGTGGGAATTGGGTGGGTACAAGAGGCACGGAGAATGAGGACAAGACAATATCCTGATCAAGTCCCGTTTTAATGAACAAAGAGTCACAGCTTATCACGGCCAGCCAAGGTGGTGTGGGGGCCTCGGCCGCACATGCAGATTAGGCTATCTTGGCAACAGGCCAATCGGAGTTCAGGGGAGCGTGCCTTACCCGTGAGTCATTAAGGGCTTACAGTCTTCAATTAGGTACGCAGAGGAGTGGCATGTACACGCAAATCAAGCATAGGTGAGGACGATCCTTTGCCCAATCCAGGGGATGCAGGACACGGGTGCTTATCTAAAGAGCATCACCCCTTGTTTGCTCAAACTTACAGCTGCAGTGCTCTGTCACGTAGGCTTGGGTAGAAGAATGCCCAGAGCTCAGGCTAAGAAATTCCAAGTAATGGCCAGGCCTCATGGCTCCGGACAAGGGGAGTGACCTAGGAGACTGCTGGGTTGCATGATTGGGTGTTGCGGAGGTTGGGCAGAGGTTCCTGCAGCAGCTGGGAACGTTGAGGGGTGCTGTCTGAGTTACATGAGGACCCCAGGCACACAGGCAGGAATGTCCCTCTAGGAAATCGAGCAGAACATCCACTGGTGCAGATCAGGAGGGCTGTCCCCAGACTAGGGCCACCTACACAGTGTGGAACTCACCTAGCTGCGCGTGGTACAGGCATAAATGCCCTACAAGCAGGGGAGTGGTCTGGAGGTTAGCAGTAGTGTGTGGGAGACGAGGAGAGAGACTAAGAGGAGCAAGAAAACAACATTCAAAAGCTAGGCTGATGAGCCTGTGGGAGTGGGGGGCGGGTGGATATAGTGAAGGGATGGAAGGAAACGCGCAATGTATCTCAGTCCCGATCCAGGGAGTGGAGCTGCAAGGGTTTACTCCCTGCTCCCAGGTAGTATCAGCAAGCTGTGGCTGTGTGGATTAAAGGCCCCAGTGCAGCCCTCCAGGACCCCAAGTGTCGGTGGGAGGGACAGAGAGGAGATGGAAACAAGAGCAACAATGTAGCTGAAACGCATTCCTGCCTGTGGAGCTGCAAGATTCCAGTCCCTGCCCTGAAGCAGGTGGTGGCAAACTGTGGCTGTGCTGAGGCCAAGCCACTCCACAGGCTAAACATGGTCCTGGTACCAGCAGAGACCAGGCGGGTCCAAGGTCAAGCCCCAGCCGGCCTCCACTGAGGATAGACAAAAGCCCCCAGGCCCTCAAAACCCAGTGCGTCTCTCCTTCCTTAATCGTGATGCTGTTCCACATGGGTTGCAGCAGTGTTGATATCCCTCTAAGCAACGCTCCTGGGTTGAATTCTAGAGAGATCCTCTGTTTTATGTTATTCCGTCTGCATCTTTCCTGAAGTCAGGTTACCTGCTCATATACAACACACGGGTTTCCTTGCCACAGACACAAAAATGTGCTAATGCAGACACACACACACACACACACACACAGTACATTGTCAAACACATAAGACCGGCCCATGGACTCCTACAGGTTATCTGCTCACAGACACAAGAACCTGCTTATACACACATGCAAGTTACCTTCTCAAAGACACACAATACCTCCTCATATAAACACACAAGCTCTTACTCACAAGCACACAGGACCTGGGCATATACACGAAGGTGACCTGCTGAAAAAGCCTACAGATGACCATCTCCTAGACACACACCAAGGTTACCTGCACACAGGCACGCAGTTCCTGCTGATAGAGACACACTTGTTGCCTGCTCGCAGATACACAGGAACGGCTCAGACACACGCCCAGGTGACCAGCTCGCAGACACACAAGACCTACTCATGTTCACATTGGCTGCCTGCTCACAGACACGCAGTACCTGCTCATATAGCCACGCAGGGTACCTTCTCACAGAAACAAGACCTTTCTCATACATATACACAGGTTACCTGCACACAGACAAAAGTGCCTGCTCACACACATGCACAGCTTACCTGCTCACAGACACACAGGAACTGTTCATCTACACTCCTTGAGGACCTGATCACAGATATACAAGACATGCTCCTATACACACGCAGGTTACCTGCTCACAAACACTATTACCTCTTCTTGTACACACACAAACACACACACAGGTTTCCTGCTCATAGACACAGAAGCCTGCTTCTGTACGCACACAGGTGATCTTCTCATAGACACAAGAACCTCCTCATCAACACCCACAGGTGATGTGCTCACAGTGACAAGAACCTGCTCACCTATACACACAGCTTTCCTACTCACAGACAGAAAGGTGCTGCTCATAAACACAAACACAGGTTACCTGCTCACAGACACTAGTACGTCCTCCCTTAGACACACAGGTTTCCTGCTCATAGACAACATAACCTAATCACACACACAGATTACCTGTTCACAGACACAAGAACCATAGACATATATACCCACAAGATACCTTCCACAGACAAAGGGAAGTGCGAATATACCCACACAGTACCCTGCTCACAGACACAGGAACCGACGCATGTACGCATTCAGGTTATCTGCTCACAGACCCAACAAATGGCTAAAAAACACAAGCATGTTGATATGCTCACAGGCACACCGGACCTGCTCCCGTATACACAACTGGTACATGCTCACACAAGAAGGACCTGCTCACACACGCACGCATACACACACACACACAAACACACACGTTCCTTTCTCGCAGGCACGCAGTACCTGCTCATATACACACACTGGTTACCTGCTCCTAGACACAAAACCTATACACACGCGTATTACTTGATCCCACACACACAGAACCCCCTACTATAAAATCACAGGCTTTCTACTCACAGACACACAAGAACTGCTCATATAAATAAGGTGACCTCCTCATAGAAACACACTGGTGAACAGCTCATGTACACACACAGGTTCCCTGCGCCCAGGCACAAGTTCCTGCGAATGGACACACACCGTTTGTATCTGCCTTCTACAGATACAAAGGAACTGCTCAGATACACGCATCAGTTCCCAGACACACAGGGCCTGCTCATATACAACTTGGTTGCCCGCTCACAGACACTACTACCTCCTCTTATACACACATACGTTTCCAGCTCACAGACACAAGAACCTTCTCATATACACACACAGGTCACCTTACCACATACACCAGAATATATGCTGATTTACACACACAGTAACCTGCGCACAGACAAAAGGACCTACTCCTATATACACACAGGTTACCTTGCCATAGACACAAGAACCAGATAATATACAAACACAGTAAGCCTATTCATAACTCTACTGATGTTCTGCTTCAAAGCATCAGACATAATTCTTAAGTTTTCTTCAGCTTCTCTGATGATCTTACTAGATTTTTGTTCATGTGGTTTAAGTCAGCTTGGTTGTCTTCTAAGTCCCTGATGCTGTTCTCTGATTCCCCCGGTCGATTCTCCAGGTCCCTGAGTCTGCTACTGGTTTTCCTTATCACCTCCCTAAGGTCCTGAATTTCCCTTTGGTTTGTCGCTCTTACCTCTTTGATCATTTCATCCTTTTTCTCTATTGTTTCCCTCCTATTGTGTATGAGTCCAAGGAGCATTCTGAAAATTTCTCTCTATGCCCGCTCAATGTCTGCTTCTTCTATACATGTTATTCTGTTCACGGCATCTTCTCTCATTGCTGTTAGTTTGTCCCATGTATTTTTTATATTTTTGCATTGAGTTCGTTGGGACTGAAGGCGGTTTGCCTTGCATTGTTTTAGAGGAGCCAGGACCCATTTTGCAGTGTGTCGAAGAGCACTGGCTCTCTCTGGGAGACTTGTAGGAATGCTTTTTTGCACTGCCTACAGTTTATTTCACAACGGAAGTAACCTACCACTTGATGCTCCTGTACTTCCATCTCAGGGGATGTCCCGTCCCGCGGGGTCATTCACCGTGGATCCTGGAGGAGAGAGTGGGAATTGGGTGGGTACAAGAGGCACGGAGAATGAGGACAAGACAATATCCTGATCAAGTCCCGTTTTAATGAACAAAGAGTCACAGCTTATAACGGCCAGCCAAAGGGGTGTGGGGGCCTCGGCCGCACAAGCAGATTAGGCTATCTTGGCAACAGGCCAATCGGAGTTCAGGGGAGCGTGCCTTGCCCGTGAGTCAGTAAGGGCTTACAGTCTTCAATTAGGTACGCAGAGGAGTGGCATGTACACGCAAATCAAGCATAGGTGAGGACGATCCTTTGCCCAATCCAGGGGATGCAGGACACGGGTGCTTATCTAAAGAGCATCACCCCTTGTTTGCTCAAACTTTACAGCTGCAGTGCTCTGTCACGTAGGCTTGGGTAGAAGAAGGCCCAGAGCTCAGGCTAAGAAATTCCAAGTAATGGCCAGGCCTCATGGCTCCGGACAAGGGGAGTGACCCAGGAGACTGCTGGGTTGCATGATTGGGTGTTGCGGAGGTTGGGCAGAGGTTCCTGCAGCAGCTGGGAACGTTGAGGGGTGCTGTCTGAGTTACATGAGGACCCCAGGCACACAGGCAGGAATGTCCCTCTAGGAAATCGAGCAGAACATCCACTGGTGCAGATCAGGAGGGCTGTCCCCAGACTAGGGCCACCTACACAGTGTGGAACTCACCTAGCTGCGCGTGGTACAGGCATAAATGCCCTACAAGCAGGGGAGTGGTCTGGAGGTTAGCAGTCGTGTGTGGGAGACGAGGAGAGAAACTAAGAGGAGCAAGAAAACAACATTCAAAAGCTAGCCTGATGAGCCTGTGGGAGTTGGGGGCGGGTGGATATAGTGAAGGGATGGAAGGAAACGCGCAATGTATCTCAGTCCCGATCCAGGGAGTGGAGCTGCAAGGGTGTACTCCCTGCTCCCAGGTAGTATCAGCAAGCTGTGGCTGTGTGGATTAAAGGCCCCAGTGCAGCCCTCCAGGACCCCAAGGGTCGGTGGGAGGGACAGAGAGGAGGTGGAAACAAGAGCAACAATGTAGCTGAAACACATCCCTGCCTGTGGAGCTGCAAGATTCCAGTCCCTGCCCTGAAGCAGGTGGTGGCAAACTGTGGCTGTGCTGAGGCCAAGCCACTCCACAGGCTAAACATGGTCCTGATACCAGCAGAGACCAGGCGGGTCCAAGGTCAAGCCCCAACTGGCCTCCACTGAGGATAGACAAAAGCCCCCAGGCCCTCAAAACCCCGTGGGTCTCTCCTTCCTTAATCGTGATGCAGTTCCACATGGGTTGCAGCAGTGTTGATATCCCTCTAAGCAACGCTCCTGGGTTGAATTCTAGAGAGATCCTCTGTTTTATGTTATTCCGTCTGCATCTTTCCTGAAGTCAGGTTACCTGCTCATATACAACACACGGGTTTCCTTGCCACAGACACAAAAATGTGCTAATGCAGACACACACACACACACACACACAGTACATTGTCAAACACACAAGACCGGCCCATGGACTCCTACAGGTTATCTGCTCACAGACACAAGGACCTGCTTATACACACATGCAAGTTACCTTCTCAAAGACACACAATACCTCCTCATATAAACACACAGGCTCTTACTCACAAGCACACAGGACCTGGGCATATACACGAAGGTGACCTGCTGAAAAAGCCTACAGATGACCATCTCCTAGACACACACCAAGGTTACCTGCACACAGGCACGCAGTTCCTGCTGATAGAGACACACTTGTTGCCTGCTCGCAGATACACAGGAACGGCTCAGACACACGCCCAGGTGACCAGCTCGCAGACACACAAGACCTACTCATGTTCACATTGGCTGCCTGCTCACAGACACGCTGTACCTGCTCATATAGCCACGCAGGTTACCTTCTCACAGAAACAAGACTTTTCTCATACATATACACAGGTTACCTGCACACAGACAAAAGTGCCTGCTCACACACACGCACAGCTTACCTGCTCACAGACACACAGGAACTGTTCATCTACACTCCTTGAGGACCTGATCACAGATATACAAGACATGCTCCTATACACACGCAGGTTACCTGCTCATAGACACAGAAGCCTGCTTCTATACGCACACAGGTGATCTTCTCACAGACACAAGAACCTCCTCATCTACACCCACAGGTGATGTGCTCACAGTGACAAGAACCTGCTCACCTATACACACAGCTTTCCTACTCACAGACAGAAAGGTGCTGCTCATAAACACAAACACAGGTTACCTGCTCACAGACACTAGTACGTCCTCCCTTAGACACACAGGTTTCCTGCTCATAGACAACATAACCTGATCACACACACAGATTACCTGTTCACAGACACAAGAACCATAGACATATATACCCACAAGATACCTTCCACAGACAAAGGGACGTGCGAATATACCCACACAGTACCCTGCTCACAGACACAGGAACCGACGCATGTACGCATTCAGGTTATCTGCTCACAGACCCAACAAATGGCTAAAAAACACAAGCATGTTGAAATGCTCACAGGCACACCGGACCTGCTCCCGTATACACAACGGGTACATGCTCACACAAGAAGGACCTGCTCACACACGCACGCATACACACACACACACACACACACACAAACACACACGTTACTTTCTCGCAGGCACGCAGTACCTGCTCATATACACACACTGGTTACCTGCTCATAGACACAAAACCTATGCACACGCGTATTATTGATCTCACACACACAGAACCCCCTACTAAAAATCACAGGCTTTCTACTCACAGACACCCAAGAACTGCTCCTATAAATAAGGTGACCTCCTCATAGAAACACACTGGTGAACAGTTCATGTACACACACAGGTTCCCTGCGCCCAGGCACAAGTTCCTGCGAATGGACACACACCGTTTGTATCTGCCTTCTACAGATACACAGGAACTGCTCAGATACACGCATCAGTTCCCAGACACACAGGGCCTGCTCATATACAACTTGGTTGCCTGCTCACAGACACTACTACCTCCTCTTATACACACATACGTTTCCAGCTCACAGACACAAGAACCTTCTCATATACACACACAGGTCACCTTACCACATACACCAGAATATATGCTGATTTACACACACAGTAACCTGCGCACAGACAAAAGGACCTACTCCTATATACACGCAGGTTACCTTGCCATAGACACAAGAACCAGATAATATACAAACACAGTAAGCCTATTCATAACTCTAATGATGTTCTGCTTCAAAGCATCAGACATAATTCTTAAGTTTTCTTCAGCTTCTCTGATGATCTTACTAGATTTTTGTTCATGTGGTTTAGGTCAGCTTGGTTGTCTTCTAAGTCCCTGATGCTGTTCTCTGATTCCCCCGGTCGATTCTCCAGGTCCCTGAGTCTGCTACTGGTTTTCCTTATCACCTCCCTAAGGTCCTGAATTTCCCTTTGGTTTATCGCTCTTACTTCGATCATTTCATCCTTTTTCTCTATTGTTTCCCTCCTATTGTGTATGACTCCAAGGAGCATTCTGAAAATTTCTCTCTATGCCCGCTCAATGTCTGCTTCTTCTATACATGTTATTCTGTTCACGGCATCTTCTCTCATTGCTGTTAGTTTGTCCCATGTATTTTTTATATTTTTGCATTGAGTTCGTTGGGACTGAAGGCGGTTTGCCTTGCATTGTTTTAGAGGATCCAGGACCCATTTTGCAGTGTGTCGAAGAGCACTGGCTCTCTCTGGGAGACTTGTAGGAATGCTTTTTTGCACTGCCTACAGTTTATTTCACAACGGAAGTAACCTACCACTTGATGCTCCTGTACTTCCATCTCAGGGGAT
This sequence comes from Tenrec ecaudatus, assembly GCF_050624435.1. Classification (NCBI taxonomy): domain Eukaryota; kingdom Metazoa; phylum Chordata; class Mammalia; order Afrosoricida; family Tenrecidae; genus Tenrec; species Tenrec ecaudatus. The sequence goes on along the minus strand of NW_027459698.1, from coordinate 469,324 downwards.
GTCCCGTCCCGCGGGGTCATTCACCGTGGATCCTGGAGGAGAGAGTGGGAATTGGGTGGGTACAAGAGGCACGGAGAATGAGGACAAGACAATATCCTGATCAAGTCCCGTTTTAATGAACAAAGAGTCACAGCTTATAACGGCCATCCAAGGGGGTGTGGGGGCCTCGGCCGCACATGCAGATTAGGCTATCTTGGCAACAGGCCAATCGGAGTTCAGGGGAGCGTGCCTTGCCCGTGAGTCAGTAAGGGCTTACATTCTTCAATTAGGTACGCAGAGGAGTGGCATGTACACGCAAATCAAGCATAGGTGAGGACGATCCTTTGCCCAATCCAGGGGATGCAGGACACGGGTGCTTATCTAAAGAGCATCACCCCTTGTTTGCTCAAACTTTACAGCTGCAGTGCTCTGTCACGTAGGCTTGGGTAGAAGAAGGCCCAGAGCTCAGGCTAAGAAATTCCAAGTAATGGCCAGGCCTCATGGCTCCGGACAAGGGGAGTGACCCAGGAGACTGCTGGGTTGCATGATTGGGTGTTGCGGAGGTTGGGCAGAGGTTCCTGCAGCAGCTGGGAACGTTGAGGGGTGCTGTCTGAGTTACATGAGGACCCCAGGCACACAGGCAGGAATGTCCCTCTAGGAAATCGAGCAGAACATCCACTGGTGCAGATCAGGAGGGCTGTCCCCAGACTAGGGCCACCTACACAGTGTGGAACTCACCTAGCTGCGCGTGGTACAGGCATAAATGCCCTACAAGCAGGGGAGTGGTCTGGAGGTTAGCAGTAGTGTGTGGGAGACCAGGAGAGAGACTAAGAGGAGCAAGAAAACAACATTCAAAAGCTAGCCTGATGAGCCGGTGGGAGTTGGGGGCGGGTGGATATAGTGAAGGGATGGAAGGAAACGCGCAATGTATCTCAGTCCCGATCCAGGGAGTGGAGCTGCAAGGGTTTACTCCCTGCTCCCAGGTAGTATCAGCAAGCTGTGGCTGTGTGGATTAAAGGCCCCAGTGCAGCCCTCCAGGACCCCAAGGGTCGGTGGGAGGGACAGAGAGGAGATGGAAACAAGAGCAACAATGTAGCTGAAACACATCCCTGCCTGTGGAGCTGCAAGATTCCAGTCCCTGCCCTGAAGCAGGTGGTGGCAAACTGTGGCTGTGCTGAGGCCAAGCCACTCCACAGGCTAAACATGGTCCTGGTACCAGCAGAGACCAGGCGGGTCCAAGGTCAAGCCCCAGCCGGCCTCCACTGAGGATAGACAAAAGCCCCCAGGCCCTCAAAACCCCGTGGGTCTCTCCTTCCTTAATCGTGATGCAGTTCCACATGGGTTGCAGCAGTGTTGATATCCCTCTAAGCAACGCTCCTGGGTTGAATTCTAGAGAGATCCTCTGTTTTATGTTATTCTGTCTGCATCTTTCCTGAAGTCAGGTTACCTGCTCATATACAACACACGGGTTTCCTTGCCACAGACACAAAAATGTGCTAATGCAGACACACACACACACACACACACACACACACAGTACATTGTCAAACACACAAGACCGGCCCATGGACTCCTACAGGTTATCTGCTCACAGACACAAGGACCTGCTTATACACACATGCAAGTTACCTTCTCAAAGACACACAATACCTCCTCATATAAACACACAGGCTCTTACTCACAAGCACACAGGACCTGGGCATATACACGAAGGTGACCTGCTGAAAAAGCCTACAGATGACCATCTCCTAGACACACACCAAGGTTACCTGCACACAGGCACGCAGTTCCTGCTGATAGAGACACACTTGTTGCCTGCTCGCAGATACACAGGAACGGCTCAGACACACGCCCAGGTGACCAGCTCGCAGACACACAAGACCTACTCATGTTCACATTGGCTGCCTGCTCACAGACACGCTGTACCTGCTCATATAGCCACGCAGGTTACCTTCTCACAGAAACAAGACCTTTCTCATACATATACACAGGTTACCTGCACACAGACAAAAGTGCCTGCTCACACACACGCACAGCTTACCTGCTCACAACACACAGGAACTGTTCATCTACACTCCTTGAGGACCTGATCACAGATATACAAGACATGCTCCTATACACACGCAGCTTACCTGCTCATAGACACAGAAGCCTGCTTCTATACGCACACAGGTGATCTTCTCACAGACACAAGAACCTCCTCATCTACACCCACAGGTGATGTGCTCACAGTGACAAGAACCTGCTCACCTATACACACAGCTTTCCTACTCACAGACAGAAAGGTGCTGCTCATAAACGCAAACACAGGTTACCTGCTCACAGACACTAGTACGTCCTCCCTTAGACACACAGGTTTCCTGCTCATAGACAACATAACCTGATCACACACACAGATTACCTGTTCACAGACACAAGAACCATAGACATATATACCCACAAGATACCTTCCACAGACAAAGGGACGTGCGAATATACCCACACAGTACCCTGCTCACAGACACAGGAACCGACGCATGTACGCATTCAGGTTATCTGCTCACAGACCCAACAAATGGCTAAAAAACAGAAGCATGTTGAAATGCTCACAGGCACACCGGACCTGCTCCCGTATACACAACGGGTACATGCTCACACTAGAAGGACCTGCTCACACACGCACGCATACACACACACACACACACAAACACACACGTTACTTTCTCGCAGGCACGCAGTACCTGCTCATATACACACACTGGTTACCTGCTCATAGACACAAAACCTATGCACACGCGTATTATTGATCTCACACACACAGAACCCCCTACTAAAAATCACAGGCTTTCTACTCACAGACACCCAAGAACTGCTCCTATAAATAAGGTGACCTCCTCATAGAAACACACTGGTGAACAGTTCATGTACACACACAGGTTCCCTGCGCCCAGGCACAAGTTCCTGCGAATGGACACACACCGTTTGTATCTGCCTTCTACAGATACACAGGAACTGCTCAGATACACGCATCAGTTCCCAGACACACAGGGCCTGCTCATATACAACTTGGTTGCCTGCTCACAGACACTACTACCTCCTCTTATACACACATACGTTTCCAGCTCACAGACACAAGAACCTTCTCATATACACACACAGGTCACCTTACCACATACACCAGAATATATGCTGATTTACACACACAGTAACCTGCGCACAGACAAAAGGACCTACTCCTATATACACGCAGGTTACCTTGCCATAGACACAAGAACCAGATAATATACAAACACAGTAAGCCTATTCATAACTCTAATGATGTTCTGCTTCAAAGCATCAGACATAATTCTTAAGTTTTCTTCAGCTTCTCTGATGATCTTACTAGATTTTTGTTCATGTGGTTTAGGTCAGCTTGGTTGTCTTCTAAGTCCCTGATGCTGTTCTCTGATTCCCCCGGTCGATTCTCCAGGTCCCTGAGTCTGCTACTGGTTTTCCTTATCACCTCCCTAAGGTCCTGAATTTCCCTTTGGTTTATCGCTCTTACCTCTTCGATCATTTCATCCTTTTTCTCTATTGTTTCCCTCCTATTGTGTATGACTCCAAGGAGCATTCTGAAAATTTCTCTCTATGCCCGCTCAATGTCTGCTTCTTCTATACATGTTATTCTGTTCACGGCATCTTCTCTCATTGCTGTTAGTTTGTCCCATGTATTTTTTATATTTTTGCATTGAGTTCGTTGGGACTGAAGGCGGTTTGCCTTGCATTGTTTTAGAGGAGCCAGGACCCATTTTGCAGTGTGTCGAAGAGCACTGGCTCTCTCTGGGAGACTTGTAGGAATGCTTTTTTGCACTGCCTACAGTTTATTTCACAACGGAAGTAACCTACCACTTGATGCTCCTGTACTTCCATCTCAGGGGATGTCCCGTCCCGCGGGGTCATTCACCGTGGATCCTGGAGGAGAGAGTGGGAATTGGGTGGGTACAAGAGGCACGGAGAATGAGGACAAGACAATATCCTGATCAAGTCCCGTTTTAATGAACAAAGAGTCACAGCTTATAACGGCCATCCAAGGGGGTGTGGGGGCCTCGGCCGCACATGCAGATTAGGCTATCTTGGCAACAGGCCAATCGGAGTTCAGGGGAGCGTGCCTTGCCCGTGAGTCAGTAAGGGCTTACATTCTTCAATTAGGTACGCAGAGGAGTGGCATGTACACGCAAATCAAGCATAGGTGAGGACGATCCTTTGCCCAATCCAGGGGATGCAGGACACGGGTGCTTATCTAAAGAGCATCACCCCTTGTTTGCTCAAACTTTACAGCTGCAGTGCTCTGTCACGTAGGCTTGGGTAGAAGAAGGCCCAGAGCTCAGGCTAAGAAATTCCAAGTAATGGCCAGGCCTCATGGCTCCGGACAAGGGGAGTGACCCAGGAGACTGCTGGGTTGCATGATTGGGTGTTGCGGAGGTTGGGCAGAGGTTCCTGCAGCAGCTGGGAACGTTGAGGGGTGCTGTCTGAGTTACATGAGGACCCCAGGCACACAGGCAGGAATGTCCCTCTAGGAAATCGAGCAGAACATCCACTGGTGCAGATCAGGAGGGCTGTCCCCAGACTAGGGCCACCTACACAGTGTGGAACTCACCTAGCTGCGCGTGGTACAGGCATAAATGCCCTACAAGCAGGGGAGTGGTCTGGAGGTTAGCAGTAGTGTGTGGGAGACGAGGAGAGAGACTAAGAGGAGCAAGAAAACAACATTCAAAAGCTAGGCTGATGAGCCTGTGGGAGTGGGGGGCGGGTGGATATAGTGAAGGGATGGAAGGAAACGCGCAATGTATCTCAGTCCCGATCCAGGGAGTGGAGCTGCAAGGGTTTACTCCCTGCTCCCAGGTAGTATCAGCAAGCTGTGGCTGTGTGGATTAAAGGCCCCAGTGCAGCCCTCCAGGACCCCAAGGGTCGGTGGGAGGGACAGAGAGGAGATGGAAACAAGAGCAACAATGTAGCTGAAACACATCCCTGCCTGTGGAGCTGCAAGATTCCAGTCCCTGCCCTGAAGCAGGTGGTGGCAAACTGTGGCTGTGCTGAGGCCAAGCCACTCCACAGGCTAAACATGGTCCTGGTACCAGCAGAGACCAGGCGGGTCCAAGGTCAAGCCCCAGCCGGCCTCCACTGAGGATAGACAAAAGCCCCCAGGCCCTCAAAACCCCGTGGGTCTCTCCTTCCTTAATCGTGATGCAGTTCCACATGGGTTGCAGCAGTGTTGATATCCCTCTAAGCAACGCTCCTGGGTTGAATTCTAGAGAGATCCTCTGTTTTATGTTATTCTGTCTGCATCTTTCCTGAAGTCAGGTTACCTGCTCATATACAACACACGGGTTTCCTTGCCACAGACACAAAAATGTGCTAATGCAGACACACACACACACACACACACACACAGTACATTGTCAAACACACAAGACCGGCCCATGGACTCCTACAGGTTATCTGCTCACAGACACAAGGACCTGCTTATACACACATGCAAGTTACCTTCTCAAAGACACACAATACCTCCTCATATAAACACACAGGCTCTTACTCACAAGCACACAGGACCTGGGCATATACACGAAGGTGACCTGCTGAAAAAGCCTACAGATGACCATCTCCTAGACACACACCAAGGTTACCTGCACACAGGCACGCAGTTCCTGCTGATAGAGACACACTTGTTGCCTGCTCGCAGATACACAGGAACGGCTCAGACACACGCCCAGGTGACCAGCTCGCAGACACACAAGACCTACTCATGTTCACATTGGCTGCCTGCTCACAGACACGCAGTACCTGCTCATATAGCCACGCAGGTTACCTTCTCACAGAAACAAGACCTTTCTCATACATATACACAGGTTACCTGCACACAGACAAAAGTGCCTGCTCACACACACGCACAGCTTACCTGCTCACAGACACACAGGAACTGTTCATCTACACTCCTTGAGGACCTGATCACAGATATACAAGACATGCTCCTATACACACGCAGCTTACCTGCTCACAAACACTATTACCTCTTCTTGTACACACACACACACACACACAGGTTTCCTGCTCATAGACACAGAAGCCTGCTTCTATACGCACACAGGTGATCTTCTCACAGACACAAGAACCTCCTCATCTACACCCACAGGTGATGTGCTCACAGTGACAAGAACCTGCTCACCTATACACACAGCTTTCCTACTCACAGACAGAAAGGTGCTGCTCATAAACACAAACACAGGTTACCTGCTCACAGACACTAGTACGTCCTCCCTTAGACACACAGGTTTCCTGCTCATAGACAACATAACCTGATCACACACACAGATTACCTGTTCACAGACACAAGAACCATAGACATATATACCCACAAGATACCTTCCACAGACAAAGGGAAGTGCGAATATACCCACACAGTACCCTGCTCACAGACACAGGAACCGACGCATGTACGCATTCAGGTTATCTGCTCACAGACCCAACAAATGGCTAAAAAACACAAGCATGTTGATATGCTCACAGACACACAGGACCTTGTCGTAAACACACACGTTACCTGCTCACAGGCACACCGGACCTGCTCCCGTATACACAACGGGTACATGCTCACACAAGAAGGACCTGCTCACACACGCACGCATACACACACACACACACAAACACACACGTTACTTTCTCGCAGGCACGCAGTACCTGCTCATATACACACACTGGTTACCTGCTCATAGACACAAAACCTATACACACGCGTATTACTTGATCCCACACACACAGAACCCCCTACTATAAAATCACAGGCTTTCTACTCACAGACACACAAGAACTGCTCATATAAATAAGGTGACCTCCTCATAGAAACACACTGGTGAACAGCTCGTGTACACACACAGGTTCCCTGCGCCCAGGCACAAGTTCCTGCGAATGGACACACACCCTTTGTATCTGCCTTCTACAGATACAAAGGAACTGCTCAGATACACGCATCAGTTCCCAGACACACAGGGCCTGCTCATATACAACTTGGTTGCCCGCTCACAGACACTACTACCTCCTCTTATACACACATACGTTTCCAGCTCACAGACACAAGAACCTTCTCATATACACACACAGGTCACCTTACCACATACACCAGAATATATGCTGATTTACACACACAGTAACCTGCGCACAGACAAAAGGACCTACTCCTATATACACACAGGTTACCTTGCCATAGACACAAGAACCAGATAATATACAAACACAGTAAGTCTATTCATAACTCTACTGATGTTCTGCTTCAAAGCATCAGACATAATTCTTAAGTTTTCTTCAGCTTCTCTGATGATCTTACTAGATTTTTGTTCATGTGGTTTAAGTCAGCTTGGTTGTCTTCTAAGTCCCTGATGATGTTCTCTGATTCCCCCGGTCGATTCTCCAGGTCCCTGAGTCTGCTACTGGTTTTCCTTATCACCTCCCTAAGGTCCTGAATTTCCCTTTGGTTTATCGCTCTTACCTCTTCGATCATTTCATCCTTTTTCTCTATTGTTTCCCTCCTATTGTGTATGACTCCAAGGAGCATTCTGAAAATTTCTCTCTATGCCCGCTCAATGTCTGCTTCTTCTATACATGTTATTCTGTTCACGGCATCTTCTCTCATTGCTGTTAGTTTGTCCCATGTATTTTTTATATTTTTGCATTGAGTTCGTTGGGACTGAAGGCGGTTTGCCTTGCATTGTTTTAGAGGAGCCAGGACCCATTTTGCAGTGTGTCGAAGAGCACTGGCTCTCTCTGGGAGACTTGTAGGAATGCTTTTTTGCACTGCCTACAGTTTATTTCACAACGGAAGTAACCTACCACTTGATGCTCCTGTACTTCCATCTCAGGGGATGTCCCGTCCCGCGGGGTCATTCACCGTGGATCCTGGAGGAGAGAGTGGGAATTGGGTGGGTACAAGAGGCACGGAGAATGAGGACAAGACAATATCCTGATCAAGTCCCGTTTTAATGAACAAAGAGTCACAGCTTATAACGGCCATCCAAGGGGGTGTGGGGGCCTCGGCCGCACATGCAGATTAGGCTATCTTGGCAACAGGCCAATCGGAGTTCAGGGGAGCGTGCCTTGCCCGTGAGTCAGTAAGGGCTTACAGTCTTCAATTAGGTACGCAGAGGAGTGGCATGTACACGCAAATCAAGCATAGGTGAGGACGATCCTTTGCCCAATCCAGGGGATGCAGGACACGGGTGCTTATCTAAAGAGCATCACCCCTTGTTTCCTCAAACTTTACAGCTGCAGTGCTCTGTCACGTAGGCTTGGGTAGAAGAAGGCCCAGAGCTCAGGCTAAGAAATTCCAAGTAATGGCCAGGCCTCATGGCTCCGGACAAGGGGAGTGACCCAGGAGACTGCTGGGTTGCATGATTGGGTGTTGCGGAGGTTGGGCAGAGGTTCCTGCAGCAGCTGGGAACGTTGAGGGGTGCTGTCTGAGTTACATGAGGACCCCAGGCACACAGGCAGGAATGTCCCTCTAGGAAATCGAGCAGAACATCCACTGGTGCAGATCAGGAGGGCTGTCCCCAGACTAGGGCCACCTACACAGTGTGGAACTCACCTAGCTGCGCGTGGTACAGGCATAAATGCCCTACAAGCAGGGGAGTGGTCTGGAGGTTAGCAGTAGTGTGTGGGAGACCAGGATAGAGACTAAGATGAGCAAGAAAACAACATTCAAAAGCTAGCCTGATGAGCCTGTGGGAGTTGGGGGCGGGTGGATATAGTGAAGGGATGGAAGGAAACGCGCAATGTATCTCAGTCCCGATCCAGGGAGTGGAGCTGCAAGGGTTTACTCCTTGCTCCCAGGTAGTATCAGCAAGCTGTGGCTGTGTGGATTAAAGGCCCCAGTGCAGCCCTCCAGGACCCCAAGGGTCGGTGGGAGGGACAGAGAGGAGGTGGAAACAAGAGCAACAATGTAGCTGAAACACATCCCTGCCTGTGGAGCTGCAAGATTCCAGTCCCTGCCCTGAAGCAGGTGGTGGCAAACTGTGGCTGTGCTGAGGCCAAGCCACTCCACAGGCTAAACATGGTCCTGGTACCAGCAGAGACCAGGCGGGTCCAAGGTCAAGCCCCAGCCGGCCTCCACTGAGGATAGACAAAAGCCCCCAGGCCCTCAAAACCCCGTGGGTCTCTCCTTCCTTAATCGTGATGCAGTTCCACATGGGTTGCAGCAGTGTTGATATCCCTCTAAGCAACGCTCCTGGGTTGAATTCTAGAGAGATCCTCTGTTTTATGTTATTCTGTCTGCATCTTTCCTGAAGTCAGGTTACCTGCTCATATACAACACACGGGTTTCCTTGCCACAGACACAAAAATGTGCTAATGCAGACACACACACACACACACACACGCACACAGTACATTGTCAAACACACAAGACCGGCCCATGGACTCCTACAGGTTATCTGCTCACAGACACAAGGACCTGCTTATACACACATGCAAGTTACCTTCTCAAAGACACACAATACCTCCTCATATAAACACACAGGCTCTTACTCACAAGCACACAGGACCTGGGCATATACACGAAGGTGACCTGCTGAAAAAGCCTACAGATGACCATCTCCTAGACACACACCAAGGTTACCTGCACACAGGCACGCAGTTCCTGCTGATAGAGACACACTTGTTGCCTGCTCGCAGATACACAGGAACGGCTCAGACACACGCCCAGGTGACCAGCTCGCAGACACACAAGACCTACTCATGTTCACATTGGCTGCCTGCTCACAGACACGCAGTACCTGCTCATATAGCCACGCAGGTTACCTTCTCACAGAAACAAGACCTTTCTCATACATATACACAGGTTACCTGCACACAGACAAAAGTGCCTGCTCACACACACGCACAGCTTACCTGCTCACAGACACACAGGGACTGTTCATCTACACTCCTTGAGGACCTGATCACAGATATACAAGACATGCTCCTATACACACGCAGCTTACCTGCTCACAAACACTATTACCTCTTCTTGTACACACACACGCACACAGGTTTCCTGCTCATAGACACAGAAGCCTGCTTCTATACGCACACAGGTGATCTTCTCACAGACACAAGAACCTCCTCATCTACACCCACAGGTGATGTGCTCACAGTGACAAGAACCTGCTCACCTATACACACAGCTTTCCTACTCACAGACAGAAAGGTGCTGCTCATAAACACAAACACAGGTTACCTGCTCACAGACACTAGTACGTCCTCCCTTAGACACACAGGTTTCCTGCTCATAGACAACATAACCTGATCACACACACAGATTACCTGTTCACAGACACAAGAACCATAGACATATATACCCACAAGATACCTTCCACAGACAAAGGGACGTGCGAATATACCCACACAGTACCCTGCTCACAGACACAGGAACCGACGCATGTACGCATTCAGGTTATCTGCTCACAGACCCAACAAATGGCTAAAAAACACAAGCATGTTGATATGCTCACAGACACACAGGACCTTGTCGTAAACACACACGTTACCTGCTCACAGGCACACCGGACCTGCTCCCGTATACACAACGGGTACATGCTCACACAAGAAGGACCTGCTCACACACGCACGCATACACACACACACACAAACACACACGTTACTTTCTCGCAGGCACGCAGTACCTGCTCATATACACACACTGGTTACCTGCTCATAGACACAAAACCTATACACACGCGTATTACTTGATCCCACACACACAGAACCCCCTACTATAAAATCACAGGCTTTCTACTCACAGACACACAAGAACTGCTCATATAAATAAGGTGACCTCCTCATAGAAACACACTGGTGAACAGCTCATGTACACACACAGGTTCCCTGCGCCCAGGCACAAGTTCCTGCGAATGGACACACACCGTTTGTATCTGCCTTCTACAGATACAAAGGAACTGCTCAGATACACGCATCAGTTCCCAGACACACAGGGCCTGCTCATATACAACTTGGTTGCCCGCTCACAGACACTACTACCTCCTCTTATACACACATACGTTTCCAGCTCACAGACACAAGAACCTTCTCATATACACACACAGGTCACCTTACCACATACACCAGAATATATGCTGATTTACACACACAGTAACCTGCGCACAGACAAATGGACCTACTCCTATATACACACAGGTTACCTTGCCATAGACACAAGAACCAGATAATATACAAACACAGTAAGTCTATTCATAACTCTACTGATGTTCTGCTTCAAAGCATCAGACATAATTCTTAAGTTATCTTCAGCTTCTCTGATGATCTTACTAGATTTTTGTTCATGTGGTTTAAGTCAGCTTGGTTGTCTTCTAAGTCCCTGATGCTGTTCTCTGATTCCCCCGGTCGATTCTCCAGGTCCCTGAGTCTGCTACTGGTTTTCCTTATCACCTCCCTAAGGTCCTGAATTTCCCTTTGGTTTATCGCTCTTACCTCTTCGATCATTTCATCCTTTTTCTCTATTGTTTCCCTCCTATTGTGTATGACTCCAAGGAGCATTCTGAAAATTTCTCTCTATGCCCGCTCAATGTCTGCTTCTTCTATACATGTTATTCTGTTCACGGCATCTTCTCTCATTGCTGTTAGTTTGTCCCATGTATTTTTTATATTTTTGCATTGAGTTCGTTGGGACTGAAGGCGGTTTGCCTTGCATTGTTTTAGAGGATCCAGGACCCATTTTGCAGTGTGTCGAAGAGCACTGGCTCTCTCTGGGAGACTTGTAGGAATGCTTTTTTGCACTGCCTACAGTTTATTTCACAACGGAAGTAACCTACCACTTGATGCTCCTGTACTTCCATCTCAGGGGATGTCCCGTCCCGCGGGGTCATTCACCGTGGATCCTGGAGGAGAGAGTGTGAATTGGGTGGGTACAAGAGGCACGGAGAATGAGGACAAGACAATATCCTGATCAAGTCCCGTTTTAATGAACAAAGAGTCACAGCTTATAACGGCCATCCAAGGGGGTGTGGGGGCCTCGGCCGCACATGCAGATTAGGCTATCTTGGCAACAGGCCAATCGGAGTTCAGGGGAGCGTGCCTTGCCCGTGAGTCAGTAAGGGCTTACAGTCTTCAATTAGGTACGCAGAGGAGTGGCATGTACACGCAAATCAAGCATAGGTGAGGACGATCCTTTGCCCAATCCAGGGGATGCAGGACACGGGTGCTTATCTAAAGAGCATCACCCCTTGTTTGCTCAAACTTACAGCTGCAGTGCTCTGTCACGTAGGCTTGGGTAGAAGAAGGCCCAGAGCTCAGGCTAAGAAATTCCAAGTAATGGCCAGGCCTCATAATTCCGGACAAGGGGAGTGACCCAGGAGACTGCTGGGTTGCATGATTGGGTGTTGCGGAGGTTGGGCAGAGGTTCCTGCAGCAGCTGGGAACGTTGAGGGGTGCTGTCTGAGTTACATGAGGACCCCAGGCACACAGGCAGGAATGTCCCTCTAGGAAATCGAGCAGAACATCCACTGGTGCAGATCAGGAGGGCTGTCCCCAGACTAGGGCCACCTACACAGTGTGGAACTCACCTAGCTGCGCGTGGTACAGGCATAAATGCCCTACAAGCAGGGGAGTGGTCTGGAGGTTAGCAGTAGTGTGTGGGAGACCAGGAGAGAGACTAAGAGGAGCAAGAAAACAACATTCAAAAGCTAGCCTGATGAGCCTGTGGGAGTTGGGGGAGGGTGGATATAGTGAAGGGATGGAAGGAAACGCGCAATGTATCTCAGTCCCGATCCAGGGAGTGGAGCTGCAAGGGTTTACTCCCTGCTCCCAGGTAGTATCAGCAAGCTGTGGCTGTGTGGATTAAAGGCCCCAGTGCAGCCCTCCAGGACCCCAAGGGTCGGTGGGAGGGACAGAGAGGAGGTGGAAACAAGAGCAACAATGTAGCTGAAACACATCCCTGCCTGTGGAGCTGCAAGATTCCAGTCCCTGCCCTGAAGCAGGTGGTGGCAAACTGTGGCTGTGCTGAGGCCAAGCCACTCCACAGGCTAAACATGGTCCTGGTACCAGCAGAGACCAGGCGGGTCCAAGGTCAAGCCCCAACCGGCCTCCACTGAGGATAGACAAAAGCCCCCAGGCCCTCAAAACCCCGTGGGTCTCTCCTTCCTTAATCGTGATGCAGTTCCACATGGGTTGCAGCAGTGTTGATATCCCTCTAAGCAACGCTCCTGGGTTGAATTCTAGAGAGATCCTCTGTTTTATGTTATTCCGTCTGCATCTTTCCTGAAGTCAGGTTACCTGCTCATATACAACACACGGGTTTCCTTGCCACAGACACAAAAATGTGCTAATGCAGACACACACACACACACACACACACACACAGTACATTGTCAAACACACAAGACCGGCCCATGGACTCCTACAGGTTATCTGCTCACAGACACAAGGACCTGCTTATACACACATGCAAGTTACCTTCTCAAAGACACACAATACCTCCTCATATAAACACACAGGCTCTTACTCACAAGCACACAGGACCTGGGCATATACACGAAGGTGACCTGCTGAAAAAGCCTACAGATGACCATCTCCTAGACACACACCAAGGTTACCTGCACACAGGCACGCAGTTCCTGCTGATAGAGACACACTTGTTGCCTGCTCGCAGATACACAGGAACGGCTCAGACACACGCCCAGGTGACCAGCTCGCAGACACACAAGACCTACTCATGTTCACATTGGCTGCCTGCTTACAGACACGCAGTACCTGCTCATATAGCCACGCAGGTTACCTTCTCACAGAAACAAGACCTTTCTCATACATATACACAGGTTACCTGCACACAGACAAAAGTGCCTGCTCACACACACGCACAGCTTACCTGCTCACAGACACACAGGAACTGTTCATCTACACTCCTTGAGGACCTGATCACAGATATACAAGACATGCTCCTATACACACGCAGCTTACCTGCTCACAAACACTATTACCTCTTCTTGTACACACACACACACACAGGTTTCCTGCTCATAGACACAGAAGCCTGCTTCTATACGCACACAGGTGATCTTCTCACAGACACAAGAACCTCCTCATCTACACCCACAGGTGATGTGCTCACAGTGACAAGAACCTGCTCACCTATACACACAGCTTTCCTACTCACAGACAGAAAGGTGCTGCTCATAAACACAAACACAGGTTACCTGCTCACAGACACTAGTACGTCCTCCCTTAGACACACAGGTTTCCTGCTCATAGACAACATAACCTGATCACACACACAGATTACCTGTTCACAGACACAAGAACCATAGACATATATACCCACAAGATACCTTCCACAGACAAAGGGATGTGCGAATATACCCACACAGTAAGTACCCTGCTCACAGACACAGGAACCGACGCATGTACGCATTCAGGTTATCTGCTCACAGACCCAACAAATGGCTAAAAAACACAAGCATGTTGATATGCTCACAGACACACAGGACCTTGTCGTAAACACACACGTTACCTGCTCACAGGCACACCGGACCTGCTCCCGTATACACAACGGGTACATGCTCACACAAGAAGGACCTGCTCACACACGCACGCATACACACACACACACAAACACACACGTTACTTTCTCGCAGGCACGCAGTACCTGCTCATATACACACACTGGTTACCTGCTCATAGACACAAAACCTATACACACGCGTATTACTTGATCCCACACACACAGAACCCCCTACTATAAAATCACAGGCTTTCTACTCACAGACACACAAGAACTGCTCATATAAATAAGGTGACCTCCTCATAGAAACACACTGGTGAACAGCTCATGTACACACACAGGTTCCCTGCGCCCAGGCACAAGTTCCTGCGAATGGACACACACCGTTTGTATCTGCCTTCTACAGATACAAAGGAACTGCTCAGATACACGCATCAGTTCCCAGACACACAGGGCCTGCTCATATACAACTTGGTTGCCCGCTCACAGACACTACTACCTCCTCTTATACACACATACGTTTCCAGCTCACAGACACAAGAACCTTCTCATATACACACACAGGTCACCTTACCACATACACCAGAATATATGCTGATTTACACACACAGTAACATGCGCACAGACAAATGGACCTACTCCTATATACACACAGGTTACCTTGCCATAGACACAAGAACCAGATAATATACAAACACAGTAAGTCTATTCATAACTCTACTGATGTTCTGCTTCAAAGCATCAGACATAATTCTTAAGTTTTCTTCAGCTTCTCTGATGATTTTACTAGATTTTTGTTCATGTGGTTTAAGTCAGCTTGGTTGTCTTCTAAGTCCCTGATGCTGTTCTCTGATTCCCCCGGTCGATTCTCCAGGTCCCTGAGTCTGCTACTGGTTTTCCTTATCACCTCCCTAAGGTCCTGAATTTCCCTTTGGTTTATCGCTCTTACCTCTTCGATCATTTCATCCTTTTTCTCTATTGTTTCCCTCCTATTGTGTATGACTCCAAGGAGCATTCTGAAAATTTCTCTCTATGCCCGCTCAATGTCTGCTTCTTCTATACATGTTATTCTGTTCACGGCATCTTCTCTCATTGCTGTTAGTTTGTCCCATGTATTTTTTATATTTTTGCATTGAGTTCGTTGGGACTGAAGGCGGTTTGCCTTGCATTGTTTTAGAGGATCCAGGACCCATTTTGCAGTGTGTCGAAGAGCACTGGCTCTCTCTGGGAGACTTGTAGGAATGCTTTTTTGCACTGCCTACAGTTTATTTCACAACGGAAGTAACCTACCACTTGATGCTCCTGTACTTACATCTCAGGGGATGTCCCGTCCCGCGGGGTCATTCACCGTGGATCCTGGAGGAGAGAGTGGGAATTGGGTGGGTACAAGAGGCACGGAGAATGAGGACAAGACAATATCCTGATCAAGTCCCGTTTTAATGAACAAAGAGTCACAGCTTATAACGGCCAGCCAAGGGGGTGTGGGGGCCTCGGCCGCACATGCAGATTAGGCTATCTTGGCAACAGGCCAATCGGAGTTCAGGGGACCGTGCCTTTCCCGTGAGTCAGTAAGGGCTTACAGTCTTCAATTAGGTACGCAGAGGAGTGGCATGTACACGCAAATCAAGCATAGGTGAGGACGATCCTTTGCCCAATCCAGGGGATGCAGGACACGGGTGCTTATCTAAAGAGCATCACCCCTTGTTTGCTCAAACTTTACAGCTGCAGTGCTCTGTCACGTAGGCTTGGGTAGAAGAAGGCCCAGAGCTCAGGCTAAGAAATTCCAAGTAATGGCCAGGCCTCATAATTCCGGACAAGGGGAGTGACCCAGGAGACTGCTGGGTTGCATGATTGGGTGTTGCGGAGGTTGGGCAGAGGTTCCTGCAGCAGCTGGGAACGTTGAGGGGTGCTATCTGAGTTACATGAGGACCCCAGGCACACAGGCAGGAATGTCCCTCTAGGAAATCGAGCAGAACATCCACTGGTGCAGATCAGGAGGGCTGTCCCCAGACTAGGGCCACCTACACAGTGTGGAACTCACCTAGCTGCGCGTGGTACAGGCATAAATGCCCTACAAGCAGGGGAGTGGTCTGGAGGTTAGCAGTAGTGTGTGGGAGACCAGGAGAGAGACTAAGAGGAGCAAGAAAACAACATTCAAAAGCTAGCCTGATGAGCCTGTGGGAGTTGGGGGAGGGTGGATATAGTGAAGGGATGGAAGGAAACGCGCAATGTATCTCAGTCCCGATCCAGGGAGTGGAGCTGCAAGGGTTTACTCCCTGCTCCCAGGTAGTATCAGCAAGCTGTGGCTGTGTGGATTAAAGGCCCCAGTGCAGCCCTCCAGGACCCCAAGGGTCGGTGGGAGGGACAGAGAGGAGATGGAAACAAGAGCAACAATGTAGCTGAAACACATCCCTGCCTGTGGAGCTGCAAGATTCCAGTCCCTGCCCTGAAGCAGGTGGTGGCAAACTGTGGCTGTGCTGAGGCCAAGCCACTCCACAGGCTAAACATGGTCCTGGTACCAGCAGAGACCAGGCGGGTCCAAGGTCAAGCCCCAGCCGGCCTCCACTGAGGATAGACAAAAGCCCCCAGGCCCTCAAAACCCCGTGGGTCTCTCCTTCCTTAATCGTGATGCAGTTCCACATGGGTTGCAGCAGTGTTGATATCCCTCTAAGCAACGCTCCTGGGTTGAATTCTAGAGAGATCCTCTGTTTTATGTTATTCTGTCTGCATCTTTCCTGAAGTCAGGTTACCTGCTCATATACAACACACGGGTTTCCTTGCCACAGACACAAAAATGTGCTAATGCAGACACACACACACACACACACACACACACAGTACATTGTCAAACACACAAGACCGGCCCATGGACTCCTACAGGTTATCTGCTCACAGACACAAGGACCTGCTTATACACACATGCAAGTTACCTTCTCAAAGACACACAATACCTCCTCATATAAACACACAGGCTCTTACTCACAAGCACACAGGACCTGGGCATATACACGAAGGTGACCTGCTGAAAAAGCCTACAGATGACCATCTCCTAGACACACACCAAGGTTACCTGCACACAGGCACGCAGTTCCTGCTGATAGAGACACACTTGTTGCCTGCTCGCAGATACACAGGAACGGCTCAGACACACGCCCAGGTGACCAGCTCGCAGACACACAAGACCTACTCATGTTCACATTGGCTGCCTGCTCACAGACACGCAGTACCTGCTCATATAGCCACGCAGGTTACCTTCTCACAGAAACAAGACCTTTCTCATACATATACACAGGTTACCTGCACACAGACAAAAGTGCCTGCTCACACACACGCACAGCTTACCTGCTCACAGACACACAGGACCTGTTCATCTACACTCCTTGAGGACCTGATCACAGATATACAAGACATGCTCCTATACACACGCAGTTTACCTGCTCACAAACACTATTACCTCTTCTTGTACACACACACACACACACGTTTCCTGCTCATAGACACAGAAGCCTGCTTCTATACGCACACAGGTGATCTTCTCACATACACAAGAACCTCCTCAT
The DNA here is from genome assembly GCF_050624435.1 of Tenrec ecaudatus. Classification (NCBI taxonomy): domain Eukaryota; kingdom Metazoa; phylum Chordata; class Mammalia; order Afrosoricida; family Tenrecidae; genus Tenrec; species Tenrec ecaudatus. The sequence goes on along the minus strand of NW_027459698.1, from coordinate 451,291 downwards.
CTACACCCACAGGTGATGTGCTCACAGTGACAAGAAGCTGCTCACCTATACACACAGCTTTCCTACTCACAGACAGAAAGGTGCTGCTCATAAACACAAACACAGGTTACCTGCTCACAGACACTAGTACGTCCTCCCTTAGACACACACGTTTCCTGCTCATAGACAACATAACCTGATCACACACACAGATTACCTGTTCACAGACACAAGAACCATAGACATATATACCCACAAGATACCTTCCACAGACAAAGGGACGTGCGAATATACCCACACAGTACCCTGCTCACAGACACAGGAACCGACGCATGTACGCATTCAGGTTATCTGCTCACAGACCCAACAATGGCTAAAAAACACAAGCATGTTGATATGCTCACAGACACACAGGACCTTGTCGTAAACACACACGTTACCTGCTCACAGGCACACCGGACCTGCTCCCGTATACACAACCGGTACATGCTCACACAAGAAGGACCTGCTCACACACGCACGCATACACACACACACAAACACACACGTTACTTTCTCGCAGGCACGCAGTACCTGCTCATATACACACACTGGTTACCTGCTCATAGACACAAAACCTATACACACGCGTATTACTTGATCCCACACACACAGAACCCCCTACTATAAAATCACAGGCTTTCTACTCACAGACACACAAGAACTGCTCATATAAATAAGGTGACCTTCTCATAGAAACACACTGGTGAACAGCTCATGTACACACACAGGTTCCCTGCGCCCAGGCACAAGTTCCTGCGAATGGACACACACCGTTTGTATCTGCCTTCTACAGATACAAAGGAACTGCTCAGATACACGCATCAGTTCCCAGACACACAGGGCCTGCTCATATACAACTTGGTTGCCCGCTCACAGACACTACCTCCTCTTATACACACATACGTTTCCAGCTCACAGACACAAGAACCTTCTCATATACACACACAGGTCACCTTACCACATACACCAGAATATATGCTCATTTACACACACAGTAACCTGCGCACAGACAAAAGGACCTACTCCTATATACACACAGGTTACCTTGCCATAGACACAAGAACCAGATAATATACAAACACAGTAAGTCTATTCATAACTCTACTGATGTTCTGCTTCAAAGCATCAGACATAATTCTTAAGTTTTCTTCAGCTTCTCTGATGATCTTACTAGATTTTTGTTCATGTGGTTTAAGTCAGCTTGGTTGTCTTCTAAGTCCCTGATGCTGTTCTCTGATTCCCCCGGTCGATTCTCCAGGTCCCTGAGTCTGCTACTGGTTTTCCTTATCACCTCCCTAAGGTCCTGAATTTCCCTTTGGTTTATCGCTCTTACCTCTTCGATCATTTCATCCTTTTTCTCTATTGTTTCCCTCCTATTGTGTATGACTCCAAGGAGCATTCTGAAAATTTCTCTCTATGCCCGCTCAATGTCTGCTTCTTCTATACATGTTATTCTGTTCACGGCATCTTCTCTCATTGCTGTTAGTTTGTCCCATGTATTTTTTATATTTTTGCATTGAGTTCGTTGGGACTGAAGGCGGTTTGCCTTGCATTGTTTTAGAGGAGCCAGGACCCATTTTGCAGTGTGTCGAAGAGCACTGGCTCTCTCTGGGAGACTTGTAGGAATGCTTTTTTGCACTGCCTACAGTTTATTTCACAACGGAAGTAACCTACCACTTGATGCTCCTGTACTTCCATCTCAGGGGATGTCCCGTCCCGCGGGGTCATTCACCGTGGATCCTGGAGGAGAGAGTGGGAATTGGGTGGGTACAAGAGGCACGGAGAATGAGGACAAGACAATATCCTGATCAAGTCCCGTTTTAATGAACAAAGAGTCACAGCTTATAACGGCCAGCCAAGAGGGTGTGGGGGCCTCGGCCGCACATGCAGATTAGGCTATCTTGGCAACAGGCCAATCGGAGTTCAGGGGAGCGTGCCTTGCCCGTGAGTCAGTAAGGGCTTACAGTCTTCAATTAGGTACGCAGAGGAGTGGCATGTACACGCAAATCAAGCATAGGTGAGGACGATCCTTTGCCCAATCCAGGGGATGCAGGACACGGGTGCTTATCTAAAGAGCATCACCCCTTGTTTGCTCAAACTTTACAGCTGCAGTGCTCTGTCACGTAGGCTTGCGTAGAAGAATGCCCAGAGCTCAGGCTAAGAAATTCCAAGTAATGGCCAGGCCTCATGGCTCCGGACAAGGGGAGTGACCCAGGAGACTGCTGGGTTGCATGATTGGGTGTTGCGGAGGTTGGGCAGAGGTTCCTGCAGCAGCTGGGAACGTTGAGGGGTGCTGTCTGAGTTACATGAGGACCCCAGGCACACAGGCAGGAATGTCCCTCTAGGAAATCGAGCAGAACATCCACTGGTGCAGATCAGGAGGGCTGTCCCCAGACTAGGGCCACCTACACAGTGTGGAACTCACCTAGCTGCGCGTGGTACAGGCATAAATGCCCTACAAGCAGGGGAGTGGTCTGGAGGTTAGCAGTAGTGTGTGGGAGACCAGGAGAGAGACTAAGAGGAGCAAGAAAACAACATTCAAAAGCTAGCCTGATGAGCCTGTGGGAGTTGGGGGAGGGTGGATATAGTGAAGGGATGGAAGGAAACGCGCAATGTATCTCAGTCCCGATCCAGGGAGTGGAGCTGCAAGGGTTTACTCCCTGCTCCCAGGTAGTATCAGCAAGCTGTGGCTGTGTGGATTAAAGGCCCCAGTGCAGCCCTCCAGGACCCCAAGGGTCGGTGGGAGGGACAGAGAGGAGGTGGAAACAAGAGCAACAATGTAGCTGAAACACATCCCTGCCTGTGGAGCTGCAAGATTCCAGTCCCTGCCCTGAAGCAGGTGGTGGCAAACTGTGGCTGTGCTGAGGCCAAGCCACTCCACAGGCTAAACATGGTCCTGATACCAGCAGAGACCAGGCGGGTCCAAGGTCAAGCCCCAACTGGCCTCCACTGAGGATAGACAAAAGCCCCCAGGCCCTCAAAACCCCGTGGGTCTCTCCTTCCTTAATCGTGATGCAGTTCCACATGGGTTGCAGCAGTGTTGATATCCCTCTAAGCAACGCTCCTGGGTTGAATTCTAGAGAGATCCTCTGTTTTATGTTATTCCGTCTGCATCTTTCCTGAAGTCAGGTTACCTGCTCATATACAACACACGGGTTTCCTTGCCACAGACACAAAAATGTGCTAATGCAGACACACACACACACACACACACACAGTACATTGTCAAACACACAAGACCGGCCCATGGACTCCTACAGGTTATCTGCTCACAGACACAAGGACCTGCTTATACACACATGCAAGTTACCTTCTCAAAGACACACAATACCTCCTCATATAAACACACAGGCTCTTACTCACAAGCACACAGGACCTGGGCATATACACGAAGGTGACCTGCTGAAAAAGCCTACAGATGACCATCTCCTAGACACACACCAAGGTTACCTGCACACAGGCACGCAGTTCCTGCTGATAGAGACACACTTGTTGCCTGCTCGCAGATACACAGGAACGGCTCAGACACACGCCCAGGTGACCAGCTCGCAGACACACAAGACCTACTCATGTTCACATTGGCTGCCTGCTCACAGACACGCTGTACCTGCTCATATAGCCACGCAGGTTACCTTCTCACAGAAACAAGACCTTTCTCATACATATACACAGGTTACCTGCACACAGACAAAAGTGCCTGCTCACACACACGCACAGCTTACCTGCTCACAGACACACAGGAACTGTTCATCTACACTCCTTGAGGACCTGATCACAGATATACAAGACATGCTCCTATACACACGCAGTTTACCTGCTCACAAACACTATTACCTCTTCTTGTACACACACACACACACACGTTTCCTGCTCATAGACACAGAAGCCTGCTTCTATACGCACACAGGTGATCTTCTCACATACACAAGAACCTCCTCATCTACACCCACAGGTGATGTGCTCACAGTGACAAGAAGCTGCTCACCTATACACACAGCTTTCCTACTCACAGACAGAAAGGTGCTGCTCATAAACACAAACACAGGTTACCTGCTCACAGACACTAGTACGTCCTCCCTTAGACACACAGGTTTCCTGCTCATAGACAACATAACCTGATCACACACACAGATTACCTGTTCACAGACACAAGAACCATAGACATATATACCCACAAGATACCTTCCACAGACAAAGGGACGTGCGAATATACCCACACAGTACCCTGCTCACAGACACAGGAACCGACGCATGTACGCATTCAGGTTATCTGCTCACAGACCCAACAATGGCTAAAAAACACAAGCATGTTGATATGCTCACAGACACACAGGACCTTGTCGTAAACACACACGTTACCTGCTCACAGGCACACCGGACCTGCTCCCGTATACACAACCGGTACATGCTCACACAAGAAGGACCTGCTCACACACGCACGCATACACACAAACACAAACACACACGTTACTTTCTCGCAGGCACGCAGTACCTGCTCATATACACACACTGGTTACCTGCTCATAGACACAAAACCTATACACACGCGTATTACTTGATCCCACACACACAGAACCCCCTACTATAAAATCACAGGCTTTCTACTCACAGACACACAAGAACTGCTCATATAAATAAGGTGACCTTCTCATAGAAACACACTGGTGAACAGCTCATGTACACACACAGGTTCCCTGCGCCCAGGCACAAGTTCCTGCGAATGGACACACACCGTTTGTATCTGCCTTCTACAGATACAAAGGAACTGCTCAGATACACGCATCAGTTCCCAGACACACAGGGCCTGCTCATATACAACTTGGTTGCCCGCTCACAGACACTACCTCCTCTTATACACACATACGTTTCCAGCTCACAGACACAAGAACCTTCTCATATACACACACAGGTCACCTTACCACATACACCAGAATATATGCTCATTTACACACACAGTAACCTGCGCACAGACAAAAGGACCTACTCCTATATACACACAGGTTACCTTGCCATAGACACAAGAACCAGATAATATACAAACACAGTAAGTCTATTCATAACTCTACTGATGTTCTGCTTCAAAGCATCAGACATAATTCTTAAGTTTTCTTCAGCTTCTCTGATGATCTTACTAGATTTTTGTTCATGTGGTTTAAGTCAGCTTGGTTGTCTTCTAAGTCCCTGATGCTGTTCTCTGATTCCCCCGATCGATTCTCCAGGTCCCTGAGTCTGCTACTGGTTTTCCTTATCACCTCCCTAAGGTCCTGAATTTCCCTTTGGTTTATCGCTCTTACCTCTTCGATCATTTCATCCTTTTTCTCTATTGTTTCCCTCCTATTGTGTATGACTCCAAGGAGCATTCTGAAAATTTCTCTCTATGCCCGCTCAATGTCTGCTTCTTCTATACATGTTATTCTGTTCACGGCATCTTCTCTCATTGCTGTTAGTTTGTCCCATGTATTTTTTATATTTTTGCATTGAGTTCGTTGGGACTGAAGGCGGTTTGCCTTGCATTGTTTTAGAGGAGCCAGGACCCATTTTGCAGTGTGTCGAAGAGCACTGGCTCTCTCTGGGAGACTTGTAGGAATGCTTTTTTGCACTGCCTACAGTTTATTTCACAACGGAAGTAACCTACCACTTGATGCTCCTGTACTTCCATCTCAGGGGATGTCCCGTCCCGCGGGGTCATTCACCGTGGATCCTGGAGGAGAGAGTGGGAATTGGGTGGGTACAAGAGGCACGGAGAATGAGGACAAGACAATATCCTGATCAAGTCCCGTTTTAATGAACAAAGAGTCACAGCTTATAACGGCCAGCCAAGGGGGTGTGGGGGCCTCGGCCGCACATGCAGATTAGGCTATCTTGGCAACAGGCCAATCGGAGTTCAGGGGAGCGTGCCTTGCCCGTGAGTCAGTAAGGGCTTACAGTCTTCAATTAGGTACGCAGAGGAGTGGCATGTACACGCAAATCAAGCATAGGTGAGGACGATCCTTTGCCCAATCCAGGGGATGCAGGACACGGGTGCTTATCTAAAGAGCATCACCCCTTGTTTGCTCAAACTTTACAGCTGCAGTGCTCTGTCACGTAGGCTTGGGTAGAAGAATGCCCAGAGCTCAGGCTAAGAAATTCCAAGTAATGGCCAGGCCTCATGGCTCCGGACAAGGGGAGTGACCCAGGAGACTGCTGGGTTGCATGATTGGGTGTTGCGGAGGTTGGGCAGAGGTTCCTGCAGCAGCTGGGAACGTTGAGGGGTGCTGTCTGAGTTACATGAGGACCCCAGGCACACAGGCAGGAATGTCCCTCTAGGAAATTGAGCAGAACATCCACTGGTGCAGATCAGGAGGGCTGTCCCCAGACTAGGGCCACCTACACAGTGTGGAACTCACCTAGCTGCGCGTGGTACAGGCATAAATGCCCTACAAGCAGGGGAGTGGTCTGGAGGTTAGCAGTAGTGTGTGGGAGACGAGGAGAGAGACTAAGAGGAGCAAGAAAACAACATTCAAAAGCTAGCCTGATGAGCCTGTGGGAGTTGGGGGCGGGTGGATATAGTGAAGGGAAGGAAGGAAACGCGCAATGTATCTCAGTCCCGATCCAGGGAGTGGAGCTGCAAGGGTTTACTCCCTGCTCCCAGGTAGTATCAGCAAGCTGTGGCTGTGTGGATTAAAGGCCCCAGTGCAGCCCTCCAGGACCCCAAGGGTCGGTGGGAGGGACAGAGAGGAGATGGAAACAAGAGCAACAATGTAGCTGAAACGCATCCCTGCCTGTGGAGCTGCAAGATTCCAGTCCCTGCCCTGAAGCAGGTGGTGGCAAACTGTGGCTGTGCTGAGGCCAAGCCACTCCACAGGCTAAACATGGTCCTGGTACCAGCAGAGACCAGGCGGGTCCAAGGTCAAGCCCCAGCCGGCCTCCACTGAGGATAGACAAAAGCCCCCAGGCCCTCAAAACCCAGTGCGTCTCTCCTTCCTTAATCGTGATGCTGTTCCACATGGGTTGCAGCAGTGTTGATATCCCTCTAAGCAACGCTCCTGGGTTGAATTCTAGAGAGATCCTCTGTTTTATGTTATTCCGTCTGCATCTTTCCTGAAGTCAGGTTACCTGCTCATATACAACACACGGGTTTCCTTGCCACAGACACAAAAATGTGCTAATGCAGACACACACACACAGTACATTGTCAAACACACAAGACCAGCCCATGGACTCCTACAGGTTATCTGCTCACAGACACAAGGACCTGCTTATACACACATGCAAGTTACCTTCTCAAAGACACACAATACCTCCTCATATAAACACACAGGCTCTTACTCACAAGCACACAGGACCTGGGCATATACACGAAGGTGACCTGCTGAAAAAGCCTACAGATGACCATCTCCTAGACACACACCAAGGTTACCTGCACACAGGCACGCAGTTCCTGCTGATAGAGACACACTTGTTGCCTGCTCGCAGATACACAGGAACGGCTCAGACACACGCCCAGGTGACCAGCTCACAGACACACAAGACCTCCTCATGTTCACATTGGCTGCCTGCTCACAGACACGCAGTACCTGCTCATATAGCCACGCAGGTTACCTTCTCACAGAAACAAGACCTTTCTCATACATATACACAGGTTACCTGCACACAGACAAAAGTGCCTGCTCACACACATGCACAGCTTCCCTGCTCACAGACACACAGGAACTGTTCATCTACACTCCTTGAGGACCTGATCACAGATATACAAGACATGCTCCTATACACACGCAGGTTACCTGCTCACAAACACTATTACCTCTTCTTGTACACACACACACACAGGTTTCCTGCTCATAGACACAGAAGCCTGCTTCTATACGCACACAAGTGATCTTCTCACAGACACAAGAACCTCCTCATCTACACCCACAGGTGATGTGCTCACAGTGACAAGAACCTGCTCACCTATACACACAGCTTTCCTACTCACAGACAGAAAGGTGCTGCTCATAAACACAAACACAGGTTACCTGCTCACAGACACTAGTACGTCCTCCCTTAGACACACACGTTTCCTGCTCATAGACAACATAACCTGATCACACACACAGATTACCTGTTCACAGACACAAGAACCATAGACATATATACCCACAAGATACCTTCCACAGACAAAGGGACGTGCGAATATACCCACACAGTACCCTGCTCACAGACACAGGAACCGACGCATGTACGCATTCAGGTTATCTGCTCACAGACCCAACAATGGCTAAAAAACACAAGCATGTTGATATGCTCACAGACACACAGGACCTTGTCGTAAACACACACGTTACCTGCTCACAGGCACACCGGACCTGCTCCCGTATACACAACGGGTACATGCTCACACAAGAAGGACCTGCTCACACACACACGCATACACACACACACAAACACACACGTTACTTTCTCGCAGGCACGCAGTACCTGCTCATATACACACACTGGTTACCTGCTCGTAGACACAAAACCTATACACACACGTATTACTTGATCCCACACACACAGAACCCCCTACTATAAAATCACAGGCTTTCTACTCACAGACACACAAGAACTGCTCATATAAATAAGGTGACCTTCTCATAGAAACACACTGGTGAACAGCTCATGTACACACACAGGTTCCCTGCGCCCAGGCACAAGTTCCTGCGAATGGACACACACCCTTTGTATCTGCCTTCTACAGATACAAAGGAACTGCTCAGATACACGCATCAGTTCCCAGACACACAGGGCCTGCTCATATACAACTTGGTTGCCCGCTCAGACACTACTACCTCCTCTTATACACACATACGTTTCCAGCTCACAGACACAAGAACCTTCTCATATACACACACAGGTCACCTTACCACATACACCAGAATATATGCTCATTTACACACACAGTAACCTGCGCACAGACAAAAGGACCTACTCCTATATACACACAGGTTACCTTGCCATAGACACAAGAACCAGATAATATACAAACACAGTAAGCCTATTCATAATTCTACTGATGTTCTGCTTCAAAGCATCAGACATAATTCTTAAATTTTCTTCAGCTTCTCTGATGATCTTACTAGATTTTTGTTCATGTGGTTTAAGTCAGCTTGGTTGTCTTCTAAGTCCCTGATGCTGTTCTCTGATTCCCCCGGTCGATTCTCCAGGTCCCTGAGTCTGCTACTGGTTTTCCTTATCACCTCACAAAGGTCCTGAATTTCCCTTTGGTTTATCGCTCTTACCTCTTCGATCATTTCATTCTTTTTCTCTATTGTTTCCCTCCTATTGTGTATGACTCCAAGGAGCATTCTGAAATTTTCTCTCTATGCCCGCTCAATGTCTGCTTCTTCTATACATGTTATTCTGTTCACGGCATCTTCTCTCATTGCTGTTAGTTTGTCCCATGTATTTTTTATATTTTTGCATTGAGTTCGTTGGGACTGAAGGCAGTTTGCCTTGCATTGTTTTAGAGGAGCCAGGACCCATTTTGCAGTGTGTCGAAGAGCACTGGCTCTCTCTGGGAGACTTGTAGGAATGCTTTTTTGCACTGCCTACAGTTTATTTCACAACGGAAGTAACCTACCACTTGATGCTCCTGTACTTCCATCTCAGGGGATGTCTCGTCCCGCGGGGTCATTCACCGTGGATCCTGGAGGAGAGAGTGGGAATTGGGTGGGTACAAGAGGCACGGAGAATGAGGACAAGACAATATCCTGATCAAGTCCCGTTTTAATGAACAAAGAGTCACAGCTTATCACGGCCAGCCAAGGTGGTGTGGGGGCCTCGGCCGCACATGCAGATTAGGCTATCTTGGCAACAGGCCCTCGGAGTTCAGGGGAGCGTGCCTTACCCGTGAGTCATTAAGGGCTTACAGTCTTCAATTAGGTACGCAGAGGAGTGGCATGTACACGCAAATCAAGCATAGGTGAGGACGATCCTTTGCCCAATCCAGGGGATGCAGGACACGGGTGCTTATCTAAAGAGCATCACCCCTTGTTTGCTCAAACTTACAGCTGCAGTGCTCTGTCACGTAGGCTTGGGTAGAAGAATGCCCAGAGCTCAGGCTAAGAAATTCCAAGTAATGGCCAGGCCTCATGGCTCCGGACAAGGGGAGTGACCCAGGAGACTGCTGGGTTGCATGATTGGGTGTTGCGGAGGTTGGGCAGAGGTTCCTGCAGCAGCTGGGAACGTTGAGGGGTGCTGTCTGAGTTACATGAGGACCCCAGGCACACAGGCAGGAATGTCCCTCTAGGAAATCGAGCAGAACATCCACTGGTGCAGATCAGGAGGGCTGTCCCCAGACTAGGGCCACCTACACAGTGTGGAACTCACCTAGCTGCGCGTGGTACAGGCATAAATGCCCTACAAGCAGGGGAGTGGTCTGGAGGTTAGCAGTAGTGTGTGGGAGACGAGGAGAGAGACTAAGAGGAGCAAGAAAACAACATTCAAAAGCTAGCCTGATGAGCCTGTGGGAGTTGGGGGCGGGTGGATATAGTGAAGGGATGGAAGGAAACGCGCAATGTATCTCAGTCCCGATCCAGGGAGTGGAGCTGCAAGGGTTTACTCCCTGCTCCCAGGTAGTATCAGCAAGCTGTGGCTGTGTGGATTAAAGGCCCCAGTGCAGCCCTCCAGGACCCCAAGTGTCGGTGGGAGGGACAGAGAGGAGATGGAAACAAGAGCAACAATGTAGCTGAAACGCATTCCTGCCTGTGGAGCTGCAAGATTCCAGTCCCTGCCCTGAAGCAGGTGGTGGCAAACTGTGGCTGTGCTGAGGCCAAGCCACTCCACAGGCTAAACATGGTCCTGGTACCAGCAGAGACCAGGCGGGTCCAAGGTCAAGCCCCAGCCGGCCTCCACTGAGGATAGACAAAAGCCCCCAGGCCCTCAAAACCCAGTGCGTCTCTCCTTCCTTAATCGTGATGCTGTTCCACATGGGTTGCAGCAGTGTTGATATCCCTCTAAGCAACGCTCCTGGGTTGAATTCTAGAGAGATCCTCTGTTTTATGTTATTCCGTCTGCATCTTTCCTGAAGTCAGGTTACCTGCTCATATACAACACACGGGTTTCCTTGCCACAGACACAAAAATGTGCTAATGCAGACACACACACACACACACACACGCACACAGTACATTGTCAAACACACAAGACCGGCCCATGGACTCCTACAGGTTATCTGCTCACAGACACAAGGACCTGCTTATACACACATGCAAGTTACCTTCTCAAAGACACACAATACCTCCTCATATAAACACACAGGCTCTTACTCACAAGCACACAGGACCTGGGCATATACACGAAGGTGACCTGCTGAAAAAGCCTACAGATGACCATCTCCTAGACACACACCAAGGTTACCTGCACACAGGCACGCAGTTCCTGCTGATAGAGACACACTTGTTGCCTGCTCGCAGATACACAGGAACGGCTCAGACACACGCCCAGGTGACCAGCTCGCAGACACACAAGACCTACTCATGTTCACATTGGCTGCCTGCTCACAGACACGCAGTACCTGCTCATATAGCCACGCAGGTTACCTTCTCACAGAAACAAGACCTTTCTCATACATATACACAGGTTACCTGCACACAGACAAAAGTGCCTGCTCACACACATGCACAGCTTACCTGCTCACAGACACACAGGAACTGTTCATCTACACTCCTTGAGGACCTGATCACAGATATACAAGACATGCTCCTATACACACGCAGGTTACCTGCTCACAAACACTATTACCTCTTCTTGTACACACACACACACACACACAGGTTTCCTGCTCATAGACACAGAAGCCTGCTTCTGTACGCACACAGGTGATCTTCTCACAGACACAAGAACCTCCTCATCTACACCCACAGGTGATGTGCTCACAGTGACAAGAACCTGCTCACCTATACACACAGCTTTCCTACTCACAGACAGAAAGGTGCTGCTCATAAACACAAACACAGGTTACCTGCTCACAGACACTAGTACGTCCTCCCTTAGACACACAGGTTTCCTGCTCATAGACAACATAACCTAATCACACACACAGATTACCTGTTCACAGACACAAGAACCATAGACATATATACCCACAAGATACCTTCCACAGACAAAGGGAAGTGCGAATATACCCACACAGTACCCTGCTCACAGACACAGGAACCGACGCATGTACGCATTCAGGTTATCTGCTCACAGACCCAACAAATGGCTAAAAAACACAAGCATGTTGATATGCTCACAGGCACACCGGACCTGCTCCCGTATACACAACTGGTACATGCTCACACAAGAAGGACCTGCTCACACACGCACGCATACACACAAACACACACACACAAACACACACGTTACTTTCTCGCAGGCACGCAGTACCTGCTCATATACACACACTGGTTACCTGCTCATAGACACAAAACCTATACACACGCGTATTACTTGATCCCACACACACAGAACCCCCTACTAAAAAATCACAGGCTTTCTACTCACAGACACACAAGAACTGCTTATATAAATAAGGTGACCTCCTCATAGAAACACACTGGTGAACAGCTCATGTACACACACAGGTTCCCTGCGCCCAGGCACAAGTTCCTGCGAATGGACACACACCGTTTGTATCTGCCTTCTACAGATACAAAGGAACTGCTCAGATACACGCATCAGTTCCCAGACACACAGGGCCTGCTCATATACAACTTGGTTGCCCGCTCACAGACACTACTACCTCCTCTTATACACACATACGTTTCCAGCTCACAGACACAAGAACCTTCTCATATACACACACAGGTCACCTTACCACATACACCAGAATATATGCTGATTTACACACACAGTAACCTGCGCACAGACAAAAGGACCTACTCCTATATACACACAGGTTACCTTGCCATAGACACAAGAACCAGATAATATACAAACACAGTAAGTCTATTCATAACTCTACTGATGTTCTGCTTCAAAGCATCAGACATAATTCTTAAGTTTTCTTCAGCTTCTCTGATGATCTTACTAGATTTTTGTTCATGTGGTTTAAGTCAGCTTGGTTGTCTTCTAAGTCCCTGATGCTGTTCTCTGATTCCCCCGGTCGATTCTCCAGGTCCCTGAGTCTGCTACTGGTTTTCCTTATCACCTCCCTAAGGTCCTGAATTTCCCTTTGGTTTATCGCTCTTACCTCTTCGATCATTTCATCCTTTTTCTCTATTGTTTCCCTCCTATTGTGTATGACTCCAAGGAGCATTCTGAAAATTTCTCTCTATGCCCGCTCAATGTCTGCTTCTTCTATACATGTTATTCTGTTCACGGCATCTTCTCTCATTGCTGTTAGTTTGTCCCATGTATTTTTTATATTTTTGCATTGAGTTCGTTGGGACTGAAGGCGGTTTGCCTTGCATTGTTTTAGAGGAGCCAGGACCCATTTTGCAGTGTGTCGAAGAGCACTGGCTCTCTCTGGGAGACTTGTAGGAATGCTTTTTTGCACTGCCTACAGTTTATTTCACAACGGAAGTAACCTACCACTTGATGCTCCTGTACTTCCATCTCAGGGGATGTCTCGTCCCGCCGGGTCATTCACCGTGGATCCTGGAGGAGAGAGTGGGAATTGGGTGGGTACAAGAGGCACGGAGAATGAGGACAAGACAATATCCTGATCAAGTCCCGTTTTAATGAACAAAGAGTCACAGTTTATAACGGCCATCCAAGGGGGTGTGGGGGCCTTGGCCGCACATGCAGATTAGGCTATCTTGGCAACAGGCCAATCGGAGTTCAGGGGAGCGTGCCTTGCCCGTGAGTCAGTAAGGGCTTACAGTCTTCAATTAGGTACGCAGAGGAGTGGCATGTACACGCAAATCAAGCATAGGTGAGGACGATCCTTTGCCCAATCCAGGGGATGCAGGACACGGGTGCTTATCTAAAGAGCATCACCCCTTGTTTGCTCAAACTTTACAGCTGCAGTGCTCTGTCACGTAGGCTTGGGTAGAAGAATGCCCAGAGCTCAGGCTAAGAAATTCCAAGTAATGGCCAGGCCTCATGGCTCCGGACAAGGGGAGTGACCCAGGAGACTGCTGGGTTGCATGATTGGGTGTTGCGGAGGTTGGGCAGAGGTTCCTGCAGCAGCTGGGAACGTTGAGGGGTGCTGTCTGAGTTACATGAGGACCCCAGGCACACAGGCAGGAATGTCCCTCTAGGAAATCGAGCAGAACATCCACTGGTGCAGATCAGGAGGGCTGTCCCCAGACTAGGGCCACCTACACAGTGTGGAACTCACCTAGCTGCGCGTGGTACAGGCATAAATGCCCTACAAGCAGGGGAGTGGTCTGGAGGTTAGCAGTAGTGTGTGGGAGACCAGGAGAGAGACTAAGAGGAGCAAGAAAACAACATTCAAAAGCTAGCCTGATGAGCCTGTGGGAGTTGGGGGAGGGTGGATATAGTGAAGGGATGGAAGGAAACGCGCAATGTATCTCAGTCCCGATCCAGGGAGTGGAGCTGCAAGGGTTTACTCCCTGCTCCCAGGTAGTATCAGCAAGCTGTGGCTGTGTGGATTAAAGGCCCCAGTGCAGCCCTCCAGGACCCTAAGGGTCGGTGGGAGGGACAGAGAGGAGGTGGAAACAAGAGCAACAATGTAGCTGAAACACATCCCTGCCTGTGGAGCTGCAAGATTCCAGTCCCTGCCCTGAAGCAGGTGGTGGCAAACTGTGGCTGTGCTGAGGCCAAGCCACTCCACAGGCTAAACATGGTCCTGGTACCAGCAGAGACCAGGCGGGTCCAAGGTCAAGCCCCAACCGGCCTCCACTGAGGATAGACAAAAGCCCCCAGGCCCTCAAAACCCAGTGCGTCTCTCCTTCCTTAATCGTGATGCAGTTCCACATGGGTTGCAGCAGTGTTGATATCCCTCTAAGCAACGCTCCTGGGTTGAATTCTAGAGAGATCCTCTGTTTTATGTTATTCCGTCTGCATCTTTCCTGAAGTCAGGTTACCTGCTCATATACAACACACGGGTTTCCTTGCCACAGACACAAAAATGTGCTAATGCAGACACACACACACACACACACACACACACAGTACATTGTCAAACACACAAGACCGGCCCATGGACTCCTACAGGTTATCTGCTCACAGACACAAGGACCTGCTTATACACACATGCAAGTTACCTTCTCAAAGACACACAATACCTCCTCATATAAACACACAGGCTCTTACTCACAAGCACACAGGACCTGGGCATATACACGAAGGTGACCTGCTGAAAAAGCCTACAGATGACCATCTCCTAGACACACACCAAGGTTACCTGCACACAGGCACGCAGTTCCTGCTGATAGAGACACACTTGTTGCCTGCTCGCAGATACACAGGAACGGCTCAGACACACGCCCAGGTGACCAGCTCGCAGACACACAAGACCTACTCATGTTCACATTGGCTGCCTGCTCACAGACACGCAGTACCTGCTCATATAGCCACGCAGGTTACCTTCTCACAGAAACAAGACCTTTCTCATACATATACACAGGTTACCTGCACACAGACAAAAGTGCCTGCTCACACACACGCACAGCTTACCTGCTCACAGACACACAGGAACTGTTCATCTACACTCCTTGAGGACCTGATCACAGATATACAAGACATGCTCCTATACACACGCAGTTTACCTGCTCACAAACACTATTACCTCTTCTTGTACACACACACACACACACGTTTCCTGCTCATAGACACAGAAGCCTGCTTCTATACGCACACAGGTGATCTTCTCACATACACAAGAACCTCCTCATCTACACCCACAGGTGATGTGCTCACAGTGACAAGAACCTGCTCACTGATACACACAGCTTTCCTACTCACAGACTGAAAGGTGCTGCTCATAAACACAAACACAGGTTACCTGCTCACAGACACTAGTACGTCCTCCCTTAGACACACACGTTTCCTGCTCATAGACAACATAACCTGATCACACACACAGATTACCTGTTCACAGACACAAGAACCATAGACATATATACCCACAAGATACCTTCCACAGACAAAGGGACGTGCGAATATACCCACACAGTACCCTGCTCACAGACACAGGAACCGACGCATGTACGCATTCAGGTTATCTGCTCACAGACCCAACAATGGCTAAAAAACACAAGCATGTTGATATGCTCACAGACACACAGGACCTTGTCGTAAACACACACGTTACCTGCTCACAGGCACACCGGACCTGCTCCCGTATACACAACTGGTACATGCTCACACAAGAAGGACCTGCTCACACACGCACGCATACACACACACACAAACACACACGTTACTTTCTCGCAGGCACGCAGTACCTGCTCATATACACACACTGGTTACCTGCTCATAGACACAAAACCTATACACACGCGTATTACTTGATCCCACACACACAGAACCCCCTACTATAAAATCACAGGCTTTCTACTCACAGACACACAAGAACTGCTCATATAAATAAGGTGACCTTCTCATAGAAACACACTGGTGAACAGCTCATGTACACACACAGGTTCCCTGCGCCCAGGCACAAGTTCCTGCGAATGGACACACACCGTTTGTATCTGCCTTCTACAGATACAAAGGAACTGCTCAGATACACGCATCAGTTCCCAGACACACAGGGCCTGCTCATATACAACTTGGTTGCCCGCTCACAGACACTACCTCCTCTTATACACACATACGTTTCCAGCTCACAGACACAAGAACCTTCTCATATACACACACAGGTCACCTTACCACATACACCAGAATATATGCTCATTTACACACACAGTAACCTGCGCACAGACAAAAGGACCTACTCCTATATACACACAGGTTACCTTGCCATAGACACAAGAACCAGATAATATACAAACACAGTAAGTCTATTCATAACTCTAC
Source organism: Tenrec ecaudatus (assembly GCF_050624435.1). Lineage (NCBI taxonomy): Eukaryota > Metazoa > Chordata > Mammalia > Afrosoricida > Tenrecidae > Tenrec > Tenrec ecaudatus. Next base: position 434,356 of record NW_027459698.1, on the reverse strand, counting down.
TGATGTTCTGCTTCAAAGCATCAGACATAATTCTTAAGTTTTCTTCAGCTTCTCTGATGATCTTACTAGATTTTTGTTCATGTGGTTTAAGTCAGCTTGGTTGTCTTCTAAGTCCCTGATGCTGTTCTCTGATTCCCCCGGTCGATTCTCCAGGTCCCTGAGTCTGCTACTGGTTTTCCTTATCACCTCCCTAAGGTCCTGAATTTCCCTTTGGTTTATCGCTCTTACCTCTTCGATCATTTCATCCTTTTTCTCTATTGTTTCCCTCCTATTGTGTATGACTCCAAGGAGCATTCTGAAAATTTCTCTCTATGCCCGCTCAATGTCTGCTTCTTCTATACATGTTATTCTGTTCACGGCATCTTCTCTCATTGCTGTTAGTTTGTCCCATGTATTTTTTATATTTTTGCATTGAGTTCGTTGGGACTGAAGGCGGTTTGCCTTGCATTGTTTTAGAGGATCCAGGACCCATTTTGCAGTGTGTCGAAGAGCACTGGCTCTCTCTGGGAGACTTGTAGGAATGCTTTTTTGCACTGCCTACAGTTTATTTCACAACGGAAGTAACCTACCACTTGATGCTCCTGTACTTCCATCTCAGGGGATGTCCCGTCCCGCGGGGTCATTCACCGTGGATCCTGGAGGAGAGAGTGGGAATTGGGTGGGTACAAGAGGCACGGAGAATGAGGACAAGACAATATCCTGATCAAGTCCCGTTTTAATGAACAAAGAGTCACAGCTTATAACGGCCAGCCAAGAGGGTGTGGGGGCCTCGGCCGCACATGCAGATTAGGCTATCTTGGCAACAGGCCAATCGGAGTTCAGGGGAGCGTGCCTTGCCCGTGAGTCAGTAAGGGCTTACAGTCTTCAATTAGGTACGCAGAGGAGTGGCATGTACACGCAAATCAAGCATAGGTGAGGACGATCCTTTGCCCAATCCAGGGGATGCAGGACACGGGTGCTTATCTAAAGAGCATCACCCCTTGTTTGCTCAAACTTTACAGCTGCAGTGCTCTGTCACGTAGGCTTGGGTAGAAGAATGCCCAGAGCTCAGGCTAAGAAATTCCAAGTAATGGCCAGGCCTCATGGCTCCGGACAAGGGGAGTGACCCAGGAGACTGCTGGGTTGCATGATTGGGTGTTGCGGAGGTTGGGCAGAGGTTCCTGCAGCAGCTGGGAACGTTGAGGGGTGCTGTCTGAGTTACATGAGGACCCCAGGCACACAGGCAGGAATGTCCCTCTAGGAAATCGAGCAGAACATCCACTGGTGCAGATCAGGAGGGCTGTCCCCAGACTAGGGCCACCTACACAGTGTGGAACTCACCTAGCTGCGCGTGGTACAGGCATAAATGCCCTACAAGCAGGGGAGTGGTCTGGAGGTTAGCAGTAGTGTGTGGGAGACGAGGAGAGAGACTAAGAGGAGCAAGAAAACAACATTCAAAAGCTAGCCTGATGAGCCTGTGGGAGTTGGGGGAGGGTGGATATAGTGAAGGGATGGAAGGAAACGCGCAATGTATCTCAGTCCCGATCCAGGGAGTGGAGCTGCAAGGGTTTACTCCCTGCTCCCAGGTAGTATCAGCAAGCTGTGGCTGTGTGGATTAAAGGCCCCAGTGCAGCCCTCCAGGACCCCAAGGGTCGGTGGGAGGGACAGAGAGGAGGTGGAAACAAGAGCAACAATGTAGCTGAAACACATCCCTGCCTGTGGAGCTGCAAGATTCCAGTCCCTGCCCTGAAGCAGGTGGTGGCAAACTGTGGCTGTGCTGAGGCCAAGCCACTCCACAGGCTAAACATGGTCCTGGTACCAGCAGAGACCAGGCGGGTCCAAGGTCAAGCCCCAACCGGCCTCCACTGAGGATAGACAAAAGCCCCCAGGCCCTCAAAACCCCGTGGGTCTCTCCTTCCTTAATCGTGATGCAGTTCCACATGGGTTGCAGCAGTGTTGATATCCCTCTAAGCAACGCTCCTGGGTTGAATTCTAGAGAGATCCTCTGTTTTATGTTATTCCGTCTGCATCTTTCCTGAAGTCAGGTTACCTGCTCATATACAACACACGGGTTTCCTTGCCACAGACACAAAAATGTGCTAATGCAGACACACACACACACACACACACACACACACACACACAGTACATTGTCAAACACACAAGACCGGCCCATGGACTCCTACAGGTTATCTGCTCACAGACACAAGGACCTGCTTATACACACATGCAAGTTACCTTCTCAAAGACACACAATACCTCCTCATATAAACACACAGGCTCTTACTCACAAGCACACAGGACCTGGGCATATACACGAAGGTGACCTGCTGAAAAAGCCTACAGATGACCATCTCCTAGACACACACCAAGGTTACCTGCACACAGGCACGCAGTTCCTGCTGATAGAGACACACTTGTTGCCTGCTCGCAGATACACAGGAACGGCTCAGACACACGCCCAGGTGACCAGCTCGCAGACACACAAGACCTACTCATGTTCACATTGGCTGCCTGCTCACAGACACGCAGTACCTGCTCATATAGCCACGCAGGTTACCTTCTCACAGAAACAAGACCTTTCTCATACATATACACAGGTTACCTGCACACAGACAAAAGTGCCTGCTCACACACACGCACAGCTTACCTGCTCACAGACACACAGGAACTGTTCATCTACACTCCTTGAGGACCTGATCACAGATATACAAGACATGCTCCTATACACACGCAGTTTACCTGCTCACAAACACTATTACCTCTTCTTGTACACACACACACACACACGTTTCCTGCTCATAGACACAGAAGCCTGCTTCTATACGCACACAGGTGATCTTCTCACATACACAAGAACCTCCTCATCTACACCCACAGGTGATGTGCTCACAGTGACAAGAACCTGCTCACCTATATACACAGCTTTCCTACTCACAGACAGAAAGGTGCTGCTCATAAACACAAACACAGGTTACCTGCTCACAGACACTAGTACGTCCTCCCTTAGACACACAGGTTTCCTGCTCATAGACAACATAACCTGATCACACACACAGATTACCTGTTCACAGACACAAGAACCATAGACATATATACCCACAAGATACCTTCCACAGACAAAGGGACGTGCGAATATACCCACACAGTACCCTGCTCACAGACACAGGAACCGACGCATGTACGCATTCAGGTTATCTGCTCACAGACCCAACAATGGCTAAAAAACACAAGCATGTTGATATGCTCACAGACACACAGGACCTTGTCGTAAACACACACGTTACCTGCTCACAGGCACACCGGACCTGCTCCCGTATACACAACGGGTACATGCTCACACAAGAAGGACCTGCTCACACGCGCACGCATACACACAAACACAAACACACACGTTACTTTCTCGCAGGCACGCAGTACCTGCTCATATACACACACTGGTTACCTGCTCATAGACACAAAACCTATACACAAGCGTATTACTTGATCCCACACACACAGAACCCCCTACTATAAAATCACAGGCTTTCTACTCACAGACACACAAGAACTGCTCATATAAATAAGGTGACCTTCTCATAGAAACACACTGGTGAACAGCTCATGTACACACACAGGTTCCCTGCGCCCAGGCACAAGTTCCTGCGAATGGACACACACCGTTTGTATCTGCCTTCTACAGATACAAAGGAACTGCTCAGATACACGCATCAGTTCCCAGACACACAGGGCCTGCTCATATACAACTTGGTTGCCCGCTCACAGACACTACCTCCTCTTATACACACATACGTTTCCAGCTCACAGACACAAGAACCTTCTCATATACACACACAGGTCACCTTACCACATACACCAGAATATATGCTCATTTACACACACAGTAACCTGCGCACAGACAAAAGGACCTACTCCTATATACACACAGGTTACCTTGCCATAGACACAAGAACCAGATAATATACAAACACAGTAAGTCTATTCATAACTCTACTGATGTTCTGCTTCAAAGCATCAGACATAATTCTTAAGTTTTCTTCAGCTTCTCTGATGATCTTACTAGATTTTTGTTCATGTGGTTTAAGTCAGCTTGGTTGTCTTCTAAGTCCCTGATGCTGTTCTCTGATTCCCCCGGTCGATTCTCCAGGTCCCTGAGTCTGCTACTGGTTTTCCTTATCACCTCCCTAAGGTCCTGAATTTCCCTTTGGTTTATCGCTCTTACCTCTTCGATCATTTCATCCTTTTTCTCTATTGTTTCCCTCCTATTGTGTATGACTCCAAGGAGCATTCTGAAAATTTCTCTCTATGCCCGCTCAATGTCTGCTTCTTCTATACATGTTATTCTGTTCACGGCATCTTCTCTCATTGCTGTTAGTTTGTCCCATGTATTTTTTATATTTTTGCATTGAGTTCGTTGGGACTGAAGGCGGTTTGCCTTGCATTGTTTTAGAGGAGCCAGGACCCATTTTGCAGTGTGTCGAAGAGCACTGGCTCTCTCTGGGAGACTTGTAGGAATGCTTTTTTGCACTGCCTACAGTTTATTTCACAACGGAAGTAACCTACCACTTGATGCTCCTGTACTTCCATCTCAGGGGATGTCCCGTCCCGCGGGGTCATTCACCGTGGATCCTGGAGGAGAGAGTGGGAATTGGGTGGGTACAAGAGGCACGGAGAATGAGGACAAGACAATATCCTGATCAAGTCCCGTTTTAATGAACAAAGAGTCACAGCTTATAACGGCCAGCCAAGAGGGTGTGGGGGCCTCGGCCGCACATGCAGATTAGGCTATCTTGGCAACAGGCCAATCGGAGTTCAGGGGAGCGTGCCTTGCCCGTGAGTCAGTAAGGGCTTACAGTCTTCAATTAGGTACGCAGAGGAGTGGCATGTACACGCAAATCAAGCATAGGTGAGGACGATCCTTTGCCCAATCCAGGGGATGCAGGACACGGGTGCTTATCTAAAGAGCATCACCCCTTGTTTGCTCAAACTTTACAGCTGCAGTGCTCTGTCACGTAGGCTTGGGTAGAAGAATGCCCAGAGCTCAGGCTAAGAAATTCCAAGTAATGGCCAGGCCTCATGGCTCCGGACAAGGGGAGTGACCCAGGAGACTGCTGGGTTGCATGATTGGGTGTTGCGGAGGTTGGGCAGAGGTTCCTGCAGCAGCTGGGAACGTTGAGGGGTGCTGTCTGAGTTACATGAGGACCCCAGGCACACAGGCAGGAATGTCCCTCTAGGAAATTGAGCAGAACATCCACTGGTGCAGATCAGGAGGGCTGTCCCCAGACTAGGGCCACCTACACAGTGTGGAACTCACCTAGCTGCGCGTGGTACAGGCATAAATGCCCTACAAGCAGGGGAGTGGTCTGGAGGTTAGCAGTAGTGTGTGGGAGACGAGGAGAGAGACTAAGAGGAGCAAGAAAACAACATTCAAAAGCTAGCCTGATGAGCCTGTGGGAGTTGGGGGCGGGTGGATATAGTGAAGGGAAGGAAGGAAACGCGCAATGTATCTCAGTCCCGATCCAGGGAGTGGAGCTGCAAGGGTTTACTCCCTGCTCCCAGGTAGTATCAGCAAGCTGTGGCTGTGTGGATTAAAGGCCCCAGTGCAGCCCTCCAGGACCCCAAGGGTCGGTGGGAGGGACAGAGAGGAGATGGAAACAAGAGCAACAATGTAGCTGAAACGCATCCCTGCCTGTGGAGCTGTAAGATTCCAGTCCCTGCCCTGAAGCAGGTGGTGGCAAACTGTGGCTGTGCTGAGGCCAAGCCACTCCACAGGCTAAACATGGTCCTGGTACCAGCAGAGACCAGGCGGGTCCAAGGTCAAGCCCCAGCCGGCCTCCACTGAGGATAGACAAAAGCCCCCAGGCCCTCAAAACCCAGTGCGTCTCTCCTTCCTTAATCGTGATGCTGTTCCACATGGGTTGCAGCAGTGTTGATATCCCTCTAAGCAACGCTCCTGGGTTGAATTCTAGAGAGATCCTCTGTTTTATGTTATTCCGTCTGCATCTTTCCTGAAGTCAGGTTACCTGCTCATATACAACACACGGGTTTCCTTGCCACAGACACAAAAATGTGCTAATGCAGACACACACACACACACACAGTACATTGTCAAACACACAAGACCAGCCCATGGACTCCTACAGGTTATCTGCTCACAGACACAAGGACCTGCTTATACACACATGCAAGTTACCTTCTCAAAGACACACAATACCTCCTCATATAAACACACAGGCTCTTACTCACAAGCACACAGGACCTGGGCATATACACGAAGGTGACCTGCTGAAAAAGCCTACAGATGACCATCTCCTAGACACACACCAAGGTTACCTGCACACAGGCACGCAGTTCCTGCTGATAGAGACACACTTGTTGCCTGCTCGCAGATACACAGGAACGGCTCAGACACACGCCCAGGTGACCAGCTCGCAGACACACAAGACCTACTCATGTTCACATTGGCTGCCTGCTCACAGACACGCAGTACCTGCTCATATAGCCACGCAGGTTACCTTCTCACAGAAACAAGACCTTTCTCATACATATACACAGGTTACCTGCACACAGACAAAAGTGCCTGCTCACACACATGCACAGCTTACCTGCTCACAGACACACAGGAACTGTTCATCTACACTCCTTGAGGACCTGATCACAGATATACAAGACATGCTCCTATACACACGCAGGTTACCTGCTCACAAACACTATTACCTCTTCTTGTACACACACACACACAGGTTTCCTGCTCATAGACACAGAAGCCTGCTTCTATACGCACACAAGTGATCTTCTCACAGACACAAGAACCTCCTCATCTACACCCACAGGTGATGTGCTCACAGTGACAAGAACCTGCTCACCTATACACACAGCTTTCCTACTCACAGACAGAAAGGTGCTGCTCATAAACACAAACACAGGTTACCTGCTCACAGACACTAGTACGTCCTCCCTTAGACACACAGGTTTCCTGCTCATAGACAACATAACCTGATCACACACACAGATTACCTGTTCACAGACACAAGAACCATAGACATATATACCCACAAGATACCTTCCACAGACAAAGGGACGTGCGAATATACCCACACAGTACCCTGCTCACAGACACAGGAACCGACGCATGTACGCATTCAGGTTATCTGCTCACAGACCCAACAATGGCTAAAAAACACAAGCATGTTGATATGCTCACAGACACACAGGACCTTGTCGTAAACACACACGTTACCTGCTCACAGGCACACCGGACCTGCTCCCGTATACACAACGGGTACATGCTCACACAAGAAGGACCTGCTCACACACACACGCATACACACACACACAAACACACACGTTACTTTCTCGCAGGCACGCAGTACCTGCTCATATACACACACTGGTTACCTGCTCGTAGACACAAAACCTATACACACACGTATTACTTGATCCCACACACACAGAACCCCCTACTATAAAATCACAGGCTTTCTACTCACAGACACACAAGAACTGCTCATATAAATAAGGTGACCTTCTCATAGAAACACACTGGTGAACAGCTCATGTACACACACAGGTTCCCTGCGCCCAGGCACAAGTTCCTGCGAATGGACACACACCGTTTGTATCTGCCTTCTACAGATACAAAGGAACTGCTCAGATACACGCATCAGTTCCCAGACACACAGGGCCTGCTCATATACAACTTGGTTGCCCGCTCACAGACACTACCTCCTCTTATACACACATACGTTTCCAGCTCACAGACACAAGAACCTTCTCATATACACACACAGGTCACCTTACCACATACACCAGAATATATGCTGATTTACACACACAGTAACCTGCGCACAGACAAAAGGACCTACTCCTATATACACACAGGTTACCTTGCCATAGACACAAGAACCAGATAATATACAAACACAGTAAGCCTATTCATAATTCTACTGATGTTCTGCTTCAAAGCATCAGACATAATTCTTAAGTTTTCTTCAGCTTCTCTGATGATCTTACTAGATTTTTGTTCATGTGGTTTAAGTCAGCTTGGTTGTCTTCTAAGTCCCTGATGCTGTTCTCTGATTCCCCCGGTCGATTATCCAGGTCCCTGAGTCTGCTACTGGTTTTCCTTATCACCTCACAAAGGTCCTGAATTTCCCTTTGGTTTATCGCTCTTACCTCTTCGATCATTTCATCCTTTTTCTCTATTGTTTCCCTCCTATTGTGTATGACTCCAAGGAGCATTCTGAAATTTTCTCTCTATGCCCGCTCAATGTCTGCTTCTTCTATACATGTTATTCTGTTCACGGCATCTTCTCTCATTGCTGTTAGTTTGTCCCATGTATTTTTTATATTTTTGCATTGAGTTCGTTGGGACTGAAGGCAGTTTGCCTTGCATTGTTTTAGAGGAGCCAGGACCCATTTTGCAGTGTGTCGAAGAGCACTGGCTCTCTCTGGGAGACTTGTAGGAATGCTTTTTTGCACTGCCTACAGTTTATTTCACAACGGAAGTAACCTACCACTTGATGCTCCTGTACTTCCATCTCAGGGGATGTCTCGTCCCGCGGGGTCATTCACCGTGAATCCTGGAGGAGAGAGTGGGAATTGGGTGGGTACAAGAGGCATGGAGAATGAGGACAAGACAATATCCTGATCAAGTCCCGTTTTAATGAACAAAGAGTCACAGCTTATCACGGCCAGCCAAGGGGGTGTGGGGGTCTCGGCCGCACATGCAGATTAGGCTATCTTGGCAACAGGCCCTCGGAGTTCAGGGGAGCGTGCCTTACCCGTGAGTCATTAAGGGCTTACAGTCTTCAATTAGGTACGCAGAGGAGTGGCATGTACACGCAAATCAAGCATAGGTGAGGACGATCCTTTGCCCAATCCAGGGGATGCAGGACACGGGTGCTTATCTAAAGAGCATCACCCCTTGTTTGCTCAAACTTACAGCTGCAGTGCTCTGTCACGTAGGCTTGGGTAGAAGAAGGCCCAGAGCTCAGGCTAAGAAATTCCAAGTAATGGCCAGGCCTCATGGCTCCGGACAAGGGGAGTGACCCAGGAGACTGCTGGGTTGCATGATTGGGTGTTGCGGAGGTTGGGCAGAGGTTCCTGCAGCAGCTGGGAACGTTGAGGGGTGCTGTCTGAGTTACATGAGGACCCCAGGCACACAGGCAGGAATGTCCCTCTAGGAAATCGAGCAGAACATCCACTGGTGCAGATCAGGAGGGCTGTCCCCAGACTAGGGCCACCTACACAGTGTGGAACTCACCTAGCTGCGCGTGGTACAGGCATAAATGCCCTACAAGCAGGGGAGTGGTCTGGAGGTTAGCAGTAGTGTGTGGGAGACGAGGAGAGAGACTAAGAGGAGCAAGAAAACAACATTCAAAAGCTAGCCTGATGAGCCTGTGGGAGTTGGGGGCGGGTGGATATAGTGAAGGGATGGAAGGAAACGCGCAATGTATCTCAGTCCCGATCCAGGGAGTGGAGCTGCAAGGGTTTACTCCCTGCTCCCAGGTAGTATCAGCAAGCTGTGGCTGTGTGGATTAAAGGCCCCAGTGCAGCCCTCCAGGACCCCAAGTGTCGGTGGGAGGGACAGAGAGGAGTTGGAAACAAGAGCAACAATGTAGCTGAAACGCATTCCTGCCTGTGGAGCTGCAAGATTCCAGTCCCTGCCCTGAAGCAGGTGGTGGCAAACTGTGGCTGTGCTGAGGCCAAGCCACTCCACAGGCTAAACATGGTCCTGGTACCAGCAGAGACCAGGCGGGTCCAAGGTCAAGCCCCAGCCGGCCTCCACTGAGGATAGACAAAAGCCCCCAGGCCCTCAAAACCCAGTGCGTCTCTCCTTCCTTAATCGTGATGCTGTTCCACATGGGTTGCAGCAGTGTTGATATCCCTCTAAGCAACGCTCCTGGGTTGAATTCTAGAGAGATCCTCTGTTTTATGTTATTCCGTCTGCATCTTTCCTGAAGTCAGGTTACCTGCTCATATACAACACACGGGTTTCCTTGCCACAGACACAAAAATGTGCTAATGCAGACACACACACACACACACACACGCACACAGTACATTGTCAAACACACAAGACCGGCCCATGGACTCCTACAGGTTATCTGCTCACAGACACAAGGACCTGCTTATACACACATGCAAGTTACCTTCTCAAAGACACACAATACCTCCTCATATAAACACACAGGCTCTTACTCACAAGCACACAGGACCTGGGCATATACACGAAGGTGACCTGCTGAAAAAGCCTACAGATGACCATCTCCTAGACACACACCAAGGTTACCTGCACACAGGCACGCAGTTCCTGCTGATAGAGACACACTTGTTGCCTGCTCGCAGATACACAGGAACGGCTCAGACACACGCCCAGGTGACCAGCTCGCAGACACACAAGACCTACTCATGTTCACATTGGCTGCCTGCTCACAGACACGCAGTACCTGCTCATATAGCCACGCAGGTTACCTTCTCACAGAAACAAGACCTTTCTCATACATATACACAGGTTACCTGCACACAGACAAAAGTGCCTGCTCACACACATGCACAGCTTACCTGCTCACAGACACACAGGAACTGTTCATCTACACTCCTTGAGGACCTGATCACAGATATACAAGACATGCTCCTATACACACGCAGGTTACCTGCTCACAAACACTATTACCTCTTCTTGTACACACACACACACACACACACAGGTTTCCTGCTCATAGACACAGAAGCCTGCTTCAGTACGCACACAGGTGATCTTCTCACAGACACAAGAACCTCCTCATCTACACCCACAGGTGATGTGCTCACAGTGACAAGAACCTGCTCACCTATACACACAGCTTTCCTACTCACAGACAGAAAGGTGCTGCTCATAAACACAAACACAGGTTACCTGCTCACAGACACTAGTACGTCCTCCCTTAGACACACAGGTTTCCTGCTCATAGACAACATAACCTAATCACACACACAGATTACCTGTTCACAGACACAAGAACCATAGACATATATACCCACAAGATACCTTCCACAGACAAAGGGAAGTGCGAATATACCCACACAGTACCCTGCTCACAGACACAGGAACCGACGCATGTACGCATTCAGGTTATCTGCTCACAGACCCAACAAATGGCTAAAAAACACAAGCATGTTGATATGCTCACAGGCACACCGGACCTGCTCCCGTATACACAACTGGTACATGCTCACACAAGAAGGACCTGCTCACACACGCACGCATACACACACACACACACACACAAACACACACGTTCCTTTCTCGCAGGCACGCAGTACCTGCTCATATACACACACTGGTTACCTGCTCATAGACACAAAACCTATACACACGCGTATTACTTGATCCCACACACACAGAACCCCCTACTATAAAATCACAGGCTTTCTACTCACAGACACACAAGAACTGCTCATATAAATAAGGTGACCTCCTCATAGAAACACACTGGTGAACAGCTCATGTACACACACAGGTTCCCTGCGCCCAGGCACAAGTTCCTGCGAATGGACACACACCGTTTGTATCTGCCTTCTACAGATACAAAGGAACTGCTCAGATACACGCATCAGTTCCCAGACACACAGGGCCTGCTCATATACAACTTGGTTGCCCGCTCACAGACACTACTACCTCCTCTTATACACACATACGTTTCCAGCTCACAGACACAAGAACCTTCTCATATACACACACAGGTCACCTTACCACATACACCAGAATATATGCTGATTTACACACACAGTAACCTGCGCACAGACAAAAGGACCTACTCCTATATACACACAGGTTACCTTGCCATAGACACAAGAACCAGATAATATACAAACACAGTAAGTCTATTCATAACTCTACTGATGTTCTGCTTCAAAGCATCAGACATAATTCTTAAGTTTTCTTCAGCTTCTCTGATGATCTTACTAGATTTTTGTTCATGTGGTTTAAGTCAGCTTGGTTGTCTTCTAAGTCCCTGATGCTGTTCTCTGATTCCCCCGGTCGATTCTCCAGGTCCCTGAGTCTGCTACTGGTTTTCCTTATCACCTCCCTAAGGTCCTGAATTTCCCTTTGGTTTATCGCTCTTACCTCTTCGATCATTTCATCCTTTTTCTCTATTGTTTCCCTCCTATTGTGTATGACTCCAAGGAGCATTCTGAAAATTTCTCTCTATGCCCGCTCAATGTCTGCTTCTTCTATACATGTTATTCTGTTCACGGCATCTTCTCTCATTGCTGTTAGTTTGTCCCATATATTTTTTATATTTTTGCATTGAGTTCGTTGGGACTGAAGGCGGTTTGCCTTGCATTGTTTTAGAGGAGCCAGGACCCATTTTGCAGTGTGTCGAAGAGCACTGGCTCTCTCTGGGAGACTTGTAGGAATGCTTTTTTGCACTGCCTACAGTTTATTTCACAACGGAAGTAACCTACCACTTGATGCTCCTGTACTTCCATCTCAGGGGATGTCCCGTCCCGCGGGGTCATTCACCGTGGATCCTGGAGGAGAGAGTGGGAATTGGGTGGGTACAAGAGGCACGGAGAATGAGGACAAGACAATATCCTGATCAAGTCCCGTTTTAATGAACAAAGAGTCACAGCTTATAACGGCCAGCCAAGGGGGTGTGGGGGCCTCGGCCGCACATGCAGATTAGGCTATCTTGGCAACAGGCCAATCGGAGTTCAGGGGAGCGTGCCTTGCCCGTGAGTCAGTAAGGGCTACAGTCTTCAATTAGGTACGCAGAGGAGTGGCATGTACACGCAAATCAAGCATAGGTGAGGACGATCCTTTGCCCAATCCAGGGGATGCAGGACACGGGTGCTTATCTAAAGAGCATCACCCCTTGTTTGCTCAAACTTTACAGCTGCAGTGCTCTGTCACGTAGGCTTGGGTAGAAGAAGGCCCAGAGCTCAGGCTAAGAAATTCCAAGTAATGGCCAGGCCTCATGGCTCCGGACAAGGGGAGTGACCCAGGAGACTGCTGGGTTGCATGATTGGGTGTTGCGGAGGTTGGGCAGAGGTTCCTGCAGCAGCTGGGAACGTTGAGGGGTGCTGTCTGAGTTACATGAGGACCCCAGGCACACAGGCAGGAATGTCCCTCTAGGAAATCGAGCAGAACATCCACTGGTGCAGATCAGGAGGGCTGTCCCCAGACTAGGGCCACCTACACAGTGTGGAACTCACCTAGCTGCGCGTGGTACAGGCATAAATGCCCTACAAGCAGGGGAGTGGTCTGGAGGTTAACAGTAGTGTGTGGGAGACCAGGAGAGAGACTAAGAGGAGCAAGAAAACAACATTCAAAAGCTAGCCTGATGAGCCTGTGGGAGTTGGGGGCGGGTGGATATAGTGAAGGGATGGAAGGAAACGCGCAATGTATCTCAGTCCCGATCCAGGGAGTGGAGCTGCAAGGGTTTACTCCCTGCTCCCAGGTAGTATCAGCAAGCTGTGGCTGTGTGGATTAAAGGCCCCAGTGCAGCCCTCCAGGACCCCAAGGGTCGGTGGGAGGGACAGAGAGGAGATGGAAACAAGAGCAACAATGTAGCTGAAACACATCCCTGCCTGTGGAGCTGCAAGATTCCAGTCCCTGCCCTGAAGCAGGTGGTGGCAAACTGTGGCTGTGCTGAGGCCAAGCCACTCCACAGGCTAAACATGGTCCTGGTACCAGCAGAGACCAGGCGGGTCCAAGGTCAAGCCCCAGCCGGCCTCCACTGAGGATAGACAAAAGCCCCCAGGCCCTCAAAACCCCGTGGGTCTCTCCTTCCTTAATCGTGATGCAGTTCCACATGGGTTGCAGCAGTGTTGATATCCCTCTAAGCAACGCTCCTGGGTTGAATTCTAGAGAGATCCTCTGTTTTATGTTATTCTGTCTGCATCTTTCCTGAAGTCAGGTTACCTGCTCATATACAACACACGGGTTTCCTTGCCACAGACACAAAAATGTGCTAATGCAGACACACACACACACACACAGTACATTGTCAAACACACAAGACCGGCCCATGGACTCCTACAGGTTATCTGCTCACAGACACAAGGACCTGCTTATACACACATGCAAGTTACCTTCTCAAAGACACACAATACCTCCTCATATAAACACACAGGCTCTTACTCACAAGCACACAGGACCTGGGCATATACACGAAGGTGACCTGCTGAAAAAGCCTACAGATGACCATCTCCTAGACACACACCAAGGTTACCTGCACACAGGCACGCAGTTCCTGCTGATAGAGACACACTTGTTGCCTGCTCGCAGATACACAGGAACGGCTCAGACACACGCCCAGGTGACCACCTCGCAGACACACAAGACCTACTCATGTTCACATTGGCTGCCTGCTCACAGACATGCAGTACCTGCTCATATAGCCACGCAGGGTACCTTCTCACAGAAACAAGACCTTTCTCATACATATACACAGGTTACCTGCACACAGACAAAAGTGCCTGCTCACACACACGCACAGCTTACCTGCTCACAGACACACAGGAACTGTTCATCTACACTCCTTGAGGACCTGATCACAGATATACAAGACATGCTCCTATACACACGCAGGTTACCTGCTCACAAACACTATTACCTCTTCTTGTACACACACACACACACAGGTTTCCTGCTCATAGACACAGAAGCCTGCTTCTGTACGCACACAGGTGATCTTCTCACAGACACAAGAACCTCCTCATCTACACCCACAGGTGATGTGCTCACAGTGACAAGAACCTGCTCACCTATACACACAGCTTTCCTACTCACAGACAGAAAGGTGCTGCTCATAAACACAAACACAGGTTACCTGCTCACAGACACTAGTACGTCCTCCCTTAGACACACAGGTTTCCTGCTCATAGACAACATAACCTGATCACACACACAGATTACCTGTTCACAGACACAAGAACCATAGACATATATACCCACAAGATACCTTCCACAGACAAAGGGACGTGCGAATATACCCACACAGTACCCTGCTCACAGGCACAGGAACCGACGCATGTACGCATTCAGGTTATCTGCTCACAGACCCAACAAATGGCTAAAAAACACAAGCATGTTGATATGCTCACAGACACACAGGACCTTGTCGTAAACACACACGTTACCTGCTCACAGGCACACCGGACCTGCTCCCGTATACACAACGGGTACATGCTCACACAAGAAGGACCTGCTCACACACGCACGCATACACACACACACACAAACACACACGTTACTTTCTCGCAGGCACGCAGTACCTGCTCATATACACACACTGGTTACCTGCTCATAGACACAAAACCTATACACACGTGTATTACTTGATCCCACACACACAGAACCCCCTACTATAAAATCACAGGCTTTCTACTCACAGACACACAAGAACTGCTCATATACATAAGGTGACCTCCTCATAGAAACACACTGGTGAACAGCTCATGTACACACACAGGTTCCCTGCGCCCAGGCACAAGTTCCTGCGAATGGACACACACCGTTTGTATCTGCCTTCTACAGATACAAAGGAACTGCTCAGATACACGCATCAGTTCCCAGACACACAGGGCCTGCTCATATACAACTTGGTTGCCCGCTCACAGACACTACTACCTCCTCTTATACACACATACGTTTCCAGCTCACAGACACAAGAACCTTCTCATATACACACACAGGTCACCTTACCACATACACCAGAATATATGCTGATTTACACACACAGTAACCTGCGCACAGACAAAAGGACCTACTCCTATATACACACAGGTTACCTTGCCATAGACACAAGAACCAGATAATATACAAACACAGTAAGTCTATTCATAACTCTACTGATGTTCTGCTTCAAAGCATCAGACATAATTCTTAAGTTTTCTTCAGCTTCTCTGATGATCTTACTAGATTTTTGTTCATGTGGTTTAAGTCAGCTTGGTTGTCTTCTAAGTCCCTGATGCTGTTCTCTGATTCCCCCGGTCGATTCTCCAGGTCCCTGAGTCTGCTACTGGTTTTCCTTATCACCTCCCTAAGGTCCTGAATTTCCCTTTGGTTTATCGCTCTTACCTCTTCGATCATTTCATCCTTTTTCTCTATTGTTTCCCTCCTATTGTGTATGACTCCAAGGAGCATTCTGAAAATTTCTCTCTATGCCCGCTCAATGTCTGCTTCTTCTATACATGTTATTCTGTTCACGGCATCTTCTCTCATTGCTGTTAGTTTGTCCCATGTATTTTTTATATTTTTGCATTGAGTTCGTTGGGACTGAAGGCAGTTTGCCTTGCATTGTTTTAGAGGAGCCAGGACCCATTTTGCAGTGTGTCGAAGAGCACTGGCTCTCTCTGGGAGACTTGTAGGAATGCTTTTTTGCACTGCCTACAGTTTATTTCACAACGGAAGTAACCTACCACTTGATGCTCCTGTACTTCCATCTCAGGGGATGTCCCGTCCCGCGGGGTCATTCACCGTGGATCCTGGAGGAGAGAGTGGGAATTGGGTGGGTACAAGAGGCACGGAGAATGAGGACAAGACAATATCCTGATCAAGTCCCGTTTTAATGAACAAAGAGTCACAGCTTATAACGGCCAGCCAAGGGGGTGTGGGGGCCTCGGCCGCACATGCAGATTAGGCTATCTTGGCAACAGGCCAATCGGAGTTCAGGGGAGCGTGCCTTGCCCGTGAGTCAGTAAGGGTTTACGGTCTTCAATTAGGTACGCAGAGGAGTGGCATGTACACGCAAATCAAGCATAGGTGAGGACGATCCTTTGCCCAATCCAGGGGATGCAGGACACGGGTGCTTATCTAAAGAGCATCACCCCTTGTTTGCTCAAACTTTACAGCTGCAGTGCTCTGTCACGTAGGCTTGGGTAGAAGAAGGCCCAGAGCTCAGGCTAAGAAATTCCAAGTAATGGCCAGGCCTCATGGCTCCGGACAAGGGGAGTGACCCAGGAGACTGCTGGGTTGCATGATTGGGTGTTGCGGAGTTTGGGCAGAGGTTCCTGCAGCAGCTGGGAACGTTGAGGGGTGCTGTCTGAGTTACATGAGGACCCCAGGCACACAGGCAGGAATGTCCCTCTAGGAAATCGAGCAGAACATCCACTGGTGCAGATCAGGAGGGCTGTCCCCAGACTAGGGCCACCTACACAGTGTGGAACTCACCTAGCTGCGCGTGGAACAGGCATAAATGCCCTACAAGCAGGGGAGTGGTCTGGAGGTTAGCAGTAGTGTGTGGGAGACGAGGAGAGAGACTAAGAGGAGCAAGAAAACAACATTCAAAAGCTAGCCTGATGAGCCTGTGGGAGTTGGGGGCGGGTGGATATAGTGAAGGGATGGAAGGAAACGCGCAATGTATCTCAGTCCCGATCCAGGGAGTGGAGCTGCAAGGGTTTACTCCCTGCTCCCAGGTAGTATCAGCAAGCTGTGGCTGTGTGGATTAAAGGCCCCAGTGCAGCCCTCCAGGACCCCAAGGGTCGGTGGGAGGGACAGAGAGGAGATGGAAACAAGAGCAACAATGTAGCTGAAACGCATCCCTGCCTGTGGAGCTGCAAGATTCCAGTCCCTGCCCTGAAGCAGGTGGTGGCAAACTGTGGCTGTGCTGAGGCCAAGCCACTCCACAGGCTAAACATGGTCCTGGTACCAGCAGAGACCAGGCAGGTCCAAGGTCAAGCCCCAACCGGCCTCCACTGAGGATATACAAAAGCCCCCAGGCCCTCAAAACCCAGTGCGTCTCTCCTTCCTTAATCGTGATGCTGTTCCACATGGGTTGCAGCAGTGTTGATATCCCTCTAAGCAACGCTCCTGGGTTGAATTCTAGAGAGATCATCTGTTTTATGTTATTCCGTCTGCATCTTTCCTGAAGTCAGGTTACCTGCTCATATACAACACACGGGTTTCCTTGCCACAGACACAAAAATGTGCTAATGCAGACACACACACACACACACAGTACATTGTCAAACACACAAGACCAGCCCATGGACTCCTACAGGTTATCTGCTCACAGACACAAGGACCTGCTTATACACACATGCAAGTTACCTTCTCAAAGACACACAATACCTCCTCATATAAACACACAGGCTCTTACTCACAAGCACACAGGACCTGGGCATATACACGAAGGTGACCTGCTGAAAAAGCCTACAGATGACCATCTCCTAGACACACACCAAGGTTACCTGCACACAGGCACGCAGTTCCTGCTGATAGAGACACACTTGTTGCCTGCTCGCAGATACACAGGAACGGCTCAGACACACGCCCAGGTGACCAGCTCGCAGACACACAAGACCTACTCATGTTCACATTGGCTGCCTGCTCACAGACACGCAATACCTGCTTATATAGCCACGCAGGGTACCTTCTCACAGAAACAAGACCTTTCTCATACATATACACAGCTTACCTGCTCACAGACACACAGGAACTGTTCATCTACACTCATTGAGGACCTGATCACAGATATACAAGACATGCTCCTATACACACGCAGGTTACCTGCTCACAAACACTATTACCTCTTCTTGTACACACACACACACAGGTTTCCTGCTCATAGACACAGAAGCCTGCTTCTATACGCACACAGGTGATCTTCTCACAGACACAAGAACCTCCTCATCTACACCCACAGGTGACGTTTTCACAGTGACAAGAACCTGCTCACCTATACACACAGCTTTCCTACTCACAGACAGAAAGGTGCTGGTCATAAACACAAACACAGGTTACCTGCTCACAGACACTGGTAAGTCCTCCCTTACACAGGTTACCTGCTCATAGACAACATAACCTGATCACGCGCACACACAGATTACCTGTTCACAGACACAAGAACCATAGACATATATACCCACAAGATACATTCCACAGTAGATGAACAGTTCCTGTGTGTCTGTGAGCAGGTAAGCTGTGTATATGTATGAGAAAGGTCTTGTTTCTGTGAGAAGGTACCCTGCGTGGCTATATGAGCAGGTACTGCGTGTCTGTGAGCAGGCAGCCAATGTGTACATGAGTAGGTCTTGTGTGTCTGCGAGCTGGTCACCTGGGCGTGTGTCTGAGCCGTTCCTGTGTATCTGCGAGCAGGCAACAAGTGTGTCTCTGTCAGCAGGAACTGCGTGCCTGTGTGCAGGTAACCTTGGTGTGTGTCTAGGAGATGGTCATCTGTAGGCTTTTTCAGCAGGTCACCTTCGTGTATATGCCCAGGTCCTGTGTGCTTGTGAGTAAGAGCCTGTGTGTTTATATGAGGAGGTATTGTGTGTCTTTGAGAAGGTAACTTGCATGTGTGTATAAGCAGGTCCTTGTGTCTGTGAGAAGATAACCTGTAGGAGTCCATGGGCCGGTCTTGTGTGTTTGACAATGTACTGTGTGTGTGTGTCTGCATTAGCACATTTTTGTGTCTGTGGCAAGGAAACCCGTGTGTTGTATATGAGCAGGTAACCTGACTTCAGGAAAGATGCAGACGGAATAACATAAAACAGAGGATCTCTCTAGAATTCAACCCAGGAGCGTTGCTTAGAGGGATATCAACACTGCTGCAACCCATGTGGAACAGCATCACGATTAAGGAAGGAGAGACGCACTGGGTTTTGAGGGCCTGGGGGCTTTTGTCTATCCTCAGTGGAGGCCGGCTGGGGCTTGACCTTGGACCCGCCTGGTCTCTGCTTGTACCAGGACCATGTTTAGCCTGTGGAGTGGCTTGGCCTCAGCACAGCCACAGTTTGCCACCACCTGCTTCAGGGCAGGGACTGGAATCTTACAGCTCCACAGGCAGGGATGTGCTTCAGCTACATTGTTGCTCTTGTTTCCATCTCCTCTCTGTCCCTCCCACCGACCCTTGGGGTCCTGGAGGGCTGCACTGGGGCCTTTAATCCACACAGCCACAGCTTGCTGATACTACCTGGGAGCAGGGAGTAAACCCTTGCAGCTCCACTCCCTGGATCGGGACTGAGATACATTGCGCGTTTCCTTCCATCCCTTCACTATATCCACCCGCCCCCAACTCCCACAGGCTCATCAGGCTAGCTTTTGAATGTTGTTTTCTTGCTCCTCTTAGTCTCTCTCCTCGTCTCCCACACACTACTGCTAACCTCCAGACCACTCCCCTGCTTGTAGGGCATTTATGCCTGTACCACGCGCAGCTAGGTGAGTTCCACACTGTGTAGGTGGCCCTAGTCTGGGGACAGCCCTCCTGATCTGCACCAGTGGATGTTCTGCTCGATTTCCTAGAGGGACATTCCTGCCTGTGTGCCTGGGGTCCTCATGTAACTCAGACAGCACCCCTCAACGTTCCCAGCTGCTGCAGGAACCTCTGCCCAACCTCCGCAACACCCAATCATGCAACCCAGCAGTCTCCTGGGTCACTCCCCTTGTCCGGAGCCATGAGGCCTGGCCATTACTTGGAATTTCTTAGCCTGAGCTCTGGGCATTCTTCTACCCAAGCCTACGTGACAGAGCACTGCAGCTGTAAAGTTTGAGCAAACAAGGGGTGATGCTCTTTAGATAAGCACCCGTGTCCTGCATCCCCTGGATTGGGCAAAGGATCGTCCTCACCTATGCTTGATTTGCGTGTACATGCCACTCCTCTGCGTACCTAATTGAAGACCGTAAGCCCTTACTGACTCACGGGCAAGGCACGCTCCCCTGAACTCCGATTGGCCTGTTGGCAAGATAGCCTAATCTGCATGTGCGGCCGAGGCCCCCACATCCCCTTGGCCGGCCGTTATAAGCTGTGACTCTTTGTTCATTAAAACGGGACTTGATCAGGATATTGTCTTGTCCTCATTCTCCGTGCCTCTTGTACCCACCCAATTCCCACTCTCTCCTCCAGGATCCACGGTGAATGACCCCGCGGGACGGGACATCCCCTGAGATGGAAGTACAGGAGCATCAAGTGGTAGGTTACTTCCGTTGTGAAATAAACTGTAGGCAGTGCAAAAAAGCATTCCTACAAGTCTCCCAGAGAGAGCCATTGCTCTTCGACACACTGCAAAATGGGTCCTGGCTCCTCTAAAATAATGCAAGGCAAACTGCCTTCAGTCCCAACGAACTCAATGCAAAAATATAAAAAATACATGGGACAAACTAACAGCAATGAGAGAAGATGCCGTGAACAGAATAACATGTATAGAAGAAGCAGACATTGAGCGGGCATAGAGAGAAATTTTCAGAATGCTCCTTGGAGTCATACACAATAGGAGGGAAACAATAGAGAAAAAGGATGAAATGATCGAAGAGGTAAGAGCGATTAACCAAAGGGAAATTCAGGACCTTAGGGAGGTGATAAGGAAAACCAGTAGCAGACTCAGGGACCTGGAGAATCGACCGGGGGAATCAGAGAACAGCAGGGACTTAGAAGACAACCAAGCTGACCTAAACCACATGAACAAAAATCTAATAAGATCATCAGAGAAGCTGAAGAAAACTTGAGAATTATGTCTGGGCAAATCTACATAAATTTTAGCACATTGAAATAATACAGACCTCTGTCTCTGACCACTGTGCCATAAGACTGGAAATCAACAAAAGGAAGACAAAGAAAATAAGAGCAAATAATTGGAGGATGAATAACTCTCTACTGCAAAAGGAGTGCATACTGGTGCAGATCCGAGACGAAATCAGGAAATTTCTCGAAACCAATGAAAATGAGCACACGACGTACCAAAACTTATGGGACACAGCAAAGGCAGTCATCAGAGGAAGGTTCATAGCAATACAAGCACACCTGAGAAAGGAAGAGAGACTCATGACGGATACGCTGACACAAAATTTACAAAAACTAGAGCTGAGTCAGCAGGACAACCCTACTAATAGTAAAAGAAAAGAAATTATAAAAATCAGGGCTGAGATTCAGGAGAGGGAAAATAAAAAAACTATGGAAAAAATTAATATCGCTAAAAGTTGGTTCTTTGAAAAGATAAACAGGATCGATAGACCATTGGCAAACCTAACCAAAGAAAGGAGGGAACAAATCTCAATAGCAAGAATAAGGGATGAAAGAGGGGTCATTACAACAGACCCTAATGAAATCAAAAGCATAGTTACACAATACTATGAAGGATTGTACTCCAATGAATACAACAATTTGGAAGACATGGACAAATTCCTGGAAAAACAATCCCTCCCTAGACTATCCTCGGTGCACATCAAGAATCTCAACAGACCCATCGCAATAGAAGAAATAGAAAAGGTTATCAAGGGATTACCAACAAAAAAATCCCCTGGACCAGATGGATACACTGGAGAATTCTATCAAGCATTCAGGGAAGAACTAATACCAATCCTACACAAACTTTTCCAGAACATAGAAAAAGATGGCAAACTCCCAAACTCCTTCTATGAAGCTAGTATAACTCTGATACCCAAACCGGGCAAGGATCCCACAAGAATCGAGAACTACAGACCGATATCCCTAATGAACATTGATGCAAAATCCTTAACAAAATACTAGCCAACAGAATACAAAAGTATATAAAACAAATAATTAACCATGACCAAGTGGGATTCATACCAGGGATGCAGGGATGGTTCAACATACGAAAGACCATTAGTATTATTCGTCACATTGACATGAAAAAGTATAAGAATCACATGATAATATCAATAGACGCAGAAAAAGCATTCGACAACATCCAACACCAATTCCTGTTTAAGACACTAGCGAAGATAGGAATGGAAGGAAAGTTCCTCAAGACAATACAAGCTATATATGAAAAACCAACAGCCAAAGTCATAGTCAATGGAGAAAAGACTAACACAATCCCACTGAAAAAGGGAACCAGACAAGGATGCCCCTTGTCTCCACTCCTATTTAATATCGTGCTGGAGGTTTTAGCTAACAGCATAAGGCAAAGAAGTGACATCAAAGGTATTCGTCTGGGGAAGGAAGAGGTGAAACTATCGTTATTTGCAGATGATACGATTTTATATATGGAAAATCCCAAAAGTTCCACAAGGGGAGTACTGGAAGCAATAGAGGAGTTTGGCAGAGTGGCAGGATACAAGATCAACAAACAGAAGTCCATCGGACTGTTATACACATCAGATAAGACCACAGAAGAAGAGATCAAAAAGGTGGTACCCTTCACAATAGCCAAACACAAACTGAAATATCTAGGGATACACTTGACTGAAAAAACTAAAGATCTATATAGGGAAAACTATAGAACACTATTACAAGAAACCAAGAGCGACCTCAACAAATGGAAGAATATTCCATGCTCTTGGATTGGGAGACTTAATATAGTTAAGATGTCAGTTCTGCCAAAGGCACTATATAAGTTTAATGCTATCCCTATACAATTACCATCATCTTTCTTCAAAGAAATGGAAAAACTGATTACCAACTTCATATGGAGAGGGAAGAAGCCCAGAATTAGCAGAGAACTCCTCAAGAAGAAGGACACCGTGGGAGGGCTTGCTTTACCTGACTTTGGCACATACTATGCAGCCACAGTTCTCAAAACTGCATGGTATTGGTACAATGACAGATACTCAGACCAATGGAAAAGAACTGAAAACCCAGAAATAAAAGCATCAGCATACACACAGCTGATCTTTGACAAGGGCCCCAAAAATATCAAATGGGAAGCAGATGCCCTCTTTAACAAGTGGTGCTGGAAAAAATGGATATCAACATGCAGAAAAATGAAGCAAGACCCTTATCTCACTCCATGCACAAGAATAACCTCAAGGTGGATCACAGACCTTGAAGTTAAACCCCAAACTATTAGGGCCATCAATGAGGGAATTGGGACCAACTTGAGAACTTTGGCGCAGGCAATACACAGGCTATCAGAAATAGGGAAGGACACAAACACAGAGGAGGCACAAATCGACAAATGGGATATACTGAAGATAAAACACTTGTGTACATCTAAAGAATTCACCAAGAGAGTAATAAGAGAATCCACAGACTGGGAAAACATCTTTAGCAATGACACATCAGACAAAGGCCTTATTACTAAAATCTACAGTACTCTGCTAGCTTCCAAAAAGAAAAAAACCAATAGCCCACTTGAAAGGTGGGCAAAGGACTTGAACAGAAGTTTCAGAGGGGCAGAAATCCGAATGGCCAACAAACATATGAGAAAATGTTCCCGATCTTTAGCCATAAGAGAAATGCAAATTAAAACAACAATGAGGTACCACCTGACACCCTCAAAGGTAGCCCAATTCAAAAAATCAGAAAGCAACAAGTGTTGGAGGGGCTGTGGGGAGACAGGAACTCTCATCCACTGCTGGTGGGACTGTAAGTACGTACAGCCACTATGGAAATCAATCTGGCGATACCTAAAACAGATGGAAATAGAGTTACCATATGACCCAGCAATCCCCCTACTGGGCATATACCCAGAAGAGGCAAGAAACAAACCAAGACCAGACATCTGTGCTCCAATGTTCATTGCGGCACAGTTCACAATTGCAAGGAGTTGGAAGCAACCCAGATTTCCATCAACTGACGATTGGATTAAAAAACTGTGGTATATACATACAATGGAATACTACGCATCACTAAAAAGCAGTGATGAACGTACGAGGCACATAGCGGCATGGGAAGAACTGGAGGAAATCATGCTAAGCGAAGTAAGTCAGGCACAAAAGGACAAGTACAACATGAGCCCGCTGAGGTAAGAATTAAAATTTTTTTTTAAAAAGCAAAAGGGGCATAGGGGAAAAAGCTACTGTATACAAACATTTTAGGGGTGAAGACTGTGTAGTATGGAAGGGACCAGACCAAGACCAGGGATGTACATGGTAGACAATGGTGGAGGAGGTGGGGAAAGGAAAACAAAAGGATGAATACAAGGAAGAAAAGGGTAGTGGGGTCAGGGGGCATTAATCCACCCAATGGGAGGGTATTGTTTATATCTCCACAGGGAAAGGGGGACCAGACTTCAACCCAGTGTCGCAAGGTGTGAATGCAATATCCCGGCGTGGAGGAGGGAACCAGTGGAGAGGTCTGGGAGGCTGGCCCCAGCACCATAAATTAAGTGGATTCCTGCCCTTCCCCGAAAAGAATTTGTTCCAAAGGACGACATTGACTCTGCAGCTCCGGGAGATGGACATATCTGATCAGAGCACACAGGAGCAGATGAAGGGGCAGGAGGAGAGAGTGGAGCACAGCCTGGCCCACCAGGCCGTGATGATGATGTTACTGAGTAGAGCAGCCAGTCCACAGAGAGAACAACATGGCTGGCCCTACTATGAGACATGATGCCCCTCAGTGACTAAGGGCAATACAGGGGACAGCACCGGAGACACAGTGTGGGAATTGCACCTGACCTGATCCCACCACACCGAGGCAAATCACTGGGGGAGTGCAGCGGAACAGCAAGGGAATGGAGTGGCAAGGTCCCCAGGGAATGCTGAAAGTGGACTTTGGGGCCAGGGCGTGGTGCCCCAACAGACTGGACTGGAAAACGCTCCTAAGGGCCAGCAAACGATCCCTGAACTAACTACAAGCTTTTCTCTTGTGAACTGTTTTGTTCTGTTCTTTGTCAGTGGTTTGTTTTTGTTGCTTTGTTGTCTGGTTGTATACTGTTGCTTTGTTTTCCTCTGTCTTGTTTTCGTGCATGTTAGTGACTCCACAGGTCTGTCTGAATAGGACAGGCTGGATGAACTATCTGGAGGAAAAACAACGGGACTGACAGTTCCGGGGGGACTTGGGGTGGGGGGGTAGGGAGGGTAAGGAAGTGGTGTTAACAAACCCAGGGACAAGGGAAAAACATGGGACCCCAAATGGTAGAGAAGGGGGAGTGGCAGGCATGGTGGGAAATGATCAAGGGTAAGGTTGCTTAGAGAAAAGGTATACTCTAGCCCAGGTGGCGATGAAGCATGGTAGTAGGGCAGGAGGAAAGTCAAGGGAGATGGATGAAAGAGCTAGGAGTCAAAGGGCATCCATGGAGGTCTAGACAAAGACATGTACATGCAAATATATATAGGAGGATAGGGAAATAGATCTATGTGTCTATATTTATAGGTCAAGTATTAAGGTGGCGGAAGGACCTTGGGCCTCTACTCAAACACTCCCTCAATGCATGAATACCTTCTTTTATTAAATTGGAACTCTATGATGCTCACTCTCCCGACACAACGGCTGGAGCCAAAGTGGGTGAACAAGTAAATGTGGTGAAGAAAGCTAATTGTGCCCGGCTATCAAAAGAGATAGTGACTGGGGTCTTAAAGGCTTGAAGATAAACAAGCGGCCATCTAGCTCAGAAGCAACAAAGTCCACATGGAAGAACACACCAGCCTGTGTGATCGAGTGGTCCCAAGGGGATCAGTTACCAGGCATCAAAGAACAAAAAATCATATCATTGACTGCACACCTCCATGATAGGATCGCTGAAGACAAATGGGTGCATAAGCAAATGTGGTGAAGAAAGCTGTTGGTGCCCGGCTATCAAAAGAGATAGTGTCTGGGGTCTTAAAGGCTTGAAGGTGAACAAGCGGCCATCTAGCTCAGAAGCAAATAAGCCCACATGGAAGAAGCACACCGGCTAGTGCGACCACGAGGTGCCCAAGGGACCAGGTATAAGGCATCATACAAAAAAAAAAAGATATAAGTGTGTGTATGTATGTGTATATGTATATATGTATATATATGTCATATTAATGAAGGGGGAAGTGCAGAGTGGAGACCCAAGGCCCAAGTGTCGGCCAATGAAGATCCCCTCATAGAGGGGTTTAGGAGAGGAGATGGGTTAATTAGGGTGTGAGGTAGTATCGATGAAGAACACAGCTTTCCCCCAGATCCTGGATGCTTCCTCCCCCCAACTACCATGATCCGAATTCTACCTTGCAGGGCTGGAGAGGACAGAGGCTGTACACTGGTACATATGAGGGTTGGAGGTACAGGGAATCCAGGGTGGATGATACCTTCAGGACCAAGGGTGTGAGGGACGATGCTGGGAGAGTGGAGGGTGAGTGGGTTGGAAAGGGGGAACTGATTACAAGGATCCACATGTGACCTCTTCCCTGGGAGAGGGACAGCAGAGAAGGGGGGAAGGGAGACTCCGGATAGGGCAAGATATGACAAAATAACGATGTATAAATTACCAAGGGCATATGAGGGAGGGGGGAATAGGGAGGGAGGGGGAAAAAAGAGGACCTGATGCAAGGGGCTTAAGTGGAGAGCAAATGCCTTGAGAATGATTGGGGCAGGGAATGTATGGATATGCTTTATACAATTGATGTATGTATATGTATGGATTGTGGTAAGAGTTGTATGGGTCCCTAATAAAATGTAAAAGAAGAAAAGAGAAAAAAATGATTAGGGCAAAGACTGTACAGGTGTGCTTTATACAATTGATGTATGTATATGTATGAACTGTGAAAAGAACTGTATGAGCCCCAATAAATTGTTAAAATTAAAAAAAAATTTTTTTTTAAAGATAAAAAAAATCATCAGAGAAGGTGAAGAAAACTTAAGAATTATGTCTGATGCTTTGAAGCAGAACATCAGTAGAGTTATGAATAGGCTTACTGTGTTTGTATATTATCTGGTTCTTGTGTCTATGGCAAGGTAACCTGTGTGTATGTAGGAGTAGGTCCTTTTGTCTGTGCGCAGGTTACTGTGTGTGTAAATCAGCATATATTCTGGTGTATGTGGTAAGGTGACCTGTGTGTGTATATGAGAAGGTTCTTGTGTCTGTGAGCTGGAAACGTATGTGTGTATAAGAGGAGGTAGTAGTGTCTGTGAGCAGGCAACCAAGTTGTATATGAGCAGGCCCTGTGTGTCTGGGAACTGATGCGTGTATCTGAGCAGTTCCTTTGTATCTGTAGAAGGCAGATACAAACGGTGTGTGTCCATTCGCAGGAACTTGTGCCTGGGCGCAGGGAACCTGTGTGTGTACATGAGCTGTTCACCAGTGTGTTTCTATGAGTAGGTCACCTTATTTATATGAGCAGTTCTTGGGTGTCTGTGAGTAGAAAGCCTGTGATTTTATAGTAGGGGGTTCTGTGTGTGTGAGATCAAGTAATACGCGTGTGTATAGGTTTTGTGTCTATGAGCGGATAACCAGTGTGTGTATATGAGCAGGTACTGCGTGCCTGCGAGAAAGTAACGTGTGTGTGTGTGTGTGTGTATGTGTGCGTGTGTGAGCAGGTCCTTCTTGTGTGAGCATGTACCCGTTGCGTATACGGGAGCAGGTCCTGTGTGCCTGTGAGCAGGTAACGTGTGTGTTTACGACAAGTTCCTGTGTGTCTGTGAGCATATCAACATGCTTGTGTTTTTAAGCCATTTGTTGGGTCTGTGAGGAGATAACCTGAATGTGTACATGCGTCGGTTCCTGTGTCTGTGAGCAGGGTACTGTGTGGGTATATTCGCACGTCCCTTTGTCTGTGGAATGTATCTTGTGGGTATATATGTCTATGGTTCTTGTGTCTGTGAACAGGTAATCTGTGTGTGCGCGTGATCAGGTTATGTTGTCTATGAGCAGGTAACCTGTGTAAGGGAGGACTTACTAGTGTCTGTGAGCAGGTAACCTGTGTTTGTGTTTATGAGCAGCACCTTTCTGTCTGTGAGTAGGAAAGCTGTGTGTATAGGTGAGCAGGTTCTTGTCACTGTGAGCACGTCACCTGTGGGTGTAGATGAGGAGGTTCTTGTGTCTGTGAGAAGATCACCTGTGTGCGTATAGAAGCAGGCTTCTGTGTCTATGAGCAGGAAACCTGTGTGTGTGTGTGTGTGTACAAGAAGAGGTAATAGTGTTTGTGAGCAGGTAACCTGCGTGTGTATAGGAGCATGTCTTGTATATCTGTGATCAGGTCCTCAATGAGTGTAGATGAACAGTTCCTGTGTGTCTGTAGCAGGTAAGCTGTGTATATGTATGAGAAAGGTCTTTTTCTGTGAGAAGGTACCCTGCGTGGCTATATGAGCAGGTACTGCGTGTCTGTGAGCAGGCAGCCAATGTGAACATGAGTAGGTCTTGTGTGTCTGCGAGCTGGTCACCTGGGCGTGTGTCTGAGCCGTTCCTGTGTATCTGCGAGCAGGCAACAAGTGTGTCTCTATCAGCAGGAACTGCGTGCCTGTGTGCAGGTAACCTTGGTGTGTGTCTAGGAGATGGTCATCTGTAGGCTTTTTCAGCAGGTCACCTTCGTGTATATGCCCAGGTCCTGTGTGCTTGTGAGTAAGAGCCTGTGTGTTTATATGAGGAGGTATTGTGTGTCTTTGAGAAGGTAACTTGCATGTGTGTATAAGCAGGTCCTTGTGTCTGTGAGCAGATAACCTGTAGGAGTCCATGGGCCGGTCTTGTGTGTTTGACAATGTACTGTGTGTGTGTGTCTGCATTAGCACATTTTTGTGTCTGTGGCAAGGAAACCCGTGTGTTGTATATGAGCAGGTAACCTGACTTCAGGAAAGATGCAGACGGAATAACATAAAACAGAGGATCTCTCTAGAATTCAACACAGGAGCGTTGCTTAGAGGGATATCAACACTGCTGCAACCCATGTGGAACAGCATCACGATTAAGGAAGGAGAGACGCACTGGGCTTTGAGGGCCTGGGGGCTTTTGTCTATCCTCAGTGGAGGCCGGCTGGGGCTTGACCTTGGACCCGCCTGGTCTCTGCTGATACCAGGACCATGTTTAGCCTGTGGAGTTGCTTGGCCCCAGAACAGCCACAGTTTGCCACCACCTGCTTCAGGACAGGGACTGGAATCTTACAGCTCCACAGGCAGGGATGCGTTTCAGCTACATTGTTGCTCTTGTTTCCATCTCCTCTCTGTCCCTCCCACCGACCCTTGGGGTCCTGGAGGGCTGCACTGGGGCCTTTAATCCACACAGCCACAGCTTGCTGATACTACCTGGGAGCAGGGAGTAAACCCTTGCAGCTCCACTGCCTGGATCGGGACTGAGATACATTGCGCGTTTCCTTCCATCCCTTCACTATATCCACCCGCCCCCAACTCCCACAGGCTCATCAGGCTAGCTTTTGAATGTTGTTTTCTTGCTCCTCTTAGACTCTCTCCTCGTCTCCCACACACTACTGCTAACCTCCAGACCACTCCCCTGCTTGTAGGGCATTTATGCCTGTACCACGCGCAGCTAGGTGAGTTCCACACTGTGTAGGTGACCCTAGTCTGGGGACAGCCCTCCTGATCTGCACCAGTGGATGTTCTGCTCGATTTCCTAGAGGGACATTCCTGCCTGTGTGCCTGGGGTCCTCATGTAACTCAGACAGCACTCCTCAACGTTCCCAGCTGCTGCAGGAACCTCTGCCCAACCTCCGCAACACCCAATCATGCAACCCAGCAGTCTCCTGGGTCACTCCCCTTGTCCGGAGCCATGAGGCCTGGCCATTACTTGGAATTTCTTAGCCTGAGCTCTGGGCATTCTTCTACCCAAGCCTACGTGACAGAGCACTGCAGCTGTAAAGTTTGAGCAAACAAGGGGTGATGCTCTTTAGATAAGCACCCGTGTCCTGCATCCCCTGGATTGGGCAAAGGATCGTCATCACCTATGCTTGATTTGCGTGTACATGCCACTCCTCTGCGTACCTAATTGAAGACCGTAAGCCCTTACTGACTCACGGGCAAGGCACGCTCCCCTGAACTCTGATTGGCCTGTTGCCAAGATAGCCTAATCTGCATGTGCGGCCGATGCCCCCACACCCCCTTGGCTGGCATTTATAAGCTGTGACTCTTTGTTCATTAAAACTGGACTTGATCAGGATATTGTCTTGTCCTCATTCTCCATGCCTCTTGTACCCACCCAATTCCCACTCTCTCCTCCAGGATCCACGGTGAATGACCTCGCGGGACAGGACATCCCCTGAGATGGAAGTACAGGAACATCAAGAGGTAGGTTACTTCTGTTGTGAAATAAACTGTAGGAAGTGCAAAAAAGCATTCCTACAAGTCTCCCAGAGAGAGCCAGTGCTCTTCGACACACTGCAAAATGGGTCCTGGCTCCTCTAAAACAATGCAAGGCAAACCGCCTACAGTCCCAACGAACTCAATGCAAAAATATAAAAAATACATGGGACAAACTAACAGCAATGAGAGAAGATGCCGTGAACAGAATAACATGTATAGAAGAAGCAGACATTGAGTGGGCATAGAGAGAAAATTTCAGAATGCTCCTTGGAGTCATACACAATAGGAGGGAAACAATAGAGAAAAAGGATGAAATGATCGAAGAGGTAAGAGCGATAAACCAAAGGGAAATTCAGGACCTTAGGGAGGTGATAAGGAAAACCAGTAGCAGACTCAGGGACTTGGAGAATCGACTGGGGGAATCAGAGAACAGCATCAGGGACTTAGAAGACAACCAAGCTGACCTAAACCACATGAACAAAAATCTAATAAGATCATCAGAGAAGCTGAAGAAAACTTAAGAATTATGTCTGATGCTTTGAAGCAGAACATCAGTAGAGTTATGAATAGGCTTACTGTGTTTGTATATTATCTGGTTCTTGTGTCTATGGCAAGGTAACCTGCGTGTATATAGGAGTAGGTCCTTTTGTCTGTGCGCAGGTTACTGTGTGTGTAAATCAGCATATATTCTGGTGTATGTGGTAAGGTGACCTGTGTGTGTATATGAGAAGGTTCTTGTGTCTGTGAGCTGGAAACGTATGTGTGTATAAGAGGAGGTAGTAGTGTCTGTGAGCAGGCAACCAAGTTGTATATGAGCAGGCCCTGTGTGTCTGGGAACTGATGCGTGTATCTGAGCAGTTCCTTTGTATCTGTAGAAGGCAGATACAAACGGTGTGTGTCCATTCGCAGGAACTTGTGCCTGGGCGCAGGGAACCTGTGTGTGTACATGAGCTGTTCACCAGTGTGTTTCTATGAGGAGGTCACCTTATTTATAGGAGCAGTTCTTGGGTGTCTGTGAGTAGAAAGCCTGTGATTTTTAGTAGGGGGTTCTGTGTGTGTGATTTCAATAATACGCGTGTGTATAGGTTTTGTGTCTATGAGCAGGTAACCAGTGTGTGTATATGAGCAGGTACTGCGTGCCTGTGAGGAAGTAACGTGTGTTTGTGTGTGTGTGTGCATGCACGTCCGTGTGTAAGCAGGTCCTTCTTGTGTTAGCATGTACGCGTTGCGTATACGGGAGCATGTCCAGTATGCCTGTGAGCAGATAACGTGTGTGTTTATGACAAGGTCCTTTGTGTTTGTGAGCATATCAACATGCTTGGGTTTTTAAGCTATTTGTTGGGTCTGTGAGCAGATAACCTGAATGTGTACATGCGTCGGTTCCTGTGTCTGTGAGCAGGGTACTGTGTGGGTATATTCGCACGTCCCTTTGTCTGTGGAAGGTATCTTGTGGGTATATATGTCTATGGTTCTTGTGTCTGTGAACAGGTAATCTGTGTGTGTTATCAGGTAATGTTGTCTATGAGCAGGAAACCTGTCTGTGTAAGGGAGGACTTACTAGTGTCTGTGAGCAGGTAACCTGTGTTTGTGTACATGAGCAGCACCTTTCTGTCTGTGAGTAGGAAAGCTGTGTGTATATGTGAGCAGGTTCTTGTCACTGTGAGCACATCACCTGTGGGTGTAGATGAGGAGGTTCTTTTGTCTGTGAGAAGATCACCTGTGTGCGTATAGAAGCAGGCTTCTGTGTCTATGAGCAGGAAACCTGTGTGTGTGTGTGTGTGTGTGTACAAGAAGAGGTAATAGTGTTTGTGAGCAGGTAACCTGCGTGTGTATAGGAGCATGTCTTGTATATCTGTGATCAGGTCCTCAATGGGTGTAGATGAACAGGACCTGTGTGTCTGTGAGCAGGTAATCTGTGCGTGTGTGTGAGCAGGCACTTTTGTCTGTGTGCAGGTAACCTGTGTATATGTATGAGAAAGGTCTTGTTTCTGTGAGAAGCTAACCTGCGTGGCTATATGAGCAGGTACTGCGTGACTGTGAGCAGGTAGCCAATGTGAACATGAGTAGGTCTTGTGTGTCTGCAAACTGGTCACCTGGGCGTGTGTCTGAGCCCTTCCTGTGTATCAGTGAGCAGGCAACAAGAGTGTGTCTATCAGCAGGAACTGTGTGCCTGTGTGTAGGTAACCTTGGTGTGTATAGGAGATGGTCATCTGTAGGCTTTTTCAGCAGGTGACCTTCGTGTATATGCCCAGGACCTGTGTGCTTGTGAGGAAGAGCCTGTGTGTTTATATGAGGAGGTACTGTGTGTCTTTGAGAAGGTAACTTGCATGTGTGTATAAGCAGGTCCTTTTGTCTGTGAGCAGATAACTTGTAGGAGTCCATGGGCCGGTCGTGTGTGTGTGACAAGTGTACTCTTTGTGTGTGTGTGTGTGTGTGTGTGTGTGTGTGTTTATGTGTGTGTGTGTATTAGCACATTTTTGTGTCTGTGGCAAGGAAACCCGTGTGTTGTATATGAGCAGCTAACCTTACTTCAGGAAAGATGCAGACGGAATAACAAAACAGAGGATCTCTCTAGAATTCAACCCAGGAGCGTTGCTTAGAAGGAAATTCAACACTGCTGGAACCCATGTGGAACATCATCACGATTAAGGAAGCAGAGACCCACGGGGTTTTGAGGGCCTGTGGGCTTTTGTCTATCCTCAGTGGAGGCTGGCTGGGGCTTGACCTTGGACCCGCCAGGTCTCTGCTGGTACCAGGACCATGTTTAGCCTGTGGAGTGGCTTGGCCTCAGCACAGCCACAGTTTGCCACCACCTGCTTCAGGGCAGGGACTGGAATCTTGCAGCTCCACAGGCAGGGATGCGTTTCAACTACATTGTTGCTCTTGTTTCCATCTCCTCTCTGTCCCTCCCACCGACCCTTGGGATCCTGGAGGGCTGCACTGGGGCCTTTAATCCACACAGCCACAGCTTGCTGATACTACCTGGGAGCAGGGAGTAAACCCTTGCAGCTCCACTCCCTGGATCGGGACTGAGATACATTGCGCGTTTCCTTCCATCCCTTCACTATATCCACCCGCCCCCAACTCCCACAGGCTCATCAGGCTAGCTTTTGAATGTTGTTTTCTTGCTCCTCTTAGTCTCTCTCCTCGTCTCCCAAACACTACTAACCTCCAGACCACTCCCCTGCTTGTAGGGCACTTATGCCTGTACCACATGCAGCTAGGTGAGTTCCACATTGTGTAGGTGGCCCTAGTCTGGGGACAGCCCTCCTGTTCTGCACCAGTGGATGTTCTGCTCGATTTCCTAGAGATACCATCCAGCCTGTGTGCCTGGGGTCCTAATGTAACTCAGACAACACCCCTCAACGTTCCCAGCTGCTGTAGGAACCTCTGCCCAACCTCCGCAACACCCAATCATGCAACCCTGCAGACTTCTTGGTCAATCCCCTGAGATGGAAGTCACAGGAACATCAAGTGGTAGGTTACTTCTGTTGGGTAATAAGCTGTTGGCAGTGCAAAAAAGCATTCCTACAAGAGTCCCAGAGATAGCCAATGCTGTGTGTGTGAGCAGGTCCTTTTTGCATGAGCATGTACCCGTTGTGTATATGTGAGCAGGTCTGGTGTGTCTGTGAGCAGGTAACGTGTGTGTTAATGAGAAGGTTCTGTGTGTCTGTGAGCAGGTAACCTTGCGTTTGTTTATGAGCCGTTTATTGTGTCTGTGAGCAGATAATCTGTAGGTGTACATAACGTTGGTTCTTGGTTCCTGTGTCTTTAGCAGGGTACTCTTTGGGTATATTCACACGTCCCTTTGTCTGTTGCAAGGTAACCTGGGTGTATATATGTCTAGGTTCTTGGGTCTGGGAACAGGTAAACTGTGTGTATGATCAGGTTATTTTGTCGTGAGCAAAAACCTGTGTGTGTAAGAGAGGAGGTACTAATGTCTGTGAGCAGGTAACCTGGGTGTGTGTGTATGAGCAGCTCCATACTGTCAGTGAGTAGGAAAGCTGTGTGTATCTATGAGCAAATTCTTGTGTCTGTGAGAAGATCACTTGTGTGTGTATAGAAGCAGGTTCTTGTGTCTGTGAGCAGGTAATGTGTGTGTTTATGAGAAGTTCCTATGTGTCTGTGAGCAGGTAACCTTGCGTGCGTTTCTGAGCCGTTTGTTGTGTCTGTGAACAGAAAACCTCTATGTGTACATACGCAGGTTCTTGTGTCTGTGAGCAGGGTACAGTGTGCGTACATTAGCACATTCTTGTGTCTGTTACAAGGTAACTTGTAGGCATGTATAAGCAGGTTCTTGTGTCTGTGTGCAGGCAACTAATGTGTGTAAGAGTAGGTCCTGTGTGTCTGTGAGCAGGCAACCCGTGTGTGTATGAGCAGGAACCGCGTGCCTGTGTGCAGGTAACCTTGGTGTGTATATGAGCTGGTAAACTGTGGGTATGTGACCAGGCGCCCCCTGTGAATATGAGCAGGTCCTGTGTGTCTGTGAGTAGGAAGCCTGTGTTTGTATAAGAGGAGGTACTCTGTGTCTGTCAGCAGGTAGCCTGTGTGTTTATAAGGGCAGGTTCTTGTATCTGTGGGCAGGAAACCTGTGTGTGTATATGAGCAGGTTCTTGTGTCTGAGAGAAGGGAACCTGTGTCCATATGAGCAGGTTCTTTTGTCTGTGAGCAAGTAACCTGTGTGTGTATATGGGCAGGTCCTCTGTGTCTGTGAGCAGGTAACCTGTGTGTTTATAACGGCAGGTTCTTGTGTCTCTGGGTGGGAAACCTGTGTGTGTATATGAGTAAGTTTTCTGTTTGTGAGCAGGTAACCTGGATTTTTATAAGCGCAGGTTATTGTGTGTGTGAGCAATTAATCTGTACGTATATGAGCAGGTTCGTGTGTCTGTGCGCAGGAAACCTGTGTGTGCATATGAGCAGGTTATTGTGTCTGTGAGCACGTAACCTGGGTGTGTTTAAGAGGTCATTCTGGTGTCTGTGAGCAAGTAACCTGTGTGTGTATATGAGCAGGTCCTGCATTTCTGTGAGCAGATAACCAGTGTGTGCCTGTGAGCAGTTCCTCTGTGTCTGTGAAGAGGTAACATGTGTGTATATGAGCTGATTTTAGTATCCGTGACTGTTCTCCTCGGTGTACATATCAACAGGATCTTGTGTCTGTGAGCATGTAACCTGTGTGTATATATGAGCAGGGACTGTGTGTGTGAGCAGGTAACCTGTGTGTTTCTAAGGACAGGTTCTTGTGTCTCTGGGTGGGAAACCTTTGTGTGTATATGAGCAGGTTCTTGTGTTTGTGAGCAGGTAACCTTGATGTTTGTAAGAGTGAGTTATTGTGTCTGGGAACAGATAACCTGGTGTGTGTAAGAGCCAGTTTTATTATCTGTGAACATGTAACTAACTGTGTATGTATATCAACAGGTTCTTGTGTTTGAGAGCAGGTAACCTGTGTTTATATAAGCAGGTACTACGTGTCTGTGTGCAGGTATCCTGGTGTGTATGTGAGCCGGTTCATGTGTTCGTGAGCAGGTAACATGTATGTGTATATGAGCAGGTCCTGTGTGTCTATGAGCAGGTTACCTAGTATGTATATGACCAGGTTATTTTGTCTGTAAGCAGATAACCTTTGTTTGTATATGAGCAGGTTCTTGTGTCTGTGGGCAGGTACTCTATTTGTGTATATGAGGAGGTACTGCGTGTCTGTGAGTAGGCAACCAATGTATATATGAGCAGGACCACTGTCTGTGAGCCAGTAACTTGTGTATCTGAGCAGTTCCTGTGTGTCTATGAGTAGGTAACCAGTGTGTGTATAGGAGCAGGTCCTTTGTGCCTGTGAGCAGGTGACCTGTGTGCATACGAGCAGGATCTTGTGTTTGTGAGCAGGTGGCCTGTGTGTGTGTATGAGTAGATAATGTGTAACTGTGAGCAGATAACTTGTATGCGTCTATGGGAAGGTACTGTGTGTTTGTAAGCAAGTAACCTGCGTGTATATATGAGCAGATTCTTGTGTCTGTGAGCAGGTAACATGTATGTGTAGATGAGCAGGTCCTGTGTGTCTGTGAGCAGGTAGCCTGGTGTGTACACGAGCAGGTTCTTGTGTCTGTGAGCAAGTGACTTGTGTGTGAATATGAGCCAGTTCTTGTATCTATGAGCAGGTAACCAGTGTGTGTATATGAGCAGCTCCTCTGTGTCTGTGAGCAGTTATCCTCTGTGTGTGTGTATATGAGCAAGTATTGTTTGTCTATGAGCAGGTAACCTGTGTGTATATAAGCTGGTACTCTGAGTATATGAGGATGTACTGTGTTTCCGTGGGCAGGTAACCTGTGTGTTTATATGAGCAGGTTCTTGTGTCTGTGAGCAGGTAACCTGTGTGTGTATTTGAGCAGATTCTTGTGTCTGTGAGCAGGTAACCTATGTGTGTATATTTGCAGGTTCTTCTGTTTGTGATCACGTCATTGGTGTGTTTGTATATGAGCAGATTCTTGTGTGTGTGAACAGGTAACCTGTATCCTTGAGCATGTGTCTGGGAGGGGTTATACTTTGTTTGTGACCAGGGGACATTTCTCTGTGAGGAGTTATCCTGTGTGTCTACAACAGATGCCTTGTGCCTCTCAGCAGGTGGTATATTATCAGTAAGCTGATACCGTGTGAATCTAAGCAAGCACCGTGTGCCTGTGCTGGTGACGTGTGTATCTGTGAGCAGGTGCCTTGGGTCTGTCGAACAATGCCCTGTACCACCAGAACTAGCAACCCAGCGTAATAACCTCTGAAGCACCTGGACAAGAAACCTGTTGAGCACATCCCTGAAACACCAGGGTTAGCAACGCAGAGTACTAACCACTGAACTAGCAGGACTAGCAACCCGTCAACCAACTCCCTGAACCATCAGGACTAGCAAGCCTGCACACTGACCACGGAACCACCAGAACTAGCATCCCAGGGAACAACACTCTGAACCACCAGAGCTAGCAACCCAGGGTACTAACCACTCAACTGCCCAGACAAGCCAGCCTGTGATGATCAACACTTCGAATCACCAGAACTAGAAATCCAGTGTACTAACCTCTCAACTGCCAGCAGTAGCAACCCGGGGTACAACTCCTGAACCACGTGTGTGTGAGCAGGTACCCTGCGTCTGGGAGAAAGTCCAGTGCATCTGGGAGCAGGGGCCCTTTGTCTGTGAAAGGCCCCGTATGTGAGGAGTCCAGTGTGCCTTTGTGCAGGTACCTGGTGTGTCTGGGAGCAGGTACCATGCTTTTGTGAGGAAGGGCAGTGTGTGTCTGTGAGCAGGTACCATGCTGTCTGCGCAAGTCCTGTGTGTCTCTGACCAGGTACTGTGTGTCCGAGAGCAGGCAACCTGTGTCTGTGAGCAGGTACCATCAGGGGAGCCAGCTCCTAAGAAATCAACACAGGCCCAGCAGGTGCAATCGTACAGCGATAATAAGTGAAGATTATAGGAAAGTCATAGAGAATAAGAGAGATGGGGGGGGGGAGAGAGTGAAATAAAATAAAGAAGTCAGACACATTTCATGGTAACATGCTCACTTCAGAGCCGCTTGTTGATCCACTTGAGGATGTGCAAGGTGGGAATTGCAGGAGTGAGAGAGTGAGACTTATTACTAACCGAGGCTTCTATACCTTTAGGGGGCGTGCAAAACCCCTAATTACAGGTAAAGACATATGTCACAGGAAGGAGTTGTACTATAGGTAATACAGTAATGAGAGGGGGACAATCTAGGAGTATACACGCAATAGGAAGGGGAGGAATTGGAGTATACATGTGACAAGATGGGCGGGTCCTAGATTCAGGATGGCAGCCTAACTTTGGATCTCCCTGAGCCGGTTTGACCACGTCTGTCTCTCCATGGAACCGATTACTGTCCTTATCAGTAGGGTGTGAGCCCCTCCTGCAGTGGAGCAGACAGTAGTCTGATGGCCGAATGCCTTCAGGGAGAACATCTGGACGCATCCGACTTCCCACCATGTGCTGGCAAACAGCCTCTAAGGTTTGGCATAGCTTTGGAGGAGACAAAGCTGGGGTAAGGTCTTTCTGTATCCCACAAGGTACCATATGTGTCTGTGGGCATGTGACCTTGTCTCTGAGCAGTTCCGTGTTGTCTGTTAGCAGTTACTGTGTGTCTGTGAGCAGGTACCATGGCTCTGTGAGCAAGGACATTGTGTCTGTGAGCAGGTACCCTGTGTATGTCTATGATCGGGTACCATGTGTGTGTCTGTGAGCAGGTGCCCTGTGACTGTGCGCAGGTACCATGTTGTCTGTGTGCAGGTACCATGAGTCTGTTAGGAGGTTCAAATTATGTTGCTGTGTTATCATTTTCACCTGTTTCTCTTATGCCTTTGTATAAACAGATATAGTTGATTTCATCTATGTTACAAACTGTGTGTCGCTTAGGCAACTCTTCCTCAGCAAGAGACCTGGCTCTTGCTCACATTGGTCCCTGCACAGCCCCAACCCACTCAGACCCCACGTCTCACCTCAGACATCGGGCAGCAGCCCGGAATCATAGTTCGCCAGCCCTGGACTCCTCAGCTCTCTGGACATCCTGCTGCAAACAGCCACCAAGATGCCTGAGCCTGCCCGCCTGCCGTGTTCACCACTCCTGGGGGATGGAGGGAAGGCTGACCACAGCTCGGCTCGGCAGCCCTGACCAATATCAGAGTCAGGAAGGGGGTCCTACGGGGAGCTGCAGGGATCGCCGACACCCCCGTGGGAGACTATGACCCCTTCATCCCCTTTACCATCATCTGTTACTGTCTGTGCTCTTACGGAGCAGGGTGGCCTCCTGCTTACAGGTCAGCAGTTTGAAACCACCCGCTGGCTCCAGGGGAGAGAGATCAGCTGCCCCCGCCCGTACAGAGTTACCACCCTGGAGCCTGCAGGGGCAGGTCTGCTGTCCCATAGGGTCCTTGAGTTCAAATCCAGAAGACGGCAGTGAGTTTGGGTCTGTCATGCAACTCTCTATCTACATCCCTCTCTGATGACCCTGTATGTGTGCTGCGGTTTCATTTTTATACATACACTATGTTAATATGTGTCTGCTCACCTGTATGTCTCTGTGTTATTACATGTCTCTTTCTATGCAGACTCTGTTAGGATGTATCTGTGTGCCTATAGCTGCTGCTCTCTCTGTCTCTACCCATGTGTGTGATTACCTAGGTATCTTTTCTGGGCATTATTTACGCCCCCTCCTTTTACTTTCCCTTCCACACTGATTTTCCACGAGCACTAGCATCTGCTTCTCTCTGTGGGAAAACCATTTTTCCTTGCGTTTATTTTCCTTTGGTAACAGTGGCCTCCGACAGTGACTGCCTTCAGGGACTGCCTGATTTTGCTCAGCACAATAGCTTCCAAACATGTCCGTGATGTGAGGAGCGTGACAGTGTCATGATCATTCTTTAGAGACACACAGGACTCCATTCCACACAAAACTCTCTTCATTCTTGAGATACAGAGTATTCCGTTCCCTGGGACCACGGGGGACCCCAGACTCCTGTACACGTGAGGTACAGGACAGGTCGGGACTTTCCGTGGTCAGGGACCGGTGAGAACAGAGAGGATGGGGGTGGGGTGTTGCCCTCCTGCCTGGGTCCCTGCATGATAGCTGACTGGGTCAACTCCACCTTCACTCATTCGTTCATTTGGAGTCCTTAGGGCCATCTGTCCCTAGTGGGCTCAGGCCCCGGTTTCGTCTGCGGGTCCTTAGCTACCAAAGCCCTGAAGCAGGAGCTAAACCCACAGCCGCTGACCCGCCCCCACCCCACCCCCACCCTATGCACCCATAGTGGCAGCTGAACCGGTAAGGGTGTGTCTGTGGCTGCGCTCCGCCTCTCCCCTCTGGTCTCTGTGTTAATTCACATCCTGCATCCCCTGCCCGCATGGACTCCCCCCACTCCTCCCGGCTAACACGTCAAGAGCAGAAGAGAGCAATAACAATATTGCAAGTAGGGAATTCTGTGTTGACGAAAGCAAGTGAGGGAGTGGCAGAAAATGAAGGCTGACTTGGAACAGATTCCAAAAGCTAAAAACGCTCATCATGGTTTAACGTCTTTTTTATGGGGCTCTAGAGAGTGAATTGCATAAATGGATTATGGAGTGTCGTCAAAATGGTTACTGCATAACACGCATGGGAATCCACATACGTGCTCTACAAATGGCTAAGGATGACAACTATAAAGTATCAGGCATTGAAAAATTTGCTGTGTCAGCAGGATGGTGTACCGGCGGCTTCATGAATAGGTTTGGCCTACTCTGTTTGAGACAAAGAACAAAGATTTCCCAGAAATTACCACAAGACCTTGAAGGAAAAAATTATGTCATTCCAGTCATTTATAATAAAACAAAAAAGGATTTATAATTACGACCTGGCAGATATTGGGAATGTGGATGAAACTGCCATGACTGTTGACCTTCCAAGCAACAGAACTGTGGCAAGTTTAGGAGAAGAACACATTTTTCTCAAAACCACAGGAAATGAAAAAACAAAACACTTTAAAGTTGTTCTATCAAGTTTGGCTAATGGAACTAAGCTGCATCCTGTCATTATTTTTAAAAGAAAGACCTTGCCTAAAAAGATCAATTTCCCACCAAGAATTACTGTGCGTGCACATGTTAAAGGCTGGATGGATAAAGAAAGAACAAAAAAATGGCTGGAAGAAATTCGGAGCTGACGACCAGGAGCAGCCTTAAAAAAAAAAAAAAGCCATCGTTACTTGTTTGGGATTTGTTCAGTGCCCACCTATCAGATGACATAAAACAATTGACAAAATCTAGTGAAGTTACTTTAGCCGTTATTCTAGGTGAGCTTACATCTGTACTGCAACCTCTGGATGTATCTTTGAATAAGCCTTTTAAAGACCATGTGCGAAGAATGTGGCATGAATGGATGTCATCTGGTCAAGCTCCACTAACAAAAGGAGGAAATCTCATGAAGACTGACATAAAACTAATAGCAAAGTGGGTTCAAGATGCATGGGAAGACATTCCAGAAGACCTAGTGCCACGTGCCTTCCAGAAATGTAGTATTAGTAATGCTCTGGATGGCAGTGAAGACTGCGCTCTGTATGAAAATGACAGCAGTGACGGTGGTGGTGATGACGACGATCTCAGTGAGGACAGCGTCTATGATGACCTCACACCAGCTGAAGCGCTGCTTTGGGATACAGATGATGATGAGGGATCCAGTTTTGAAGGATTTTAACTCTTTACATTTAGCTTGGTTGTAGTACTCTTAAGGTATCATTGTTGATACCTTACTGTTTTTTTTTAACCTACTTTCCACTTACTGTGCTGGTTTACTAATGTTAAATGACTTGTCCTTTTACTTATGTTTTTATTTAAAATAAATATTTAAATATATTACCCCACTGATGTCTCAATTTTTAGTAATTTTATTTTCATTTGTTTTGATTATTGAAACTCACCAATAGCTTCTGCACTTTCCACCCTAGGCTTATACTAGAGTCAATCAGTTTTTCTGGTTTCCCAGGTAATAATTAGGTACATCGGCTTATACTCGGGCCGGCTTATATTCGAGTATATACGGTAGATGTGAAGCAGAGGTGCACGGCTGACGTTCCAGGGGCCTCCACATGTTCTGGCCATTGCACCGAGAAATATGCAGACTTCCAAAAGAGGGAAGGAAGATAACCTAGCAGCATTATTTTCTTCCTAAATGTACTGTATTCCAGCATGGCAAAACTCATGCAAAATGCCACATGCATATTCATAAATACCTTCACACGCAGATAAACCTCTGTAGGTTCTATTTATTAAAATGGAGCAAATATATATTTCATATAGATAGATAGATAGATAGATAGATAGATAGATAGATAGATAGATAGATAGATAGATAAAAGGACTTGGTCCTTCAAAAACAGGCCCTCACAGAGATGACTTCTGTTCCATGAGGCTATCTTTGTCATGTAGATCAAATCTTGCACTGCAGCATGCTCTGACTCACAGTGAACCCACAGTGACCCAACAGGACAGCGTGAAACTGCTCTCTCGGGTTTCCAACGTTGTGAAATCTTTGCTAGAGCAGAAAACCAAATTTTTCTTCCACAGAGAGGCTTGTGCGTTTGAACTACTGACCTTGCAGTGAGCAACCTTGACACATAACTCATTACACAGCCGGGTCCTTTACACTAGAAACAAAAATGTAACCATTTTACGCCGAGACCACTTCCAACCACGGGCCTTGACAAAGTCCGCGCATGGAGGAGGAGCATTCAAAGAAGGCTCCACCCAAGGAAGTCTCTCCCGTGAACCTTTTGGAATTATTGGTCTGATATCACCATTGATAATTGTAGCTGCTCTCTGGTTCTTGATAATTTTGATCACTTCCCCTTTTAGGAAAAAACTGATGTCAACTGAGGAATATTCCCTAGAGGTTGAGCTTACTCCCCTTCCTATGGCTTTGATAGATCCATGTCCTGACTGTGTGCAAAGTGTACTGTATAATAAAACTAGAAACTGGAAGCCAGAAATCCCCCTTAAGGAATTTACATTAGATCTTGAGCAGGCTGAGCTATTGCAACCGAAACCCACGGAAATCTCAGAGGCTCGTTTGGAAGCTTTTGTGCAAGACTCTAAAAAAGTTTATCTTCTTCTTTCCCCCCTGCTTATATTGGTTACTGCATAGGGGGTAGAATATGCTAACCCCCTCCCAAAGAGAAATAGAGTTCCTGACCCTGATTTACCTTATATGAGGGCTCATAATAAAAATGGCATAAGAATAGTTAACAAAGAAGGTGTACAAGTTCCTTTTAGTAGTTTAAGTTTTATGGAAAGGTTAGCAAGAAGAGGGCCTCCATGATGTTTGAAGTCCGCTGAAGCAAAGCTACCCATTGGGAGGCAACTCATACCTTGTTACAGAAAGACTTTTGGGAGTTTAATTTATGTGAACTTAGTAGAACAAGAAATGAAAGCCCTAGAGGAACAGCCTAAGAAAGAACAGCTAAAGCCTGTCAAGTAATTTTTGATAATGAAATGTATTAATGCTCTATTGATTTCATAGTTAGAACAATGTGCCCTAGTTGGATGAAGTGTGCTCAGTTGTTGTTAGAAGGTTTATGTCTATCACCCTTGTAGTTGAGAAAGTTTGGGTTTCAAGATGTACTAATTTTTAACCCAGAATCGTGATGTGATTTATTTAACTTGTCATGGCCTTGTGGCCTGAGAATTTCCTGATGTAAGACCTCAGGCCATAAACTTTAAGCCAAGAAAAAGAACATATAAGTTGAAGCTTTGCATGAATAAAATTGGACCAGCCACCCGCAACCTTTGAGTCATGTGGTTTCTGTCTCCCACTCGCCGATGCCGTGACCCACCTTGAGGGACCCCAGACCTTGCTGCAGCTGGACTGCGGCAGGTGGCACCCGAACAGGGACCCTTGGGTAAGAACCCCCTGATAATTAAGTAGATTTCGGTCAGGCTAGACTCTCACCGATTGGGTGTTGCAGACCCCTTAGCAGAGGTAAGGCTAAGTACAAAAGGGTGAGTAGTAATGGGAAACTCAATCTCGTGAAAGAGAGTTATTTGTTGACATCATCCAGCAAACCCTAAAAAAGAAGG
Organism: Tenrec ecaudatus; assembly: GCF_050624435.1. NCBI lineage: Eukaryota > Metazoa > Chordata > Mammalia > Afrosoricida > Tenrecidae > Tenrec > Tenrec ecaudatus. The sequence continues at coordinate 389,968 of NW_027459698.1, read as the reverse complement.
GGGCTAGGGCCCATAAGACTTTAGCAAGTTTTCTCTCCTTTATCCAGGAGTGTTCTCCTTGGTTTCCTGAGCATGGAACTTTGGATTTAGACACCTGGCAGAAGGTGGGAGAAGACCTGAAAAAGTATTATGAAGAAAATGGTCCTGAACAAGTTCCTGTAAAAATGTTTTCTTTATAGAGTCTTTTAAGAGAGAGTTTAGATCCAAGTCCCACAAGCAAGAACCACTTATTACCAATAGAGGCTCGTGAAGAAATCCCTTTGGTAATGTGGGGCACAGGTGTGCAACTGCTAGAATCAGCAGAGTAAAAGTTCAAACAGGCGGTATGAAAATCAAAGTTTGGGGTAAGCCTAAGTTTCGGTTTCAGGTTCCTGGTCACTGATGCAACACATCGCCTGATCCGACCTAACCAATGGGATGCATCACCCGATGACGCCTTAGCCAATAGATTTCGAGTGACAGCCCACCAGTGACCGACCAATCAGGAAAGCACATGCAAACCTACTCACCAATCACCGCTGGACAATGCTGGTGCCAGAAGTTTTCTCCAATAAGTTTAAAGAACAGCAAGCCTGGACTGCCCCTTGTCCCGCCTCTTGTCCCTGGCCCTATAAAAGCCCGGAGAACAAAGAACTCCGGGCTATTTCCCTTTTGGACACTGGATCCCTGTTGCGCTGGGCAGCGGCGGGAGGAAAGCCCTAGCTTGAGCTAGCAAATAAGCTCCTGTTGCCATTTTTGCATCTCAGCTGGTCGTGATTATTCTGTGCGCCCAAGGTGAGCTCGCCTTCCTTCCCTGAATCTAACAGTAAAGGATGCTAAACAAGGCAGCCAAATAGAACAACAAGGATTGGGATTTGTTTGTAAAACCTACTGCCCCTTGTTTGGAAGAAACTAAAAAGAAAAAGGCTGCTCCAAAAATGGTTCCCACTAAAGCAGGGTTTTTAGGAGCTGTCCAACAGGCTCCAAGAGAAGGGATGATTTCCTGAGGTGTTTCCCCATTACAGATGCTATAGATGAAGGGGAGCCTGAATGGGAACCATTGCCTTTAAAAGTACTTAAAGAACTTAAAAGTGCTGTTAAAGAAACTGGACCCACGTCCCCGCACACTATGCAGTTAGTGGGAAGTATAGGGAGTTTGGATGATTTCACAGAAGTGGATGGTTCCAGGGTACTCTTCTTTAGTGGCCACAATAACCCAGGAAAAAAAAGTGAAAAAAGCATTTTTGGAAAGGATGTTATTAATATTATCATTCCCTACACAGTTGAACAGTTAACCTATCTAATGGAAAATGATGATGATTGGCTAGTGGCCGTAACAGGGTATTTTATTTTTGAAATATATTACATCATCTTCCTAATAATCCCTCATTGCATTTTCTCAAACTCCACCCAGTCATTTTTCCAAAGCATACTTTAAAGCAGCCATTACCAGGACCAGCTATTCTAGTGCTTACTAATGGGTCTTCTAACGGCACAGTTGTGACTATTATAGACTCTGAGAAAATAGGTACTGAAACCACAGAAACATCTGCTCAAAAGGTAGAGTTGATGGCTGTTTTGGAGGCTTTTAACAGATTATCTGCATTTCCTTTTAATCTTTACACGGACTCATATTATATTGTAAAACTATTTCCTCGTATTGAAACTGCCCCGCTTCCAGGAGATAAGACCACAATTTTTTTCCCCTTTTGAGAAATTTACAGGCTTCAACTCATCAAAGAAAGCATCCATTTTTATTGGATATGTGAGAGCTCATTCCCAATTTCCTGGTCCTATACATGATGGTAATAGATTGGCAGATTTTTATACAAGGCCTCTCATTTTTTCTGCAGTTGAGGAAGCTAAAGAAAGCCATGCTATACACCACCAGAACTCTTCTGCACTTAGGTATCAGTTTCACCTTCCCCGAGAAACCGCCAGAGCTATAGTCAAAGATTGTCCAACGTATCCTCCGAATGCGGTTTCTTTACCTATGGGAGTGAACCCCCGAAGTGTAAGACCACTGATTTGTGGCACATGGATTTAACTCATGTCCCACAATTTGGAAAATTGGTTTATGTGCATGTATGTATAGACACATATTCTCATGTAATTATGGCCTCTGCAAGGCAGGGGAAGCATATAAGGACATAATTCAACATCTTTTCATGTATTTGCTTATCTTGGCATACCCAGAGCTCTTAAAACATATAATGCTCCTGCTTACACTGGCAAAGCAATTAAGATTTTTTTGTTCTACTTTTGACATTAATCATAATACGGGAATCCCCTATAATCCTCAAGGGCAAGCTATTGTGGAAAGAGCTCATCAAACTTTAAAAACTCAAATTGTGAAATTAATGGCTGGGGAATTCAAACATATTTCTCCTCATCATGTGCTAAATCATGCCCTTTTTGTGTTAAATTCTTTGAACTCTGATGAGAAAGGGCAAACTCCTACTTTAAGACATTGGGAAAAAGCCCTGGTCAAATGGAAAGACCCACTTATCGGTCAATGGAAAGGTCCCAACCTTTTAATAACAGCGGGGCAAGGGTATGCTTGTATATTTCCACAGGACGCAGCCCCCCCCCTCCCCGCAATTTGGGTTCCAGACCATCTCATCAGCCCAGCGAAGCAAAAAGAGGAAGGCACCTGCCTCCCTCTCTCGCTCATCTGTGGTGCTGGGTAACTTTCCGTTGGTAATCAGACCACCCGCGGAATGTAGGATTTATGGAGTCACTTCAAAAAGATGACAGGAAAAGCAAAGAAAATGCACAAGGGCCGCACGCAGGCTTTGATGTTTTTGCCTCTGGTACGTGACTGAGCTGTTGGTGGCCGGAAAGAACACTTTGACAGGAGTCCCTCTTCAGGGTCTGCGCTACCTTGTTCTCCCTGCTGCCAGCAAACTGTCCCGGGCCTTGCTCAACTTTCCCGTCTCCCATGAGCCCTCAGCCCTGCATGGCACTGAGCCTCTGTGGCTGGTGGAGACGCCTCCTTCTCCATGGCAGGCCTTTCAGTCTGTGTGTTCTCCCAAACAGAATGGTTTCTGGGCCTTGGGGAGACTGTAACCATCTCCCATCGGATGGAAGATGGTCGTCTCTTTAGTTTGAAATGCTCGTGTCATTTAGCTTGAATTAATCTTCACTCTTACCCCAGGTTTCTAATTATGAGCCAGTAAGGGAGCATCCAATTTTCCCTCCCAATCCTCCATCTTGATTCCTTGATAGCTTTTACTTAGTCTGGAACTAAGAACCTTGACTTGTCCTCCACGCCACATACCCGTCTATCACTCAATAGTAGCTATTGGCCAACTCATGGACTTCGCAGTGAGGATGGTCCAGGGTATAGCATCACTCTAGCCAAAAGGTCCCTAATCATCATGGAATCATTGGAGTCTACTTCTCAGAACTCCGGAGCCACGGACCATGGTTCACAGTGCTCTCATCATTCATAGGTGTCTTTTGTGCTGTGAGCCAATGGGGATTTCAGCAGTGGTGCAGTGATGTTAGACTACTTCATGGGAACATTAAACGTTTGACAGGTTAGTCTCTGGAAGTTAAAAACCTGTTATACATATGACGGTACGCATGTAAAACATGCGGCCATTTAGTGACTCCTTACTGTGGCCCAGGCGTTACGCCACATTCATAACACACATTGTCTCATTTAATTTTCACCCCAGCTAAGGAGTCGTTTACCATTACTAGCCCCAAATGACTGAGGAAGCTGGGCGTCCATGCGTCAGATCCTTGCCAAAGGCGGCACTGCCCGAATAGCAGACTCAGGTCCCCATTCTGAATGCCTCGCCCTCAGGGCTCCTGCATGCACTGCCCTTCAGCCCTCACCTGCGGCAGAGCTGGCGTAGCCACAGCCAGGACACACAGTTCCAGCACAGGAGACGGCCACCCTGGAGGTCATGCTGGGCTACACACTTTGATAAGCTGGATGAAATCATAAGACAAAATTGTTTAGATCCACCCCCAAGAAATCTTAGTAGAGAGGGCACTAGAAGTCAACCCGAACATTCATAGCTAAGCATGAAAGACTAATACTCTGCTGCTGACGGAGAGCTCCGGACAGAGAGAGCCATCTTTAAAGCCTGAACTAGACACTAGTTGGGTAAGATGTTTACGGTAATTATATGGTGCAAGTATCTGATGACACTTATTCTCAGGCAGTCAGTACTAATCAGATGCCTGATAGAAGCCCAGATGCCAATCCACTGTGACCAGCAACTCAAATTATTTTCCAACAGAAATGACAATATTACAGACCAGTTCAGTCAAAACGGACAAAACACAGGAGCAAACAACCCACCGTGAACGGAAGTGAACACACGGGGAAACACAGCTTGGCACCCCGAGACTCGAAGCCACTCGAGCAGTCTGAGGGCATCCCAGTCAGGGACAGTGGCCTCAGAGGAACAGGCTGCACGGAATTACGCACAGCTTTGCAAACAATGCTTACATGGATTCGATGAAAAGGTCGGCAATACTAAAAATCTAATGGATTCTGTAAGCAGAAGGAAGTTAACTGAAATACACCTCGAAAGGAATGAATCAGGAGAAAAGTACATAAACTCATAAAAACAAACTTATTTCAAGAACACTTTAGGAAATTTGAGAACAATGAAGATACGGTGCATATTTCTAAAACGCCATCAGGAGGAAAAGTCAAGCTACTTACAAAGATGCAACGTCAAAGGCCAGAATGCAGTGGGACATTCTCCCCACAGGACAACCTCTGGGAGACCACGGAGTGAAACGGCCCATGCCGAGTACATATCAAATAAGACACTCTAGACCCGTGGTTCTCAAGCTTCCTCATGCCACGACCCTTCCATACAGTTCCTCGTGTGGTGGTGACCCCCCCAACCATCACATTATTTTCGTTCCTACTTCATCACTGTTATAAATCGGGACCCCTGTGAAAGGATTATTAGAGCCCCAAAGGGGTCGCGACCCACAGGCTGAGACCGTTGCTCTAGACGAAGGAGAAAATTTAACCACCGTTCCGGAAAGCACCCCTAAAGCACTCTACACTAAAAACAGTGGTGGCCAAATTGACAACGATAATAATTATTTAGTGGGGTGAAAACACAGTACAGCTATCAATAAACTGAAAAGGCAACTTACAGCTGATAACTATGTGGAAGCTGTATGTGTACGGGTTTAATTGCTAAAAATCAATCATCCTAGCCACTCAATAACATAAAGTCAAACAATTTATAAAATGGGCAAGGGACTTGAGTAGACTTTGTCCAAAGAAGGGCCCGGGAGTGCAGAGACATTGCTCAGCAAGATCAGGCATGTGCGAGTTCGGACTTCACCACGAGTTCGGCTGTTCCTTTGGACGCGCGGGAGGGGTGCTGGTGACAATGTGGGGAAATTGGAGCCCTCTTCTGAAGCGATGGAATCTTAACATACTGCAACCACGTTAACAAAAACAGCCTTTTGAAACGTCGAACAACTGCATGGCCCAGCAATTCCGCTCCAAGGAGTATGCCCCGCAGACTGCGAAGCGGGGATTTGAGTTCCGGCAGTCCTCACCGTGGATTTGAATCTACGCAGAGGCGGCGGCGACACATCCGCAGAGAGCAGAGCCACAGTTCCTGCTCTCTCAGCAAACAAAGCAAAGGGGGAACAGGCCCAGGGCCAATTCCATGGACAAAGAGGGCTGCTCCACTGGGACAGAGTCCATGCTCCTACGTATGTACAAGATACATGGCAGTGCATCTTCAAAATATAAAATGCAAGATGAACTGCATGATATGACGAGCTAAATCAACCAACCATAATGCTGTTGAGGAACTGGCATATTAAGTAGCTCGACACCAACAGTGAATAGGAAGATTTGCCCCAGTGGATACATACCGATCCCAGGACTAGCTACTATAGAATGCAGCTTGTTTAAACACACACACACGGACACAGAAAACACAGCAAGTCTCCACAAAACTAAAAGGAGGTATTAAGCCGAATACAATGCTGCTTTAGAGATCAATAATAAAGAGATACGAGTTATGAGATTCTGAAGCACTCTTTTCAAAAATACAGATCAGAACATGATGATAATAGAAAAATGTGAGAAGTCAACAACAATGAAAACCCTTTATGGGGATAGACTGAAGCATACACATAGACATCTGCAGGCTAACTTTTTTTTTTTTTCAAAAAGTTAGCAAATAAAAAAGAGTAACCCCCAGACACATGGTAATCATACAGACAAGAAGCTGACAGTGTGAAGATGGGAGGGGGTGGGGAGCACAAGAGAGCAGGGGAAAGGGAGGGAGAGGGAATCCATGAGGACCACCAAGAATTTAAACAGGAACAAAGTACAGCTACAGTAGCAGCTTCTAATCCAGCGGTTTTCTCAACCTGTGAGTCTCAACCAAAGGACCCTTTCACAGGGGTCGCTCAATTCAAAACAGTAGCAAAATGACAGTGATGAAGCAGCAACAAAAATAATTTTATGGTTGAGGTCACCATCACATGGGGAACTGTATTAAAGTTCCCAAAATTAGGAAGGTTGAGAACCACTGTTTTAAAACCAAAATAGAATGTAATTAACACATGCACTCCAATAAACTTGAAAACTGAGATGGAAATGAGCAACTTTCTAAGAAATATCATAGCTAAAGCCATTTTCAAAAAGAAAGAGTCATTCAAATCATTAAAGAAATTAGTCTAGCTACATGCACAAAATCCCATCAATCATCGATAACTTTATAGGTAAGCTTTAGTAAACATATATGAAACAGATAATTCAATCGTATACAAAATATTACAGATAATAGAAAATGAGGAAAACTATCGAGGCTAATTTGGTACAATGAAGTAACCTTAAGAAGAAAACCAAATGACATTACACAATTTATATTTTCAACATAAATCAAAAGCCCATGGTATAATATGAGCAAAACAAATCTAAGGTACATATGGAGGGGTAGGAGGAGGGAGGGAGGGAGGGAGAAAGAGAGAGAATATGAATATGAGAATCCTGCTGCTAACTGCAAGACTGGTGGTTCAAAATCCACCACCACTCCCAAGGAGAAAGACGAGGCTGTCTGCTCATGTAAAGACTTTTTGTCTCAGAAACCGTATAGAGGGTAGCTAAGAGCTGGGGTGGTGGTGGTGGTGGTGGTGGTGGTGGTGGTGGTGTGTGTCTCTCTTTCCCTGGTACCATTGAGATTCATCCTGGGAAAATAACTATTTTCAAGTTAAACACTGTATTTACTATTATAGGTATGTTTATTATACATGATCTAAACTGGAACTCCACCTGATGACACGCACACATCACTTCCAGAGGGATTAGAGTCCTGCACAGGAAAGGCAGTGCTTGAAAGCACTCAGAAGGACATTATAGGAGAATGTCTCTCTCATGACCCCAGTGCTGCTGCTCAATTCAGCCCAGACCGGAGCATGTACACAGGTCCAGATAAGAGATGGGAGCTCATGACACACGGAATCCAGGAACAGGAGTGGGGATAGAGATACCAGAAGGGTAAGGGGGAAGAGGGGAGAGGATGGGAGAAGGTGGTACCTATCACAATGATTGACACAAAACCATACACCCCTCGCCAGGGGGAATAACAACAGAAAACATGGGGGAAGGGAGACAGTTATTGGTGTGAGATGTGAAAATAAAAATAATTTATAATCTATCAAGGGGTCATGAGGTGGGGGGGGGAGGCGGAGGCAAAAAAAGAGCAGATACCAAGGGCTCAATAGAAAGTAACTGTCCAGAAAAGAATGATGGCAACGTATGTACACACAGGCCTGATGCAATCGACGTACGGATTGTAAAAAGGGTTGTAAGAGCCTCCAATAAAATGATCATTTCCTATAAAGGGGAAAAAAAACACGACACCAAATCATGAAAGCAAAGAGGGATAAATTGGACTACATTAAAATAAGAGCACAGAAAACTCTCCTCAACAAAAGACGCCTCTAAAAGTTGAAGACACACCCCCAAAGACTAGGAAGACGCATGCACCATGTGTGTTACTTATAAACAAATGGAATCTAGAACACAAGGAATATCCAAACCAAAATATAGACCCAACCAACCAAGTCAGGAGTCTCATGGGACCAAAGAGGCAAGGAAGTCCAAGTAATCAATAAAACTGTTAAAATAGCATCGGCATCAGTAGTCATCGGTGAAATGCACATGGAGACACGGGAGACCAACACCGTTTTACCAGATTTGGGAAAACACAAAAGCCAGTTAGTTTTAAGGATGTGATCTGAGAATTCCTTGAGCCGGCTTTTAAATGATCAACCATCCATTTGTGAAAATATCCACTGGGACTTCTCCAATCAGTAAGCACCTGGACAGAGAAGTCTCCCCCGTTCCAGGAAATGTTCTTATGCAGTTGAATGGGGGCCACCCTTGGAAGGATTTCACAGACCCAGCGATGCTTCTTCCCAGCTACAGGAACACGTGCCCACACGACAGGGCAGCCATGCTTTCCATGTGTCTGCAAGCCAACTGCCTGTGTCCCACTTGCCCGTGGGGGGGATGTGTGTGTTAGGGGTGGGGGGCCTTACTTGGAGCAGGCTTCACAGGCAATGTTCCTGGTGGTCTCCTTGATGGTGCGCTCCCAGACAAACGCGGGGTACTCCATGTGGCAAGGTTCCAGGGTGTGCTTCAACTTCTGGGCTGCGGGGATATGGGGGTGGGGGAGAACGGGATCAAGAACTCAGCATGCGCACTCCGGATTGTGAGCCCCACCCAGAGAGCTGAGGATGGAGTGAGGCTCCCGAGGCTCTGGGTTTGGTTCTAAACCCCGCCAGATCCCATGGAATTTTCTAACTGGCAGTTGCAGAAGTCTGTCAGCCTGATTCTCCTAAAACCTGTGCTTAGAACCCCCCAAGCCAATCCTATTAAAAACCCGAGGTGCCTACAGTGCTTCATATCCACAAACAGGTGTTATGTTACTTTGTTGCAGGCATCACCATATTTCATTAGTATTGTTACTGTATTATTTGGCCAAAGGGGTCTTAGCCTGTCTATTTTAAAGTGTTTTTTTATGCACAGAAAGGTACACTGCAGATCATGATAGACACTTGACTGATGTTAGATAGGAACCATTCCAAAGTGTCTTGGGATTTTAAAAGACTTAGTAAAAAACCCAAAAAACTCATTTGTAATCTGGGGATGGCCAGTAGTCACGTCACAGTGCCTGCCAAGCTACGCTCTAACCTATAATTCCTCACGCAGTGGTCTTGCATTATCAGCTATCATTTATGCAGCAGAAGAATTCTACTTTCTGGGACAGCATCAGTCACCAGGGCTCTGACCTCAGCCTCCCTAGAGCTTAGCAACAATGAAGATGTATATCTTAATAAATATGTAAAATATAAGCTTGACCACATTATTTAGGGTGAGACAGAGGTCATGATACAATTGCATGGTTTTATGATAGAAGGAAAATAGTAAAATACATAATGCCTTTGAACCACAGCCACAGACCGACAGAATCTTACTACTATGAAGCTCTTTGTCCCATAGTGTACACACCTTGTCAGTTTTCACACAGTCAAAAACCTGGGGCCTGCTGGCCCAGGAGCTCAAACACTCTGCTGCTAACTCCAAGGTTAGTGGTGCAAACCCACAGCTGTGCTGTAGGAGGCCAACGGAGGCCGCGGGCAGCCTGCTTCCACGATGATCACAGACAGCCTCGGGGTGCATCGAGGCCCCACGGCGAAGTTCCTGCCTGTCCCACGGGGCTGTGGGGTTGGACTCCCCTGGGTGACTTGCTTTGTGGTTAGTTTGATGGAGGAACACATAGTAAGTAGGTGCTGGGCAAAATCTTTGTGACGAAATGATTGAAATAAATTACACCCAGGAAGGAAGTAACAAAACAAGTTGATTATTTTTAAACTGGGGATCATGAAAATCCATATATTAGAGGTTACGGAGGCCTGGCGGGGCCACAGGTGAAGCTCTGTCTGGGCTGGTGACCACGAAGGCCGAGAATTCAAAGCAGAAGCAGTTATTTCCCCAGGAGAAAGATGAGGCTGTCTGCTTCCATGATGATTGACTGTCTCAAACTACAATACAGTGCGGTGCAGTATAACTCGACAACACAGTACAGGACAATACAGATGTCGGGTCTCAAGGACCCCCAGGAACAGCTCCACTCTGCTGGGTGCAGTCACTACGAGTTGGACACCATTTCTGGACGGTGGCTTTGGCGAGGGTGGGGGTGCCCGTGAGCGACATGGACCCAGGCACGTCACAGTCATTAGTCCTGGGCCCAGACCTAATGAGCGCCGCGTGCACCTCAGCTAGGAAACACAAGCAACACCCGGAGCTCTCTACTAACGTCACGAACATTCAAGTGGGGAAGATACTGATCGCGGTGAGACAGGACAGCATGGTGGTAAGCAGGAAGGTTCTGAAGTGGGGAAGTTGATAGTACAAATCCCTCATCTGCCGCCTTCAGTTAATCCCCAGCATTCTCCCCTGGAAAATAGGAAGGCAGATAGCACCACAGAATGCATAAACATCAACCTTCTAGGACTTAGGGAGCTGAAATGGTATTTTGAATGACAAAATCAGATGGCTTACTAGGCTGGGAATGAAAGATTCAAGAGGAAAGGACCTGCATTCACCATCAAAAAGGGTATTTCAAGATCTATCTTGAAGTACAGTGCTATCTGTGCAAGATAATATCTATCCCCATGCAAGGAAACGCCGTCAATACAACTATTAATCACACGTATGCACCAACTACTAGAAGTAGCAATGCAGAAAGTGAAGAAGTCTACCATCATCTTCAGTCTGAAATTTATCAAGCAATCAGGATGCATGGTTCAGTACTGGTGATTGGAACGCAAGCGTTAGAAACAAGGAGGAAGGGACAGTAGTTGGAAAATATGGCTTTGGTGATAGAAGTGAAGCTTGAGTTGGTGACAGGATTTTGCAAGAACCAATGACTTGCTCCTAGAAGATATACTTTTGACAATATATGAGGACTTCTCCAGAGGGAACAGAGAGATGTCCTATTGACCACGTCCGGGGGAAGAGACGATGGGAAAGCTCGCTATCAGCAGCCAACTAAGGTGGCCAGGCCTGACCGTGGATCAGTATAAGGTCAGGCTGAAGGAAACCAAGTCCACAGATCCAAACTATGCCCTTGAGAACACTTCAGAACAGGGGTGATGCCCTGAACACTAATGAGAGAAGACCTGAGGACTGAGGAGCGGTGGGATGATATATAGACCATCGGACCTCAATAAGTCAAAGGGCACTGCAAAGACAGTCAAGACTGAGGCATAAGCGGAGCAAAAGCAGGATTGACCAAGATTTCCTCTTGCTTGGATCCACAACCCATGTGCAAGGAAACAGCAGTGCAGAGCTCAAAGGACACACTGCGTTGCACTGAGCATCTGTGCCCTGAGGATCACAAGCTGTGCCATCCAGAGCCCGAGAGGGACTACGATCAGAGTTCCAACAACACTGAGATGCTGGTGTGCAGAAGGCTGCAGATGACAGTGGAAGCCCGAGATACATGTGAGATCTACACAGGGAATAAGCCTCCCCTAATGGAGGGACAGGAATAAACTGGGTACCAAGCAGAGTGTTGGAGGGAAAACTGTGGTAGATTAAAATGTCAAACCTGACTTGAAGGGTTAAAGCCTTGTCATTTGACCTCCCCTCTGAGACAACTGGCCTTGATTGGGCTCTCAATATTTTCTGGGTTTTTTTCATATTGGAGTTTATTTTTTATGTATTTTTTCATGTGGGTAGCCTTTTTGAATATTTTTAAAGCATTTTTCTGTGTTCTGGTATATGAAACCCAGGAATGAAGAATCTCTAGAGATAGTAATTATAATAAATGTTCCTTGGGATGGGGGTAAAAGGGTGCTGATAGCAAGGAGTTCAAGAAAGGAAGGACATGCTTTGAAACTTATTGGGGTAGCAATTGTACAATACTGCTCCTAATAAAATGGTTCGGGGGAGGAGGGCACACCTAACTTTTGTGCAACACCTCTTTAAAGTGTCGAGAAGCAGGGACGCCGGTGGTTTGAGGACTAAGGTGCACCTGACCTGAACAGTGGCCTTTTCAATCACCCCACACATTCAAAATTCGGACATTGAATAAGGAAGGCCAAAGAAGAACTGATGTCCGTCCCTGAATCACAGTGCTGGGAGGGAGTACTGAAAGGACTCCGTGCCCTCCCTGCTGTCCTTTGGGAAGACACATGAACTTTCAGATCAAGCTGTGGCCAGTCACCTCGCATCTACACAGCGTGGCTTCCCACAAAGCCCTTCCTTGGTCTGGAGCACTGTGGGAAACGCGAGGTCGGTGCCGGCCGTGCCAGTGCATCTATGGGACTTGACGCCAACAACGAAGGCAGCCAGCAAGAGCGTGGGCACTGCTTCAACTCACGGCCGTGCCAGATCCACTGCCTGCCTCTCGACGAGCACAGATGCAGGGGGAATATGGGGTTCGGCTGGGCCGATTCCTGTTTTACCCTGGAGTGGAAATGGGGGCTGCGACAACAGACATACTCCTCCTGGAGTGGCTCAGAAGGTCCCTGTTGTGACCACCACGTCCATTTGTGCAGGAAGCACTTACAGCCAGGGGCCCTCAGGTTGGTTCTGAATCCGGGGAACCAGATGCGAGCTCTGCTCCATCAGGTTTTCAGTGCCTGTTTTGAGGCCCGTGTTTCTGAGGCACCCCTGGACATACCCAAATCTCCCACATTTTGGCCAGCATCCTGATGTACCCCCATGGTCTCACTCCACGAAGCACCTACTGTGGACCAAATGCCTTTCATGGTCAGTCATCAGCATCACACACAGAGAAAGACCTAGCCAGGACCCCCACGCTACGGACGGAGACACTAAGGCTCAGAGAAATGAAGACACTGCCCCAGAGTTGCCTTGCGCTCTGAGTGGCAGTGTCTGCCATGGGCCTGGGCCATTCCAGCCCAGCACCTTCCTCACCACTGTGAAACCACCTGACTGACCACAGACAGCTGTTTGGGAGGCCTGGAGCGAGAGCCTTGGGAGGAGAACACTCAGGGGAGTGTCCACGCAACATTTCTTTTACTTTCCCTTAGCAACGATGTCCCAGAGCAGAAGCACCAACGGGGCTCGCTGTCATGCCGAGCAGACACTTGAGTGGATCACTCCTAGCTGAACCCCCCCCCTTCCGTCTCAGCAAAGGCACCCCCTTTCACAGGTAGGGGCCATCCAGCTCCTCTCTCCGTGCAGCTTCCCCCAGATGAAACCTTTGTGATCATCCAGCAGAAATGCGCCCCCACAGTGCCCTCATTAGGGAAATGAAGCAGATAAACAGTGTAATTATGGATTCCATTTTCAGCTAAAACAAAACTCGCGTCCAGCTCAGGGGCTTTCTCCAGCCGGGGCATGGTACACTTAGAAGGAAACTTGCGGGTCAATGGCCTCACATTGGTTCAGACGGCCCCCTTCTGGCACTGGGTGGAGGAGGCCCCCTGCTCTACAAGACCTTCAGAGGGCAGCAGCCCACTGAGGGGGGAGGGGGAGAGCGGACTCGCTGGGTGGAGCAGGAGGCGTGGCTGTTCAACATCAGGAGGAAAGGCAAGCTCCACACTCAGCAGAGTGCTTGCTACAGACCTGGCTGGTGGGTAATTTTGGTCAAACAGTCGGCTTCGCTCAGGGACTCCAGGGAGGGAAGGCAGTGTGACCACCTGCACCCAGGCATCTGAGGGGACAGGTCTTGGCTGAGCACTGATGGCAGGTTCTACCAGTAGGCACACTTCTGTGTGCTCCGGGGATCTGAAGAGCGCCCATGAAAAGGGACCCCTCCTTGATGGACACCATGAACGTGACAAGGCCTTGCCACAGTCCATGGGAAGTAGGTCCCTCGGTGTGGTGGTGGTGAGCTGTAAAAGCCTTAAAGAAAAACTTCTGAAGATGGAAAACAGGGAGACAAAATGCCACAGAGTCCTTTCTGGTTGTTTTTGCTACACTTTTGGCCACCGCTTGCCCAGGTGTGTGGGCGTGTAGGTGCCGGACTACCTCCCAGAGAGGGCGTGTGAAGGCTGCCCTGCCCTTCCCATGGGGCCACCCACACCGTGTCTGGTGAGGGTTCCGCCCCTAGAGTGGGCACTGAGGATGTCTGCGGTGGATCACTCTGTGGCACGGCCTGTCCTGCAGGCCTGGGCCACTAAATGCCAGAAGCACTGTCCCCTAGTTGTGACCACAGCTATTTGTCTCCAGATAAGGCAAATGTTCACCGGTGTGGGGGGGGGGCGGGTATACAGGGGGGGTTGAGAGAGGGGGAAGGAGGTGCAAAATGGCCGGGATGAAGCAAAGGGCACCCCAGCTGGCAACTGATTAACAGAAACTCACTGTCTAAAGGCTATGCGTGTGTGTTCCGGATAGAACTGTGTCCCCCATAGCAAGTGTTACCAAATCCTATTTAATCTGTGCCATGAGCCCGCTTGGAGAGTAGGGTTCCTTTATCATAGTAAGGAGGCAGGATTTTTTTCAGGTGTGGTTTAAAGCAATCTTGTGTAAGGTCCCGAGAACAGACGACAACAAGCAAGCAGATGGATACCACTCCAGGAGACAAAGCTGGGAAGGGGCAAGGACATTCCCTGAGAGCCAGCACCTTGGATCTGGACTTCTTGAAAGCCTGCACTGTGAGAAAATAACATGTGCCTGCGCTAGATCACAAAGCTGGGCAGGGGGACAGGGGTGTTTGCCTTGGGTCCCCACTGAAGCCCCTTGGCAGTGAGAAAAGGGAGTTAGGAAAAGTTGAACCATGGGAGATGACCAGCCCACTTCCCTCGGCACCTTGCAGTCCCCTAAGAAACAGCCATATGTTTCGGTGATAGTTTGCCATGAGAATCACCAGGGGAAACCAAAGCACAGGCACCCTCTCCTCTGCCAGTCACGTAACGTGGTCGGCTGTTATGTGCATTGAAAATGAGGAATTCAGAGTCCACAGAGACCAGGTGCCTTGCGTGCGTCTTTGGAGCCGGCACAGGGCTACGCTGCGCCAAAGCACTTGGCTGCAGCTCCCCGTCCTTTGCTCTCCTCCTGCTTCAATCCTGCAGTCCCCTCAGTCCTCATTATGAATGGATACAGCTCTATTTCCAATTAGAAGTCAACCTTCAACTATCTCCACCTGCAGGGCAGAACTCAGCTGACAAGACCTGCGGTCGGAGGGGAAGCTCACCTCTAAGCCAAAAGGACAATCAGAACCAGAAGGCTTATCACATGGGCCAGATTGCTCCTGAAGACCCCTTCGCCCAATGCCCTGACTGCCAAAGGCTCCAAATTCATCGCTCAGGGAGCCTTGGTGTCACAGTGGGTCTCACATTGAGCAGCTGACCACAGAGTTGCAGGTACGAACCCACCAGCTGCTCCTCGGGAGAAAGATGAGGCTGTCTGCTCCTGTCAAGCAGTTTAGCCTTGGAAACCCCGAGGGCCAGTTCTTCTAGGTCCCGTAGGGTCACTATGACTTAGGATCTGCTAGTTGGCTGTGGGTTTGATTTCCCTCGTAGCTGGAAGAAGCGGGTGGACACAGTCAGGTTGGTCTTCCTAGGTACTAGGAGTCCTGGTGGTGCAATGGTTACACCTGGGGCCACGAACTACAAGATCAGCAGTTTGAAAGCAC
Source organism: Tenrec ecaudatus (assembly GCF_050624435.1). Classification (NCBI taxonomy): domain Eukaryota; kingdom Metazoa; phylum Chordata; class Mammalia; order Afrosoricida; family Tenrecidae; genus Tenrec; species Tenrec ecaudatus. The sequence continues at coordinate 374,360 of NW_027459698.1, read as the reverse complement.
CAGCCACTCTTCCCAAGAAAGATGGGGCTCTCTACTCCCATAAACAGTCACCGCCTCGGAGACCCACAGGGGCAGCTCTCCCCTGTCCTGTAATGTCGTTGAGTCGGAATCAGCTCAGTGGCAGTGAGTTTTGTGATTCCTTCATAAATAGGCTCACTTTTCCTCAGTCCCGTCTTGTGAAGCGGCTTCCCTGTGACAGTCTGCCCACATCACCCACATAGTGAGGACCCCTTACCTCCCAGGACTCAAAGCCTGGTGTGGAGGCTACCACTTCCACGGACCCCCGTGCTGCAGCATCTTAGAGCTGATGTTCGGAGCGCTCGGTTTGTGGCGGGCCGCAGGTTAAGGGCGGAGGAGCCGGAAATCCATCTGTGTCTCCGCTAGGTTCCGGTTCCTTTAAGTTCTGACCCTTGACCTCTCAGGGCCACGGAGTTCATTCTAACAAGCAATGTAAAAACACTTCGCTCTCAGGCGCAGAGAGTTTGCTGTGCCACACGTGGCCGGCCACTCGGGGGCAGCCTCGCCTTCAGGAACGTGCCTGGTGTGCCCCTAATGGGAACTGGGCACTAAGAGTCATACTCCTCCGATCAGGGTGGGGGGTGGGTCTGACCCAATTATGTAAACTTTTCTAATCTGCAACAGTGAATCTCTCCTAAATCTCCGCCCTTCCTTCTGTAGCCCTGCCTGTGACAGGGAAGGGGACTTGCCGGCGTTTGTCCTTGATGAGACTGGGGATGACACGATTTCAGCGAAGTATGCTAACTGAACAGTCCACAGTTCAGAAGCAGGACCTGCTCTTAGGGAGAAAGACGAGAGTTTCTTTCTGCTCCTGTTTAGATTTAGAGCCTCGGAAACCTGCAGGGCAGTCCTAGCTGTTCTATAAGGTCGCTAGATGGTGTTTCCTCCTCGATGGCAGCACGTTTGAGTGCCACATAGGCATGAGCCCCAGTCTACCTGCCTTAGGTGGAGGGTCCTGAACCAACCATGTACCATCCATCTTCATGGGTTTACTGTCCTCGTTCAGCCCCTTCCCTGCAAGCTTGCTCCTGCCCACAGCTGCAGTGTCTTCATCTGCCACCATCGTGACTGACGGACAGGTTTCTCCATGTCCTATTTAAGTAGCCGAGTTTCTGGGAATCTTGGCCACCATTTGGGCCTTGTGCTGACTGTCTCCCTCGTCTGTATGATTTGTCTCTGTCCTGTTTAAGACTTAGTAAGTGTGTCTCCATAAGTTCTTTTTGAATGTGGGGTCCCTTTTATCCCCTACAACAGGTGTATAATTTTTCACCCCCAATTTAAAAATTGGGGGAAAGCTAGTAAAATAAATAGACAGCAGTCAGTACCCTATAGGCCGACTCTCAGGTTTCCTACATCTTGAGCATTGCATATTTTCAAACAAAAGTTCTGCAGCTGTGGGGGCAGTGGGGGGGGGGTTCTTCTGAGGACAGGAAAGTTTTGTCCTCCTATGTCCCCAGTTTGGTCTCTGCTCACTGGACACCTTTCGCCACATTGACTGCGGACTGTACTTAGTTCCACGTCCTGCCCCTCCCCCCAAGATAGATATTGTCCGGTCTTGGCACAACAGACTCCATTTTGAGTTCTGCACCTCCATCTTAGCTCTCAATACTGACCCCTAACTGACCTCCCCTCCCCTGCTCAACCCCAAATTCCTGGAACCAGCTCATCCCAAAGCCAGAATGTTTTCTGAAGATATAGTCACTCCACCCATGCCTGACATATAGATAAGATTAACAACCTTCTCCCTTCTGAAGCACCTGTGTGCATGGATCCTCCCCAGCTATGCCTGCCACCAGTGGGCATAAAAACGCCACCAGGATTTCTTCCCGGTGCGCAGCTTCAATAGCTCAATACCATGAGTTGCTGAACCCACCCACAAGCTTCATCTTGATTTGGCACAGGGCCTCTGCAGTGGAGCCGAAGGCTGGGTGTCTGGGGCTCTGGTCTGGATGGAAGAGGCTGCTGCCCTGTCTTTCTCCCACGGACAGGCTGGGGTGCAAACTACAGATCGTGGAGTTAGTAACTGGGCTACCAGGCTTGCTTTTCTAAATAGAGAAAAATGGACAGATTTGTCAAAGCCACACACCTGTGATTGTAATGGCCATGCCTGGCCTAGGGAGAACTGCTGAGGTCTTTAGTTAGCACGGACAAACACCTGGTGTGCACCACATCACCAATGAGCTGCTGGCTCTTCACACTCGGTTTCTAGGACACATTCTTTTGACACATTCAGATTTTCTCAATGACAAAGACAGAAATGGTTGCCATTGACCTCCTACCACTGACTTCTATCCAGTTAATGAGATGGATACAAATCCAGATTTATTTTCTCCTAAGCCTTCGAAGCTCGAAATTCTTTGTGTGGTATACCTAACTCTACAGATACATGTCAATTTGACATGAACATAACATGAGCGTTGACCTCAGTAAATTTGTTTCACTCATGAGAACATTACTTCAGTAATAACTATGTGCAGTCAAAAAGTTCTTGTAGAGCAAACATCAAATGCAAAGACAGACAATGCAGTGGAAACTGCCATACTGACACACCCAGAGGACGTTAGGATGTGTGGAACATAACACTTCAAATACCATATAATGCTACACAGTATAAATTGTATATAGAGCTAGAGCGTCACATCGTTTCCTTGATAAGTTAATGGTATAATTATGTTGTTTTTAAGTAAGTCTTTTTTAAAAAAGAAAATGTGTGGTTTCATTCATGTGTCAACTGCACACATGTCCTTTGAGATAGATAGGTCTATAAGAAATATCGATAAACCCAGCATTAAAAGAGCCACTGCCTTCAGTCAGTCCTAACTCACAGTGGCTCTACATAGGGTTTCTAAGATGATGAAACTTTACAGGCGCAAAGAGCCTCCACTTTCTCCCGAGTGCTGGCTGGTGGGTTTGAATCCTGACCTCCTGGCTAACGCGCAGGGCCTGACCATGGTTCAGACTCAGCTGTGCCATCAAGGAATTCCGGAGTCATTAGCAACAGACAGAGGCAGGGACCGTTGGGAAGAGCAACAGTTCAGCGTGCGTGCTGACTGGGCCTGACGCATAAAGATCCTTAGGGAGAGAAAAGCTAAAGAGTTCGCTTCCGTGGAGTCAGTGAGTACGTAAAACTTAAGGAGAATGAATGGCTGTTACTGGGTCTTGTTCCAAGATCAACAATAGAATGGGAATCTCTGAAAAGCAACAACAATAGGAAATAAAACGTTTTTGCCAGCAGACGGGGAAAACATCCAGAACCTTTATAGTGGTCCCACGGCTAAGGTGCTCGCTGCTACCTCAAGTTCAACTGTCAGAACCCATGAGTCACTCCCTGGGGGAAAGACATGGCTGTCCACTTCCACACAGACTCACAGTCTCAGAAAACCCATAGGTGGGCAGCTCTGCCCTGGAACTGACTTGCTGGCAATGGGTTTAAGGTTTGGGTTACTGTTGTTTTTGTTTTTCATTTACCGTGGAAAATAGCTTGGTGGTTTTGCTGCATGTTAAATGTACAACTACCATACGGCCTCAGCCATTCCAAATGCAGAGGCGCTACAGACCTGTGTCCGCCGTGCCGACTGTGCCATCCCTGACAGTCCAGAGGTGGAGTGACGGTCCTGTCCCCACGAGCGGACTTGAAGGAAAATGAAATGTATGGCACCTAGGAAATAATTCTCAGAGAATTCTAAGATGGAGAAATCCAAAAATCAGAGCGAGAACCCTCATAAAATTGTTGTTGCATATATATAAACATATTTTATTGATGGGTCATATTACACATCTTATTTGTATGATAGTATAATTACTTTATCATAAATTGCATATAATTCCGCTTGCCTAGAATAGCATATGTCATTTTCAAATAATCCCTTCCTGGGTCAAGTAATCATAAAATTCACAAAGAGCCTTGTAAAGAATGATTTTGGATAGACACATGGAGAGTGCACAGCTTAAATTTTTTTCCACTAAACAGATAAAGCAAAGTAGGGATATTGTTTTACAAATGTTTCCTTGAAAGAAGTATATCTTTTTGAGCCTGAAATACATTAAATTTATATATTTGGGGAATAACATATAAGATTAAACAGAATAAATATGAAAAGTTAAGTAGCTCTACAAAAAAGATGAAAGTGAGCGTGTTAGGCCAGGTTGACTAGAGAAACAAACCCAGTAACACTCATGTAGGTATAAGAAAGAGCTTGCTATCGAGAAGCACTATGTATCAAGAAAACATCCCAGCCAAGGCAAACTCAAGTTCCTAAGTCCTACACTAGTCCATAAGTTCCTCTTTAGACTCACAAAGCCACATGAAACAATGCCGAATGCAGGAATATCACAGGCCAGTGGGTGCAAAGTCATGTGGATCCGATGGCTGTGTACACATCACCGGAGCTCTTGCAGCCATCGGGGTCAGGCAGCAGGAGTGAAGGCAGAGAGATAAGAAGAGGCTCCCAGGGCCTTCCTGATGAGAAGGCCATGCCCACAAGGAGGTACCACCATGCTGTGACCCGATTGACAAGCTAGACTCTCCTCCTGTCCTTGAGAAATCTTCACATTGACACGAACTTATGTAACTAGCACAGACCACCCCTTATGAACTTAACACCTTTCCACAACTCTTTGACCATAGATAATTTTAAAACAAAACAATCATAAAATCATAGTTGTATCTAACAGCATCAAACTAAAGTGCATACTACTCAAAATGTGCCAGCCTCATTTAAATACTACAAGTAAATAAAACAATTTAAATACTATAAGTAGATCATTTAAATTCTATAAGTAAACAAAACAAAAATATGCTGTGTCTCACATTGCAATTATGGGAACACCTCCATCATCATTCTATGATCCTATCAACATTTTCCCCACCCATCCATGTTGGTAAGCCACCTTCTTCATCACTTTGTCTTCCACATTCCGCGTGTCCAATGTCTCTACTGCCCCGTCTATCAACCCACTACTCTGAGGATACAAGCATATTCATTGATGTGAAGAATCTCATTCTAGTTGGCACCTGCGTGTCTGCATCCATCGTTAAAGTCAAACCAGGACAGGCCATCCATCAAGTCAGAAGGAAGATGCACCAATTCACAAGCTCAAAAATCTTTTCTTCATTTGGTCAACTCATTGTGGGCCACCTCACTTGGTCTCACTCTGGTGCCCATGGGCTGTCTTGACTTTTGACCAAGAGTCCCTGTCACAAGTGATCACCCACCTTAGCCCCCTTGTGCTAAGTCATGTCATAGGCTCAGGTTCCCACAGCTCTTTAGACTTCAGACCAGGCAATCTGCTCTTGTTTGCAGCTCTAGTCCCTGTGAACTAGGTCCACAGGTGTCAGTGGCCAGATGCTCTATTCATATTTTTCACGAATCATTGCTAGTATGCGTTATAGCAATAAAAATAGATAGAAAAATCAATGTAATCCTAATACAGTCAGATACTAAACACATTCTGAAAACATTCCAATCGAATCCTTTCTGAGCTAAACTATCCCAGTCACATACATTATAGTCTTAGGCCTCTGGTGGCACCAAGCTAGGACCAGGCCTTTGGTCACCCAGTTTGACTAACCAGCATGGCCTCGGAAAAGTCCAAAAGGTATTTTTACCCATGAACTCAAAATTTACACCTGTCACATTCATTTTTACAATTTCAGACAGAAATAACCAAATACCACTTCTGGGCATCAGAACCTTCACTTCCCATGTCCTTCCCAGAAGAGAACAAGTAAAATACAGGACTATATTTGACCTCCAACTAGTCAAAGAGAAGAGACTATCAGAAAGCAGAGGTCAGGCAAGTATCCTCTCTCCGCCTTCATGATTTGTTTCTCTAGTATTCCACTCCCTAGGTACCATATTGTGTAAGGCCAGGTTGACTAGAGAAACAAATCCAGTGACATTCATATAGGTGTAAGAAAAAGTTTCTATCAAGAAGGAATTGTGAATCAGGAAAACATCCCAACCCAGTCCAACTGAAGTCTATAAGTCTAATACTAGTCCATAAGTTCTTCTCCAGACTCATGAAGCCACATGCACTGTTGCTGAAGGCAGGAATGTCGCAGGTGGGTTGGTGCAAAGTCTTGTGGATCTAATGGCTGTGCGCACATCTCCAGAGGTCTTGCAGTCATCAGGGTCAGGCAACAGGAAGCTGAAGCCAGAGCGAGAGGAGGCGGTTCCCAGAACTCTTCGTAGTAGGAGGCCACACACACAAGGAGATACCATTAGGCATAATTGCAAGGCTACGCTCCACCCTGTACTTTGATAAATCTCCAGTTGACATGAGATTATGTACATTTGTATTCGTACTGGGAAGTAAGATACTAATAAGATGATGTAGACATCTAAAGAAGACAGAGTAAGTTTCAAAAAAAACAGCTATGAAGTTATTAGTTTCTAGGCTTTGCTAAGTTAATTTCCCAGGTAATGTTCAGAAAAATATGAATAATAATATTGCTAACTAATCTATAGAATTATTTTATAGAGTGGCATGAACATACTGATAATGAAATTAATGTTATTACATAATATAATCTTAATTCTTTGAATAAGCATATCCTTTTATTGCTGCCTGATATAAAATTCCTTTTTCTATTTTGATTTATATTTCATATTGTTCACATTTACACGTTTTAATACACATGATGTACATTTAGTGATATTGTCACATATGATCAATGTGATTTGCTGAGTTTAAATAATATATGTTCAGAACAATATCAGGAAAATATCCTATATTTTCATTGAGTGCATAACATAGTCCAAACTACAGTTCTGTGTGTGTAAGTGTAAACTGGAAACATTTTATAGTGAGTCAAAGATAATCACATATTCTGTGTATTCTCGAAAGAAAACTAGAGGCATGTGAGCAATCAGTTAACTGACAGAATTCAGAAAACCATGGTAGGAATGTATCAGAGATGTGAAAAGAGGTTGCCAACTTAATTCCCAAATCAGTTTGTATTTAATTGCATTCCTTTCTGGTACAAAATATATAGCTCCTATGTTTATTACTCTTTTTTAGTAAATAACCTCACTAACTTGCTTTTCTTTATTTAAATATCATTTTCTTCATAAAATTCAAAGCTGAGTGAACTCTGATAGTGAAGAGATCTTTGCCTGAAATTTACTAAAGAAAACAGATTAAATGTATAGCATTTTTTAAAATGTTATGATCAAACATTCACACATTTTCTATGGCGTGCACTATGTCTCATGACATAGTTGTGCTTAATTCACATTGAAAATATAAGTCAGCAGATGGAACATGTCCTCTTTTGCCACGACTCAGCCCCCAATTTGGTGCATCTTTGTGCTCATTTTCTCCTCTCACCCTCTGATATTGGAGAAAGAAGTTCAACTCCCTTCAAAAGTGTTATCTCCCATTTGTTCTTTTCACCCTTAGAACTTCTCAAACTCGTCGGCATACGAAATACTTTGAGGACTCCTTAAGATAAAAATCTAAGATACTTGTCTTTACAGTCTAAATTTTTCAAAGGCCTCTCTCACAGATACACACAACAACCTCCCCCCCACACACACACACATGCCTACATATATAGGCATATGTACTACTCATATCCAAGCAACCATGCTCCATCCAATCATGTTGCTGTTGTGGATTCTGACCCATCTTGGCCTCCACACAACAGAAGGAAACTGCACAGTCCTGGGCTCTCCTCATAATTGTTCCTATGTCTCAACCCAGAGTTGCAGCCACTGGGCCAGCTCATCTCATTGAGGACTTGCTCTTTGTCTCTGCCTCTTTACTTTAGCACACATGATGGGCTTCTCCAGGGACGAATCTCTCCTGACAGGAAGACCAACAGACCGACGTATTTAAGATAAAGTCTTGTCATCCCTGATTCTAAGGAACTCTCTTGCTTACATCTGCCAAGACAAGTTAGTTTGAATTTTAGCAGTCCCTGGTACTTTCAATCTTCTTCTCCAGAACCACAATTACAATGCACCGATTCTTCTTAGCACTTCATTATTCAATGTCCAACTTTTACAGGCATATGAGGAAATTGGAAAATACCATGGCTTGAATCAGGTGCACCTAAGGATGTTACTTTGAGGACTTCAGCAGTTTGAGCATTCTGTTGGGTCAATACACTCATGTCATATGAGTGTATGCTGGCAACACACATGTATGTGTGGCCGCCATACACTCATATGCGCATGTATCTATCCGAACACCTATTCTCTACATATCCACATATAAGAATTCATACACAGATTATCCACATATTTAATTATAAATATTTATACATAACTTAATTGCTCGCCCTTAAACACACATATACATAGACACACATACCCAAGGATGTTATTGAAGGCTTATAGTTTTGTTTTAACTTTTGGAAAAAAATATGTATATATATGTGTGTGTGTGTGTGTGTCAAACCCTTATTTTTCATAGAAGCATTAGATGCAAAGTGGGCTTTTTTCCCTGAGCATTCTTTTTTAATTCTTCTCCTGAATTGTTTATTTTCATCATTCAATTGTCATCTGAAACTTCACTTCCCTAATGAGTCTTAATCATCAAAGTTGCCTCACCTTTCTACATCAGTATTTATCTCTGTTCATTTTTGTTTTGATCAAATGATTTATTACAACTTGGTAATTATATTAATCATTTACCTCTCAAGTTTTGTTTTCCCTGTTTCACCGATAAGAAAATAAGTTCAATAACAGGGATCAATGCTGTTTTTAAAAAAGGTCAGAGAATTATTGCCTGCCATGTAGATACTCATACTTGTTAAATAAATGAATATAAAATATATCTGATTGAGATTTCTTTTGAATTGTGAGTCCGTGAAGATGAATGTGTTTGTGTGAAACGTGTTTGTGTGTGGTTTACTTATGTCTCAGGAGAGTGTGAGAAGGAAAGGGGAGTATTAATAATCTTCCTAAATAGCTTTCCTTCTGTTACTGTTTTCTGGAATCATTTTGTTTTCAGATATAATGGAGAATTAATGACACAGCTCACTAATTTCTCTAGCATTTGGTACATTATAGTTGTTGGCACATGTATTCAGATAGAGGTGATGGACAGGAGCTGTGACTGACTGTAGGACACTGGGGAGAGGAAAGGTACTTATTATTCATGGGTGCCCAAAGAGTGTCAGGAATACTGATGTCAGTAGCACCAGGGAAACATAGTCAGCTGGAGAACTGTTTGGGAGACCAGAGACTTTATAAAATTCAGCTTCAAATAGTTTATTTTAAATACTTTATTAGAGTATCCAAATTGAATGGGCCAGTATCTCTTCAAAATTTAGGTCTGAAACATGAGAAACTTTCAGTGTGATGGGTAAGTTAATAGTAAATATCTTGCTGTCCTCATTGAAATAATGAAAATCATTGTTATTTGTATTGACTGAAGAAGGGATGTCGCTAAAATGTCGTGGTGCTTTGTAGATTACACTTTTTCATAAAGCGTTCATGGATTATGTTGCTAATTCCTCATAAATGGACAGCTATTCCTTCTTTGTAGTCTGTTCTTAGTCTGGAAGCTGTGCTGAAAACTGTCCATCTTGGGTAACTCTAATTGTATTTTAAATACCAGCTACATGGTTTTCAACATCACAGCAACATACACACCACTATAGTATGACAAACTGACAGGCAAGTGATAAGATGATATCGAAACAGATTTAAGGGAATCCAGTTAATACAAAGTGTATTCAAATTTATTTCAATAACCACTAAGGCTATTGATGAAGCAATATCAGAATTCTAGAATTTTACCATCTTCTTCAGTCTGAAATGGATCAAAAAGGGAATCAACATGCATTGATAATAGTTGCCGATTGGAACAAAAACATTCAAGCAAAGAGGAAGAAACAGTAGTTAGAAAATAAGACCATGGTGATAGAAACAAAGCTGAAGATCACGTAAAAAAATTTTTTACAAATATTTCACTGTAAATCCCTTTTTGCAAGAATATAAATTGAGACTGTACATGAGATTCACCAGATGGAATGCATAGAAACCAACTGACTAAAAAGACACAATGGAGAAGCTCAATATCAGCACCTTAAATGAAGGCAGGGGCTGAGTGTAATGCATCAATTGCTCATGATCATGTTCAAATTCAAGTTGAAGAAGAATAAAACAAACCCAGGAGAGTCCAAATACAACAGGTATATCTCACTTAAATTTCTCACAAGAATAAATTTGATTCATTGAACACTAATGACAGAAGACCAAATGATCTGTGGAATGATGCCAGATGAGAAAACTATTATAAAAGACAGAAAAAATATATCAAAATGGATGTCAAAAGGGATTCTTTAACCTAGTCTTGACTACACCATAGCTAAAACATGTGTAAGAAATGATGACACTCTAGCTCAAAAGCAATTATGCCTACAAGGAAGAAGCACACCAGCCTGTGCGATCACGCGGTAACAAAGGGACCATGTATAAGGCATCATGCAAAAAAAAAGAATATGTGTGTGTGCGTGTGTGTGTGTGTGTGTGTGTATACGTATATATATGCCATAGTGAATGAATGGGGAGGTGCAGAGTGGAGACCCAAGGCCCATGTGTCGGCCACAGGAGATCCCCTCATAGAGGGGTTTAGGAGAGGAGATGGGTCAGTCAGGGTGTGATGTCGTACCGATGAAGAACACAGATTTCCCCCAGATCCTGGATGCTTCCTCCTCCTAACTACCATGATCCAAATTCTACCTTGCAGGACTGGATGGGGTAAAGACAGTACACTGGTGCATATGGAAGCTGGAGGCACAGGGAATCCAGGATGGATGATACCTTCAGGACCAGGGGTGTGAGGGGCGATGTTGGGAGAGTGGAGGGTCAGTGGGTTGGAAAGAGGGAACTGATGACAGTGATCCACATGTGACCTCCTCCCCGGGAGAGGGACGGCAAGGAAGGGGAGGGGGGAAGGGAGACTCCGGATAGGGTAAGATATGACAAAATAACAATCGGTAAATTAACAAGGGCTCGTGATGGAGGGGGGAGCAGGGAGGGAGGGAGAAAATAAAAGAGGACCTGATGCAAAGGGCTTCAGCGGGGAGCAAAAGCATTGAAAATGATTAGGGCAAAGTATGTATGGATGTGGTTTATACAATTGATGTATGTATATGTATGCATTGTGATAAGAGTTGTATGAGGCCCTAATAAAATATAATAAATAAATAAATAAATAAATAAAGATTAAAAAAAGAAATGATGACACAAAAGAGGTGAACAGAAAATTTCAAAGGACAACAGATGAAGACAAACTAAAGTACTAGAGTGAAATGTGCAAATAGCTGGAGTCGGAAAGGCCAACATGAAGAATATGCACACCATTTATCAACCTGAAAAAATGAAAAAAGTAGTGAAAGCCTCAAGTTTCAATATTGAAAGCTTTTCAGGGGCAAAATTCTACTGGCAAAGCCTTGGGATTTTATGGATCATTAAAAAAAAAAAAAACTACAGATAGCTTTGAGAAGAACGATAATTCCACAACACTTCGTTCTTGTCATGCGGAAGCTTTCCATTAATTGAGACAGCTGTGTGTTTCTGAACTGAACAAGAAAAGACTGCATGGTTAATTTTGTGTATTAAATTTTGAAAGGTATACATCATGGTTGAATCCTCTCACCATTGTCAATTAATCTGTATACTGAGCAAATCATCAGAGACGCTGGCTTATATGAGGAAAATGTGGCATCAGGACTGGAAGAAGGGTCATCAACAACCTTCCATATGCAGATGACAAAACTGACTTGCTGAAAGTAAGGAGGATCTGAAACACTTGCTGATAATAATCACGGATTTTGGGTTTCAATGTGGATTACTCCAGTAGTTTTGAAAATGTAGAAGAAATGGATTGATATCTTGATATACACAATACACCCAAATTGATGCAGAAAATATGGAGAAATAACAGCTCAATAACAAAGTATTAAATAGAATAGGTTATGAAGAAAGTTCCAACCACGAAGAGCCCAGGACCAGATAGCTTCAAAGGGAGAATTCTACCAATTATTCAAGGAAGAGTTATCACCAAATCTACACATACTATCCCCGGATATAGAAAAGGGAAGCAAACTCTGAAAGACATTCTATGAATGGAGGGTAGCACTGATCCAGAAACTAGGCAAAGACCCCACAAATACAGAACACTGTAGACCAATATCCCTCATCAACATAGACTCTAAACTTCTCCGTAAAATGTTGTCAAATAAAATCCAAGAGCTTTTTTTTTAATGGAAAACACTCCACCATAGTCCGGTGGGATTCAGATCAGGGACAAAAAAATGTTGGTTCAACATTTGAAAAATAATTAATGTCATACACAAAAGAAAAAGACAATGTGTAAGAAGTCATGATAATGACAATAAATACAGAAAAAGCATTTGAAAATACACAATAGGCGTTTCTGTTATAAAAAACACTCTGGTCTGGGAAATAGGAATAGAGAGAAATTCATGAACATAATAAAGCCTAAAGCCATATATACTAAGAAATAAAGGTCAAAATCATGCGCAAAGAGAAAAATATTGAAAACATTTCCCCTCAGAACCAGAACCAAACAAGACTGTCCACATCACTACTCTTATGTAACACTACTCTTTTGGCTCGAAGTCTTAGCCAGAACAATTAAAAAAGAATTAAGCCATTAAAAAATCAAGGGAAAAGAATTGGGCCAAAAAAAATGAAGTAAAACTCCTAACTATTTATAGATGATGTGATTTCATACGTAAAAAGAAACACGAATTCTCCAAAAAGATGGCTGGAATGAATGGAGGTATTTTGGAAAACCCGCGAGATTGATAAGTAAAAATATATTGGATTTCTGCATCCTAGTCGGGAGAGCTCTGAAAAAGTTATTAAAAGGCAATACCACTTATCAAAGTTATACTAAGATGAATTACTTCGTGAGAAACCTAATTAAAGAAACAAATGACTATCCAAAGTAAACTAGGTGACTGTATTACAAGAAACCAAGAGACCTACACAAATGCAAAAGCATCCAATGTTCATGGATATGATGACTTATCGTTGTGAAAATATCAATGCTACCCAGAGATTTTTATAAATACAATGCAATTGCGATGCAAATCCCAATGTCATTCTTTGTGAAATGGAAAAAATAATTACCGACTTCATTGGGAGATATGAGAGACCTAGGATAAGCAAAGAACTCCTTAGACAGAACAACATATAGAGTCTTACGCTACCTACCTCAACACCTATGACAACCACATTAGTCAAAACAGGCTTGTAATGGTGTAATGATAGATGCATAGACTAATGTGCCAGGGAAAAAAATGCACACAGAAATAAACCCATCCAAATACAGGCAAGTGATCTTTGACAAAGGACCGAATCCATGAAATTGTTACGTGACAGCCTCTTCAACAAATGGGGCTGGAGAAATTGGATCTCCATCTCCATGTACCAGAGGACCCCTCCCTAATCCAAGGCACGCAAATGAACTCAAGATGATGGATTAAAGACATGAGTTCAAACCCCAGAGCTATAAGGATCATCAATGAGAACACTGGGAAAACCCTCACAGTTCTATTGCGGGGCATACACAGACTACCAAATATAATATAAAGGAAAGCGCACAAAGTGGGAGACCAAATAGATAACCGAGACCTACTGAAAATAAGTTGCACACATTAAGACTTTACCCAAAGAGTAAAATGAGAGCCCGATGTACTGGGAATAAATCTTGAGCAAAGACACAACAAACAAGGCCTGGATTACTAAAATCTATACCATTGTGTGACACCTCAATAAGGGGGAAAATCCAATTCAAAAGTGGGCAAAAGACATAGTACACCAAAGATGACACCCACGTGGCTCACAAACACATGTAAAAATGCTAACAGTGATCACTAATCATCTGAGAGATGTAGATTAAAATAAAGATGAGATCTCACCGTGAACCCATGATGATAGCCAAATAATGTTCAGTTTTGATAGTGTCCCAGGGTGTCCTTTAGACAGCGTCAGCCATGGAAGAAATATCTCAGCAGTCAGCAATTGCCATTCTCAGGAATCTGCCAGGTCTCCTTGACGTTTTGGATAACTTCCGTAACAGGACAGGGTCGCGTCACATATCAGCTTCTCTCCTTTCTTCTGGGCCTTGCTGGCAGAAGAGAAGTCCACCTATCTATCTCCATTGCCTGTGAAAAATATAAACAAATAGCCCCTCTCTCTGGGGAGTCATGAACCTGAAAAAGGAATTATGATGAATAGCGGGTGGCTTCTCCATCTCTTCCCTGTCCATCTTTCTCCAAACATGGTTGCGTCCTTCTAAGGAGAGGCCCACAGCTTTCTTCTGTAAAAACATGATTGCATAGCCTCTTCTCCAGGTGAATGGACCTGGATCCCAAACGCGGTTTCCATCGTCTTCAGATTTCTTAGGATTAATTTTCTCTGTAGAATTGAAAACGTGCTTATCTGCCCTCATTTTGTCACGCACTTTTAGTAAGGAGAAAAAAAATTTGGTTAAAATCACTGAATGAAATTTGTCACACACGAGATTCCTCTTTCCCCCCTTCTGTTTTAACAATGTAAATATTAAAATACTGCTAGCAGTCTCAGTTACCTGGCTAGGTCTTGAACCAGTGAAACTACTTGTTAGATAGCCTCCATTGTTAAGTGAATCTTGGCTTTCGGCTCTCAGAGAATTAAGAGAGCTAAATTGAGAGAACTTCGTACCATACTTTGAAAGACTGAAAAATTTCTTAAGAAATGTTGTTCAGCTGTTCTTTAAGTAATTTACCAAACAGACATTTTTTTTTCTCTCTCCAAGTTTACCAATAAGGTTGTAGGCTCAATTAAGCTGCTTTGCCCTTCAGGCTTCTTACACTGTATGATTTTACAATCTTGCAATCGTCTCTCTTGGTTAACTTCACTCATTCCTTCCATGCTGGACGTAGAGGAAGTTCACGGGAGGGTCTTAGGCCCTCCTGAATGCCCTAAAGAAATGACCCTGTATCCAAAGTTTAAAACCATTTCCCCTTCGATCTCTAATACCGTGGGGGGTGGGGGGTAAGCGCTCTCGTTTCCCCACAACAGCATTCCAAAAGACCCCTGGATTTAAAGGGTGGTCAGACTTCTCAAGTACTCTTTCCTGATAGGCATACAATTTTACTCTAGGACAGCAAGGAAGGCAAAATTGGCTTAAGCGATCTTCTTTTATAAACCATGATATATCAGAATTCATCACTGCCTTAACTTTTTCATAATCTCGTTCAATAATTCCAGCAACAGTCAGAACACCTTGAGGATTTACATTAGACTTTCCTAATCGACATCCTAGAGTTCTTTTAGGTAGCGAACCCCAATTACTGCTCTTAACAATTTCTGATATAATCACAGCTTTTGGCTTTCCTTCACAACTCTGATCGACTCCAGTATCAATTTGAATTTCTTGAGTACTCAGGTTAAAACTTCCTGACAAAAATGGTATTACTCTTTCAATAAGGGGCTCCTGTTCTTTAGCATCAGCAAACTGCTGTGGGGGCTCCTGAGCCTTCTCTTGGTTAATCAAGGTTATAGCAGCCAGAACAGGGGCTGGGGTTCTGCAAGTTTGGCTAGGTCTGGTCTCCTGCTGTGAGGTTGGGGGATGCCTGCAGTTTCTCTTTAGGATCTTTGCTCTGGTCGGCAGACACCTTGCCTCCCATGTTCTGCTGGGTGGGGTCTGTATCCAGCTCCTTCCTCTATTACCTGCGCTCCGGTTCAAAGGGGCTGGGAGCACGCCCCACTGCCCGTTTCTTGGCTTGGCGTTACTTCCAGGTAAATGGCCTCAATTGCTACACTTTGAATGACCACCCTCTGCCCAGTGACTACCTCTCTCGCAGCAGGGGCAGAGTCCAGTTGCCTCGGACTCTCTCCCTGGATCTTCTCTGCTGTGAATCGTCCTGCTCTTTTGCAACATCCGCCTGCAGTCTCTCTGGTAACGTCCCTCGGCTCCAGGTGGGCGTGGTCGCGTGCGGAGGTTGGCATGGTCACGTGCGCGTGTGTCCGTGGTCATGTACGCAGGTGGGCGTGGTCACGGTCGCAGGTATCTGTGGGTAGGGGCCCAGGCGAGCATGGTAAAGTGCGCAGGTGGGCGCGGTCACGTGCAGAAGTGGGCGCGGTCACGTGAGGAGGTGGGAGTGGTCCCTGTCGCTGGTGGGCGTGGCCTCGCACGGTTGGGCATGGTCATGTGCGCAGGTGGGCGTTGTCGTCCCTCCTTTACCCTGAACCCTTAATAGTTCATAAATAACTATTTTATCTTATCTTACACTGCCCAGAGTCTCCCCTCACCCACCTTCCCTTTGCCCATCTCCCAGAGAGGAGGTTCCCCATAGATCCCCAGATAGGTTCTCTCTTTCTACACCCCCATGCCTCCAGGTTTCGCCACTCTCACCGCTAGCCCTGAGGGGTTCATCCGTCGTAGGGGGAGACCAAGACCAAGGTAACCCTCCATATGCAGATGACAAAACTGACTTGCTGAAAGTACGGAGGATCTGAAACACTTGATGATAATCACAGATTTTCGGCTTCTATGTGGATTACTCCAGTAGTTTTGAAGATGTAGAAGAAATGGATTGATATCTTGAGATACACAATACACCCAAATTGATGCAGAAAATATGGAGAAATAACAGCTCAATAACAAAATATTAAATAGAATAGGTTATGAAGAAAGTTCCAACCACGAAGAGCCCAGGACCAGATGGCTTCAAAGGGAGAATTCTACCAATTATTCAGGGAAGAGTTATCACCAAATCTACACAGACTATCCCCGAATATAGAAAAGGGAAGCAAACTCTGAAAGACATTCTATGAATGGAGGGTAACACTGATCCGGAAACTAGGCAAAGACCCCAAAAATACAGAAAACTATAGACCAATATCCCTCATCAACATAGACTCTAAACTTCTCCGTAAAGTGTTGGCAAATAAAATTCAAGAGCTTTTTTTTTTTTTAATGGAAAAACTCCACCATAGTCTGGTGGGATTCAGATCAGGGACAAAAAAATGTTGGTTCAACATTTGAAAAATAATTCATGTAATACACCAAAGAAAAAGACAATGTGTAAGAACTCATGATATTAACGATAAATAACGAAAAAGCATTTGAAAATATGCAATAGGCATTTCTGTTATAAAAAACACTCTGGGAAATAGGAATAGAAAGAAATTCAGCCTCTACAACTGATGAAACCCTCAGGACCAGCGGTGGCAGTGCAGAAACCGGGAAGAAAGGGGGTGTAGAAAGAGAGAACCAGTCTTGGGGATGTATGGGGAACCTCCTCTCTGGAAGATGGGCAAAGAGAAGGTGGGTGAGGACAGACGCCGGGCAGTGTAAGGTAAGATAAAATAATTATTTATAAACTATTAAGGGTTCAGGGAAAGGGGGGCGTGACCAAGCCCACCTGCTCACGTGACCACGCCCACGTGCGCACGTGACCACAGGTGCCTGCACACGTGACCAAGCCAACATCCGCACGTGACCCACATACGAGCACACGTGACACGCCTACCAGTGCACATGACCACGCCCACCTGTGCACGAGATCAAAACCACCCGGGCACTTGGCCGCCCAAGCAGTTGACCAAACTCACCCACGCACATGACCCCTCGCACCACTCCACGTGACCAGCCTCACCAGCGCACGTGACCACGCCCACTTGCGCATGTGACCCGCCAACAGCGCACGTGACCACGCCCACCTGCGCAGGTGACCACGCCAGACTGTGCACGTGACTGCGGGCACTTGCGCACGTGCCCACGCCACCTGTGCACGTGACCAGGCTGGCCTGCGCATGTGCCCACGCCCGCCTGCCCACGTGACCCGCCAACCAGCGCACGTGACCACGCCCACCTGTGCTCGTGACCACGGGCGCCTGCGCACGTGACTACCCCAAACTGTGCACGTGACTACGGGCACTTGCCCACGAGACCATGCCCACCTACACAGGGGACCATGCCAACATCCGCACGTGACCACGCCCACCTGCTCACGTGACAAGACCCACCTGCGCACGTGACCACACCTACCGGTGCGCGTGACCACGCCTTACCTACGCATGTGACCACGCCAACCTCCGCACCTGACCAAACTTACTCTGTCTTCTTTAGATGCCTACATCTTCTTATTAGTATCTTACTTCCCAGTAAGAATACAAATGTACATAATCTCATATCAACTTGAAGATTTATCAAAGTACAGGGTGCAGTGTAGCCTTCCAATTATGCCTAATGGTATCTCCTTGTGTGCGTGGCCTCCTGCTACGGCGAGTTCTGGGAACCTCCTCCTCTCTCTCTCTGGCTTCGGCTTCCTGTTGCCTGACCCTGGTGACTGCAAGACCTCTGGAGATGTGAACACGGCCATTCGATGCACAAGACTTTGCACCCACCCACCTGCGACATTCCTGCCGTCAGCAACAGTGCATGTGGCTTCATGAGTCTGGAGAAGAACTTATGGGCTAGTGTCAGATTTATGGACTTCAGTTGGACTGGGTTGGGATGTTTTCCTGATTCACAATTACTTCTTGATAGAAAGCTTTTTCTTACACCTATATGAATGTCACTGGATTTGTTTCTCTAGTCAACCTGGCCTTACACAATATGGTACCTAGGGAGTGGAATACTAGAGAAACAAATCATGAAGGCGGAGAGAGGATGTTTGCCTGACTTCTGCTTTCTGATAGTCTTTTCTCTTTGACTAGTTGGAGGTCAAATATAGTCCTGTATTTTACTTGTTCTCTTCTGGGAAGGACATGGGAAGTGAAGGTTCTGATGCCCAGAAGTGGTATTTGGTTATTTCTGTCTGAAATTTTGTAAAAATGAATGTGACCGGTGTAAATTTTGAGTTCAGGGGGCAAAAATACCCTTCGAACTTTTCTGAGGCCAAGCTGGTTAGTCGAACTGGGTGACCAGAGGCCTGGTCCTAGCTTGGTGCCACCAGAGGCCTAAGACCATAATGCATGTGAATGGGATAGTTGACATCAGAAAGGATTCAATTGGAATGTTTTCAGAATGTATTTAGTATCTGACTGTATTAGGATTACATCGGTCTTTTCTATCTATTTTTATTGCTATAACGCATACTAGCAATGATTCGTGGAAAATATGAATAGAGCATCTGGCCACTGACCCCTTGGACCTCGTTCACAGGGAGTAGAGTTGCAAACACGAGCAGATTGCCTGGTCTCAAGTTTAAAGAGCTGTGGGAAGCTGAGCCAATGACATGACTTAGCACCGGGGGGGGCGAAAGTGGGTGAGTATTTGTGACAGGGACTCTTGGTCAAAAGTCAAGACAGCCCATGGGCACCTGAGTGAGGCCAAGTGAGGTGGCCCACAATGAGTTGACCAAATGAAGGAAAGATTTTTGAGCTTGTGAATTGGTGGGCATCTTCCTGCTGACTTGATGGATGGCCTGTCCTGGTTTGACTTTAACGATGGATGCAGACACGCAGGTGCCAACTAGAATGAGATTCTTCACATCAACGAACATGCTTGTATCCTCGGAGTACTGGGTTGATAGAAGGGGCAGTGGAGACATTGGACACGCGGAATGTGGAAGACAAAGGCATGAAGAAGGTGGCTTAGCGACATGGATGGCTGGGGGAAATGTTGATAGGATTAAAGAATGATGATGGAGGTGTTCCCCTAATTGCAATGTTAGGCACAGGATATTTTTGTTTTGTTTACTTATAGAATTTAAATGAGGCTGGCACATTTTGAGTAGAGTGCATTTTAGTTTGATACTGTCAGATACAACTATGATTTTGTGATTGTTTTGTTTTAAAATTATCTATGGTTAAAGAGTTGTGGAAAGGCGTTAAGTTCATAAGGGGTGGTCTGTGCTAGTTACCTAAGTTCGTGTCAACTTGAAGATTTATAAAAGGACAGGAGTGGAGTCTAGCTTGTCAATCGGGTCACAGCATGGTGGTACCTCCTTGTGGGCATGGCCTTCTCATCAGGAAGGCCCTGGGAGCCTCTTCCTAACTCTCTGCCTTCATTCCTGCTGCCTGACCCCGATGGCTGCAAGAGCTCCGGTGATGTATACACAGCCATCAGATCCTCACGACTTTGCACCCACTGGCCTGTGATATTCCTGCATTCGCCATTGTTTCATGTGGCTTTGTGAGCCTAAAGAGGAACTTATGGACTAGTGTAGGCCTTAGGAACGTGAGTTTGCCCTGGCTGGGATTTTTTCCTGATATATAATGCTTCTCGATAGAAAGCTCTTTCTTATACCTACATGAGTGTTACTGGGTTTGGTTCTCTAGTCAACCTGGCCTAACACGCTCACTTTCATCTTATTTTTATTTTTGGTAGAGCTCCTTAACTTTTCCTATTTATTCTGCTTAGCCTTATATATTATTCCCAAAATATATTAATGTAATGTATTTCAGGCTCAAAGAGATATACTTCTTTCAAGGAAACATTGGTAAAACAATATCCTACCTTGCTTTCTCTGTCTAGTGGAAAAAAAGTTTAAGCTGTGCACTCTCCAGGTGTCTATCCAAAATCATCCTTTATAAGGCTCTTTGTGAATTTTAAAATTACTTGACCCAGGAAGGGATTATTTGAAAATGACATATGCTACTCTAGGCAAGGAGAATTCTATGCAATTTATGATAAAGTAATTATACTATCATACAAATGAGATGTGTAATATGACCCATCAATAAAATATATTTATATATATACAACAAAAATTTTATGAGGGTTCTCGCTCTGATTTTTGGATTTCTACATCTTAGAATTCTCTGAGAATTATTTCATAGGTGTGGTACATTTCATTTTCCTTCAAGTAATTTGATTGCATTATAACTTAAGGTATATTCTCAGAGGAGATCTTACTCATTACTGTTCGTAGAGAGTAACTTATGGAATTATTTTCCGTTAAAATTCCCATACGGCATACCTTAATGAATAATATCTGAACGTCTTTTCCATATATATATATTTCAAATTGGTGCTCACTTTGCTTAAATTGGTTAGGCCCAGAATTGTTTTATTTGTAATTTTTGCTTTAATCTGTTTATCAATTTTATTTATTTATTTTACGTTAAAATATTTCCCAGTAGGCTAAAACTTTTAGACGATACTTTCTGATTGGAGCTACAAACCCCACAGTCTGCAGTTTGTATCCACCACTCAATCCCAGTGGGAAAGATGGAGAGAGACCTCTGTCCCTCTGAAGGTTTACAGTCTGGGAAAAAGAGGGAAGTCCTGCTCTGTTCTACAAGATCACTATGAGTCTGAATCAACTTGAGGGCTGTGAGTTTGTAGGAGGGATTTATTTATTTATTTGTTTGTTTGTTTGTTTGTTTATTTATTTGGTTATTTTAACCACAATTCATCCTGTTCCAGCTTTATCCTATTTATTTTTTTCTATTCCAACAAGTAATTGCAGATCAGATCATTATGAACCATAAAATTTCCATTAGCTGATTTAGCGTATTGCACTGTGAAGCACAGGGTCAGCAGTTCAAACTCACCAACCCTTCATGAAAATAAAATGAGGCTTTCTGCTCCCATGAAGAGTTACAACCGACACCATGTTCAACCTTCATTCTGGTTTCAGTAATTCCTCTCAGTTACCTTGGCCTTGGTCACTCCCTGCGACGGATGAATCCCTCAGGACCAGCGGTGGGAGTGGCGACACCGGGAGGCAAGGGGTGTAGAAAGAGAGAACCGGTCTTGGGGATGTATGGGGAACCTCCTCTCTGGGAGATGGGCAAAGGGAAGGTGGGTGAGGGAAGACGCCGGGCAGTGTAAGGTAAGATAAAATAATTATTTATAAACTATTAAGGGTTCAGGGGAAAGGGGGGTGTGACCAAGCCCGCCTGCTCACGTGACCACGCTCACCTGCGCAAGTGACCTGAAAAAGAGTGCACGTGACTGTGCCCACCCGCGCATGGGACCATGCCCACCTGCGCACGTGACCCGCCAACCAGCACACGTGACCACGCCTGCCAGCGCGCGTGACCACACCCACCTGTGCACGTGACCAAACCCACCCGCGCACATATCCGCCCAAGCACGTGACCAAACTTACCCGCTCACGTGACCAATGGACCACTCCACGTGACCAGGCTCACCCGCACACGTGACCACGCCCACCTGCGCACGTGACCCGCCAACCAGCGCACGTGAACACACCAGAATGCGCACATAACTGTGGGCACTTGCGCACGTGACCAGGCTGACCCGCGCATGTGACCACGCCCGCCTGCACACGTGACCCGCCAACAAGCGCACGTGACCACGCCCCCCAGCGCGCATGACCACGGGCGCCTGAGCACCTGACCACCCCAAACTGTGCACTCGAGTACGGGCACTTGCGCACGTGACCATGCCCACCCGCGCACGTGACCATGCAAACCTCCGCACGTGACCACGCCCACTTGCTCACGTGACCAAACCCACCCGCGAACGTGACCAAGCGCACCTGTGCACGTGACCGTGCTCACCCGTGCACGTGACCGCCCAAGCACTTGACCAAACTCACCCGCGCACGTGACCCCTAGCACCACTCCACGTGACCAGCGTCACCAGCGCACGTGACCACGCCCACCTGCGCACGTTAACCGCCAACCAGTGCACGTGACCACGCCCACCTGCGCACGTGACTGCGGGCACTTGCGCATGGGGCCACGCCACCCGTGCACGTGACGAGGCTGGCCCGCGCACATGACCACGCCCGCCTGCTCACCTGACCCGCCAACCAGCGCACGTGACCACGCCCACCTGCGCTTGTGACCACGGGCGCCTGCGCACGTGACTACCCCAAACTGTGCACGTGACTACGGGCACTTGCGCACGTTACCATGCCCACCCGCTTACGGGACCATGCCAACATCCGGACGTGACAACGCCCACCTGCTCCCGTGACCACACCCACCTGCGCACGTGACCACACCTACCGGTGCGCGTGACCATGCCTACCTACACACGTGACCACGCCAACCTCCGCCCGACCACGCCCGCCTGCGCACGTGACCAAGCCAACCAGTGCACGTGACCACGCCAATGTATTCACATTAATTTCATTATCAGTATGTTCATGCCATTCTATAAAATAATTCTAAAGATTAGCTAGCAATATTATTATTCATATTTTTCTGAACATTGCATGGGAAATTAACTTAGCAAAGCCTAGAAACTTCTAACTTCATAGCTTTTTTTAAAAAACTTACTCTGTCTTCTTTAGATGTCTACATCTTATTAGTGTTTTACTTCCCAGTACGAATACAAATGCACATAATCTCATGTCAACTTGAAGATTTATCAAAGTACAGGGTGCAGTGTAGCCTTCCAATTATGCCTAATGGTATCTCCTTGTGTGCGTGGCCTCCTGCTACGGCGAGTTCTGGGAACCTCCTCCTCTCTCTCTCTGGCTTCGGCTTCCTGTTGCCTGACCCTGGTGACTGCAAGACCTCTGGAGATGTGAACACGGCCATTCGATGCACAAGACTTTGCACCCACCCACCTGCGACATTCCTGCCGTCAGCAACAGTGCATGTGGCTTCATGAGTCTGGAGAAGAACTTATGGGCTAGTGTCAGATTTATGGACTTCAGTTGGACTGGGTTGGGATGTTTTCCTGATTCACAATTACTTCTTGATAGAAAGCTTTTTCTTACACCTATATGAATGTCACTGGATTTGTTTCTCTAGTCAACCTGGCCTTACACAATATGGTACCTAGGGAGTGGAATACTAGAGAAACAAATCATGAAGGCGGAGAGAGGATGTTTGCCTGACTTCTGCTTTCTGATAGTCTTTTCTCTTTGACTAGTTGGAGGTCAAATATAGTCCTGTATTTTACTTGTTCTCTTCTGGGAAGGACATGGGAAGTGAAGGTTCTGATGCCCAGAAGTGGTATTTGGTTATTTCTGTCTGAAATTTTGTAAAAATGAATGTGACCGGTGTAAATTTTGAGTTCAGGGGGCAAAAATACCCTTCGAACTTTTCTGAGGCCAAGCTGGTTAGTCGAACTGGGTGACCAGAGGCCTGGTCCTAGCTTGGTGCCACCAGAGGCCTAAGACCATAATGCATGTGAATGGGATAGTTGACATCAGAAAGGATTCAATTGGAATGTTTTCAGAATGTATTTAGTATCTGACTGTATTAGGATTACATCGGTCTTTTCTATCTATTTTTATTGCTATAACGCATACTAGCAATGATTCGTGGAAAATATGAATAGAGCATCTGGCCACTGACCCCTTGGACCTCGTTCACAGGGAGTAGAGTTGCAAACACGAGCAGATTGCCTGGTCTCAAGTTTAAAGAGCTGTGGGAAGCTGAGCCAATGACATGACTTAGCACCGGGGGGGGCGAAAGTGGGTGAGTATTTGTGACAGGGACTCTTGGTCAAAAGTCAAGACAGCCCATGGGCACCTGAGTGAGGCCAAGTGAGGTGGCCCACAATGAGTTGACCAAATGAAGGAAAGATTTTTGAGCTTGTGAATTGGTGGGCATCTTCCTGCTGACTTGATGGATGGCCTGTCCTGGTTTGACTTTAACGATGGATGCAGACACGCAGGTGCCAACTAGAATGAGATTCTTCACATCAACGAACATGCTTGTATCCTCGGAGTACTGGGTTGATAGAAGGGGCAGTGGAGACATTGGACACGCGGAATGTGGAAGACAAAGGCATGAAGAAGGTGGCTTAGCGACATGGATGGCTGGGGGAAATGTTGATAGGATTAAAGAATGATGATGGAGGTGTTCCCCTAATTGCAATGTTAGGCACAGGATATTTTTGTTTTGTTTACTTATAGAATTTAAATGAGGCTGGCACATTTTGAGTAGAGTGCATTTTAGTTTGATACTGTCAGATACAACTATGATTTTGTGATTGTTTTGTTTTAAAATTATCTATGGTTAAAGAGTTGTGGAAAGGCGTTAAGTTCATAAGGGGTGGTCTGTGCTAGTTACCTAAGTTCGTGTCAACTTGAAGATTTATAAAAGGACAGGAGTGGAGTCTAGCTTGTCAATCGGGTCACAGCATGGTGGTACCTCCTTGTGGGCATGGCCTTCTCATCAGGAAGGCCCTGGGAGCCTCTTCCTAACTCTCTGCCTTCATTCCTGCTGCCTGACCCCGATGGCTGCAAGAGCTCCGGTGATGTATACACAGCCATCAGATCCTCACGACTTTGCACCCACTGGCCTGTGATATTCCTGCATTCGCCATTGTTTCATGTGGCTTTGTGAGCCTAAAGAGGAACTTATGGACTAGTGTAGGCCTTAGGAACGTGAGTTTGCCCTGGCTGGGATTTTTTCCTGATATATAATGCTTCTCGATAGAAAGCTCTTTCTTATACCTACATGAGTGTTACTGGGTTTGGTTCTCTAGTCAACCTGGCCTAACATGCTCACTTTCATCTCTTTTTTTTTGGTAGAGCTCCTTAACTTTTCCTATTTATTCTGCTTAGCCTTATATATTATTCCCAAAATATATTAATGTAATGTATTTCAGGCTCAAAGAGATATACTTCTTTCAAGGAAACATTGGTAAAACAATATCCTACCTTGCTTTCTCTGTCTAGTGGAAAAAAAGTTTAAGCTGTGCACTCTCCAGGTGTCTATCCAAAATCATCCTTTATAAGGCTCTTTGTGAATTTTAAAATTACTTGACCCAGGAAGGGATTATTTGAAAATGACATATGCTACTCTAGGCAAGGAGAATTCTATGCAATTTATGATAAAGTAATTATACTATCATACAAATGAGATGTGTAATATGACCCATCAATAAAATATATTTATATATATACAACAAAAATTTTATGAGGGTTCTCGCTCTGATTTTTGGATTTCTACATCTTAGAATTCTCTGAGAATTATTTCATAGGTGTGGTACATTTCATTTTCCTTCAAGTAATTTGATTGCATTATAACTTAAGGTATATTCTCAGAGGAGATCTTACTCATTACTGTTCGTAGAGAGTAACTTATGGAATTATTTTCCGTTAAAATTCCCATACGGCATACCTTAATGAATAATATCTGAACGTCTTTTCCATATATATATATTTCAAATTGGTGCTCACTTTGCTTAAATTGGTTAGGCCCAGAATTGTTTTATTTGTAATTTTTGCTTTAATCTGTTTATCAATTTTATTTATTTATTTTACGTTAAAATATTTCCCAGTAGGCTAAAACTTTTAGACGATACTTTCTGATTGGAGCTACAAACCCCACAGTCTGCAGTTTGTATCCACCACTCAATCCCAGTGGGAAAGATGGAGAGAGACCTCTGTCCCTCTGAAGGTTTACAGTCTGGGAAAAAGAGGGAAGTCCTGCTCTGTTCTACAAGATCACTATGAGTCTGAATCAACTTGAGGGCTGTGAGTTTGTAGGAGGGATCTATTTATTTATTTATTTATTTATTTGTTTGTTTGTTTATTTATTTGGTTATTTTAACCACAATTCATCCTGTTCCAGCTTTATCCTATTTCTTTTTTTCTATTCCAACAAGTAATTGCAGATCAGATCATTATGAACCATAAAATTTCCATTAGCTGATTTAGCGTATTGCACTGTGAAGCACAGGGTCAGCAGTTCAAACTCACCAACCCTTCATGAAAATAAAATGAGGCTTTCTGCTCCCATGAAGAGTTACAACCGACACCATGTTCAACCTTCATTCTGGTTTCAGTAATTCCTCTCAGTTACCTTGGCCTTGGTCACTCCCTGCGACGGATGAATCCCTCAGGACCAGCGGTGGGAGTGGCGACACCGGGAGGCAAGGGGTGTAGAAAGAGAGAACCGGTCTTGGGGATGTATGGGGAACCTCCTCTCTGGGAGATGGGCAAAGGGAAGGTGGGTGAGGGAAGACGCCGGGCAGTGTAAGGTAAGATAAAATAATTATTTATAAACTATTAAGGGTTCAGGGGAAAGGGGGGTGTGACCAAGCCCGCCTGCTCACGTGACCACGCTCACCTGCGCAAGTGACCTGAAAAAGAGTGCACGTGACTGTGCCCACCCGCGCATGGGACCATGCCCACCTGCGCACGTGACCCACCAACCAGCACACGTGACCACGCCTGCCAGCGCGCGTGACCACACCCACCTGTGCACGTGACCAAACCCACCCGCGCACATATCCGCCCAAGCACGTGACCAAACTTACCCGCTCACGTGACCAATGGACCACTCCACGTGACCAGGCTCACCCGCACACGTGACCACGCCCACCTGCGCACGTGACCCGCCAACCAGCGCACGTGAACACACCAGAATGCGCACGTAACTGTGGGCACTTGCGCACGTGACCAGGCTGACCCGCGCATGTGACCACGCCCGCCTGCACACGTGACCCGCCAACAAGCGCACGTGACCACGCCCCCCAGCGCGCATGACCACGGGCGCCTGAGCACCTGACCACCCCAAACTGTGCACTCGAGTACGGGCACTTGCGCACGTGACCATGCCCACCCGCGCACGTGACCATGCAAACCTCCGCACGTGACCACGCCCACTTGCTCACGTGACCAAACCCACCCGCGAACGTGACCAAGCGCACCTGTGCACGTGACCGTGCTCACCCGTGCACGTGACCGCCCAAGCACTTGACCAAACTCACCCGCGCACGTGACCCCTAGCAACACTCCACATGACCAGCGTCACCAGCGCACGTGACCACGCCCACCTGCGCACGTTAACCGCCAACCAGTGCACGTGACCACGCCCACCTGCGCACGTGACTGCGGGCACTTGCGCATGGGGCCACGCCACCCGTGCACGTGACGAGGCTGGCCCGCGCACATGACCACGCCCGCCTGCTCACCTGACCCGCCAACCAGCGCACGTGACCACGCCCACCTGCGCTTGTGACCACGGGCGCCTGCGCACGTGACTACCCCAAACAGTGCACGTGACTACGGGCACTTGCGCACGTTACCATGCCCACCCGCTTACGGGACCATGCCAACATCCGGACGTGACAACGCCCACCTGCTCCCGTGACCACACCCACCTGCGCACGTGACCACACCTACCGGTGCGCGTGACCATGCCTACCTACACACGTGACCACGCCAACCTCCGCCCGACCACGCCCGCCTGCGCACGTGACCAAGCCAACCAGTGCACGTGACCACGCCAATGTATTCACATTAATTTCATTATCAGTATGTTCATGCCATTCTATAAAATAATTCTAAAGATTAGCTAGCAATATTATTATTCATATTTTTCTGAACATTGCATGGGAAATTAACTTAGCAAAGCCTAGAAACTTCTAACTTCATAGCTTTTTTTAAAAAACTTACTCTGTCTTCTTTAGATGTCTACATCTTATTAGTGTTTTACTTCCCAGTACGAATACAAATGCACATAATCTCATGTCAACTTGAAGATTTATCAAAGTACAGGGTGCAGTGTAGCCTTCCAATTATGCCTAATGGTATCTCCTTGTGTGCGTGGCCTCCTGCTACGGCGAGTTCTGGGAACCTCCTCCTCTCTCTCTCTGGCTTCGGCTTCCTGTTGCCTGACCCTGGTGACTGCAAGACCTCTGGAGATGTGAACACGGCCATTCGATGCACAAGACTTTGCACCCACCCACCTGCGACATTCCTGCCGTCAGCAACAGTGCATGTGGCTTCATGAGTCTGGAGAAGAACTTATGGGCTAGTGTCAGATTTATGGACTTCAGTTGGACTGGGTTGGGATGTTTTCCTGATTCACAATTACTTCTTGATAGAAAGCTTTTTCTTACACCTATATGAATGTCACTGGATTTGTTTCTCTAGTCAACCTGGCCTTACACAATATGGTACCTAGGGAGTGGAATACTAGAGAAACAAATCATGAAGGCGGAGAGAGGATGTTTGCCTGACTTCTGCTTTCTGATAGTCTTTTCTCTTTCACTAGTTGGAGGTCAAATATAGTCCTGTATTTTACTTGTTCTCTTCTGGGAAGGACATGGGAAGTGAAGGTTCTGATGCCCAGAAGTGGTATTTGGTTATTTCTGTCTGAAATTTTGTAAAAATGAATGTGACCGGTGTAAATTTTGAGTTCAGGGGGCAAAAATACCCTTCGAACTTTTCTGAGGCCAAGCTGGTTAGTCAAACTGGGTGACCAGAGGCCTGGTCCTAGCTTGGTGCCACCAGAGGCCTAAGACCATAATGCATGTGAATGGGATAGTTGACATCAGAAAGGATTCAATTGGAATGTTTTCAGAATGTATTTAGTATCTGACTGTATTAGGATTACATCGGTCTTTTCTATCTATTTTTATTGCTATAACGCATACTAGCAATGATTCGTGGAAAATATGAATAGAGCATCTGGCCACTGACACCTGTGGACCTCGTTCACAGGGAGTAGAGTTGCAAACACGAGCAGATTGCCTGGTCTCAAGTTTAAAGAGCTGTGGGAAGCTGAGCCAATGACATGACTTAGCACCGGGGGGGCGAAAGTGGGTGAGTATTTGTGACAGGGACTCTTGGTCAAAAGTCAAGACAGCCCATGGGCACCTGAGTGAGGCCAAGTGAGGTGGCCCACAATGAGTTGACCAAATGAAGGAAAGATTTTTGAGCTTGTGAATTGGTGGGCATCTTCCTGCTGACTTGATGGATGGCCTGTCCTGGTTTGACTTTAACGATGGATGCAGACACGCAGGTGCCAACTAGAATGAGATTCTTCACATCAACGAACATGCTTGTATCCTCGGAGTACTGGGTTGATAGAAGGGGCAGTGGAGACATTGGACACGCGGAATGTGGAAGACAAAGGCATGAAGAAGGTGGCTTAGCGACATGGATGGCTGGGGGAAATGTTGATAGGATTAAAGAATGATGATGGAGGTGTTCCCCTAATTGCAATGTTAGGCACAGGATATTTTTGTTTTGTTTACTTATAGAATTTAAATGAGGCTGGCACATTTTGAGTAGAGTGCATTTTAGTTTGATACTGTCAGATACAACTATGATTTTGTGATTGTTTTGTTTTAAAATTATCTATGGTTAAAGAGTTGTGGAAAGGCGTTAAGTTCATAAGGGGTGGTCTGTGCTAGTTACCTAAGTTCGTGTCAACTTGAAGATTTATAAAAGGACAGGAGTGGAGTCTAGCTTGTCAATCGGGTCACAGCATGGTGGTACCTCCTTGTGGGCATGGCCTTCTCATCAGGAAGGCCCTGGGAGCCTCTTCCTAACTCTCTGCCTTCATTCCTGCTGCCTGACCCCGATGGCTGCAAGAGCTCCGGTGATGTATACACAGCCATCAGATCCTCACGACTTTGCACCCACTGGCCTGTGATATTCCTGCATTCGCCATTGTTTCATGTGGCTTTGTGAGCCTAAAGAGGAACTTATGGACTAGTGTAGGCCTTAGGAACGTGAGTTTGCCCTGGCTGGGATTTTTTCCTGATATATAATGCTTCTCGATAGAAAGCTCTTTCTTATACCTACATGAGTGTTACTGGGTTTGGTTCTCTAGTCAACCTGGCCTAACATGCTCACTTTCATCTCTTTTTTTTTGGTAGAGCTCCTTAACTTTTCCTATTTATTCTGCTTAGCCTTATATATTATTCCCAAAATATATTAATGTAATGTATTTCAGGCTCAAAGAGATATACTTCTTTCAAGGAAACATTGGTAAAACAATATCCTACCTTGCTTTCTCTGTCTAGTGGAAAAAAAGTTTAAGCTGTGCACTCTCCAGGTGTCTATCCAAAATCATCCTTTATAAGGCTCTTTGTGAATTTTAAAATTACTTGACCCAGGAAGGGATTATTTGAAAATGACATATGCTACTCTAGGCAAGGAGAATTCTATGCAATTTATGATAAAGTAATTATACTATCATACAAATGAGATGTGTAATATGACCCATCAATAAAATATATTTATATATATACAACAAAAATTTTATGAGGGTTCTCGCTCTGATTTTTGGATTTCTACATCTTAGAATTCTCTGAGAATTATTTCATAGGTGTGGTACATTTCATTTTCCTTCAAGTAATTTGATTGCATTATAACTTAAGGTATATTCTCAGAGGAGATCTTACTCATTACTGTTCGTAGAGAGTAACTTATGGAATTATTTTCCGTTAAAATTCCCATACGGCATACCTTAATGAATAATATCTGAACGTCTTTTCCATATATATATATTTCAAATTGGTGCTCACTTTGCTTAAATTGGTTAGGCCCAGAATTGTTTTATTTGTAATTTTTGCTTTAATCTGTTTATCAATTTTATTTATTTATTTTACGTTAAAATATTTCCCAGTAGGCTAAAACTTTTAGACGATACTTTCTGATTGGAGCTACAAACCCCACAGTCTGCAGTTTGTATCCACCACTCAATCCCAGTGGGAAAGATGGAGAGAGACCTCTGTCCCTCTGAAGGTTTACAGTCTGGGAAAAAGAGGGAAGTCCTGCTCTGTTCTACAAGATCACTATGAGTCTGAATCAACTTGAGGGCTGTGAGTTTGTAGGAGGGATTTATTTATTTATTTATTTATTTATTTGTTTGTTTGTTTGTTTATTTGGTTATTTTAACCACAATTCATCCTGTTCCAGCTTTATCCTATTTATTTTTTTCTATTCCAACAAGTAATTGCAGATCAGATCATTATGAACCATAAAATTTCCATTAGCTGATTTAGCGTATTGCACTGTGAAGCACAGGGTCAGCAGTTCAAACTCACCAACCCTTCATGAAAATAAAATGAGGCTTTCTGCTCCCATGAAGAGTTACAACCGACACCATGTTCAACCTTCATTCTGGTTTCAGTAATTCCTCTCAGTTACCTTGGCCTTGGTCACTCCCTGCGACGGATGAATCCCTCAGGACCAGCGGTGGGAGTGGCGACACCGGGAGGCAAGGGGTGTAGAAAGAGAGAACCGGTCTTGGGGATGTATGGGGAACCTCCTCTCTGGGAGATGGGCAAAGGGAAGGTGGGTGAGGGAAGACGCCGGGCAGTGTAAGGTAAGATAAAATAATTATTTATAAACTATTAAGGGTTCAGGGGAAAGGGGGGTGTGACCAAGCCCGCCTGCTCACGTGACCACGCTCACCTGCGCAAGTGACCTGAAAAAGAGTGCACGTGACTGTGCCCACCCGCGCATGGGACCATGCCCACCTGCGCACGTGACCCGCCAACCAGCACACGTGACCACGCCTGCCAGCGCGCGTGACCACACCCACCTGTGCACGTGACCAAACCCACCCGCGCACATATCCGCCCAAGCACGTGACCAAACTTACCCGCTCACGTGACCAATGGACCACTCCACGTGACCAGGCTCACCCGCACACGTGACCACGCCCACCTGCGCACGTGACCCGCCAACCAGCGCACGTGAACACACCAGAATGCGCACGTAACTGTGGGCACTTGCGCACGTGACCAGGCTGACCCGCGCATGTGACCACGCCCGCCTGCACACGTGACCCGCCAACAAGCGCACGTGACCACGCCCCCCAGCGCGCATGACCACGGGCGCCTGAGCACCTGACCACCCCAAACTGTGCACTCGAGTACGGGCACTTGCGCACGTGACCGTGCCCACCCGCGCACGTGACCATGCAAACCTCCGCACGTGACCACGCCCACTTGCTCACGTGACCAAACCCACCCGCGAACGTGACCAAGCGCACCTGTGCACGTGACCGTGCTCACCCGTGCACGTG
The DNA here is from genome assembly GCF_050624435.1 of Tenrec ecaudatus. Taxonomy (NCBI): domain Eukaryota; kingdom Metazoa; phylum Chordata; class Mammalia; order Afrosoricida; family Tenrecidae; genus Tenrec; species Tenrec ecaudatus. Next base: position 341,700 of record NW_027459698.1, on the reverse strand, counting down.
ACCGCCCAAGCACTTGACCAAACTCACCCGCGCACGTGACCCCTAGCACCACTCCACGTGACCAGCGTCACCAGCACACGTGACCACGCCCACCTGCGCACGTTAACCGCCAACCAGTGCACGTGACCACGCCCACCTGCGCACGTGACTGCGGGCACTTGCGCATGGGGCCACGCCACCCGTGCACGTGACGAGGCTGGCCCGCGCACATGACCACGCCCGCCTGCTCACCTGACCCGCCAACCAGCGCACGTGACCACGCCCACCTGCGCTTGTGACCACGGGCGCCTGCGCACGTGACTACCCAAACTGTGCACGTGACTACGGGCACTTGCGCACGTTACCATGCCCACCCGCTTACGGGACCATGCCAACATCCGGACGTGACAACGCCCACCTGCTCCCGTGACCACACCCACCTGCGCACGTGACCACACCACCGGTGCGCGTGACCATGCCTACCTACACACGTGACCACGCCAACCTCCGCCCCACCACGCCCGCCTGCGCACGTGACCAAGCCAACCAGTGCACGTGACCACGCCAATGTATTCACATTAATTTCATTATCAGTATGTTCATGCCATTCTATAAAATAATTCTAAAGATTAGCTAGCAATATTATTATTCATATTTTTCTGAACATTGCATGGGAAATTAACTTAGCAAAGCCTAGAAACTTCTAACTTCATAGCTTTTTTTAAAAAACTTACTCTGTCTTCTTTAGATGTCTACATCTTATTAGTATTTTACTTCCCAGTACGAATACAAATGCACATAATCTCATGTCAACTTGAAGATTTATCAAAGTACAGGGTGCAGTGTAGCCTTCCAATTATGCCTAATGGTATCTCCTTGTGTGCGTGGCCTCCTGCTACGGCGAGTTCTGGGAACCTCCTCCTCTCTCTCTCTGGCTTCGGCTTCCTGTTGCCTGACCCTGGTGACTGCAAGACCTCTGGAGATGTGAACACGGCCATTCGATGCACAAGACTTTGCACCAACCCACCTGCGACATTCCTGCCGTCAGCAACAGTGCATGTGGCTTCATGAGTCTGGAGAAGAACTTATGGGCTAGTGTCAGATTTATGGACTTCAGTTGGACTGGGTTGGGATGTTTTCCTGATTCACAATTACTTCTTGATAGAAAGCTTTTTCTTACACCTATATGAATGTCACTGGATTTGTTTCTCTAGTCAACCTGGCCTTACACAATATGGTACCTAGGGAGTGGAATACTAGAGAAACAAATCATGAAGGCGGAGAGAGGATGTTTGCCTGACTTCTGCTTTCTGATAGTCTTTTCTCTTTGACTAGTTGGAGGTCAAATATAGTCCTGTATTTTACTTGTTCTCTTCTGGGAAGGACATGGGAAGTGAAGGTTCTGATGCCCAGAAGTGGTATTTGGTTATTTCTGTCTGAAATTTTGTAAAAATGAATGTGACCGGTGTAAATTTTGAGTTCAGGGGGCAAAAATACCCTTCGAACTTTTCTGAGGCCAAGCTGGTTAGTCAAACTGGGTGACCAGAGGCCTGGTCCTAGCTTGGTGCCACCAGAGGCCTAAGACCATAATGCATGTGAATGGGATAGTTGACATCAGAAAGGATTCAATTGGAATGTTTTCAGAATGTATTTAGTATCTGACTGTATTAGGATTACATCGGTCTTTTCTATCTATTTTTATTGCTATAACGCATACTAGCAATGATTCGTGGAAAATATGAATAGAGCATCTGGCCACTGACCCCTTGGACCTCGTTCACAGGGAGTAGAGTTGCAAACACGAGCAGATTGCCTGGTCTCAAGTTTAAAGAGCTGTGGGAAGCTGAGCCAATGACATGACTTAGCACCGGGGGGGCGAAAGTGGGTGAGTATTTGTGACAGGGACTCTTGGTCAAAAGTCAAGACAGCCCATGGGCACCTGAGTGAGGCCAAGTGAGGTGGCCCACAATGAGTTGACCAAATGAAGGAAAGACTTTTGAGCTTGTGAATTGGTGGGCATCTTCCTGCTGACTTGATGGATGGCCTGTCCTGGTTTGACTTTAACGATGGATGCAGACACGCAGGTGCCAACTAGAATGAGATTCTTCACATCAACGAACATGCTTGTATCCTCGGAGTACTGGGTTGATAGAAGGGGCAGTGGAGACATTGGACACGCGGAATGTGGAAGACAAAGGCATGAAGAAGGTGGCTTAGCGACATGGATGGCTGGGGGAAATGTTGATAGGATTAAAGAATGATGATGGAGGTGTTCCCCTAATTGCAATGTTAGGCACAGGATATTTTTGTTTTGTTTACTTATAGAATTTAAATGAGGCTGGCACATTTTGAGTAGAGTGCATTTTAGTTTGATACTGTCAGATACAACTATGATTTTGTGATTGTTTTGTTTTAAAATTATCTATGGTTAAAGAGTTGTGGAAAGGCGTTAAGTTCATAAGGGGTGGTCTGTGCTAGTTACCTAAGTTCGTGTCAACTTGAAGATTTATAAAAGGACAGGAGTGGAGTCTAGCTTGTCAATCGGGTCACAGCATGGTGGTACCTCCTTGTGGGCATGGCCTTCTCATCAGGAAGGCCCTGGGAGCCTCTTCCTAACTCTCTGCCTTCATTCCTGCTGCCTGACCCCGATGGCTGCAAGAGCTCCGGTGATGTATACACAGCCATCAGATCCTCACGACTTTGCACCCACTGGCCTGTGATATTCCTGCATTCGCCATTGTTTCATGTGGCTTTGTGAGCCTATAGAGGAACTTATGGACTAGTGTAGGCCTTAGGAACGTGAGTTTGCCCTGGCTGGGATTTTTTCCTGATATATAATGCTTCTCGATAGAAAGCTCTTTCTTATACCTACATGAGTGTTACTGGGTTTGGTTCTCTAGTCAACCTGGCCTAACATGCTCACTTTCATCTTTTTTTTTTGGGTAGAGCTCCTTAACTTTTCCTATTTATTCTGCTTAGCCTTATATATTATTCCCAAAATATATTAATGTAATGTATTTCAGGCTCAAAGAGATATACTTCTTTCAAGGAAACATTGGTAAAACAATATCCTACCTTGCTTTCTCTGTCTAGTGGAAAAAAAGTTTAAGCTGTGCACTCTCCAGGTGTCTATCCAAAATCATCCTTTATAAGGCTCTTTGTGAATTTTAAAATTACTTGACCCAGGAAGGGATTATTTGAAAATGACATATGCTACTCTAGGCAAGGAGAATTCTATGCAATTTATGATAAAGTAATTATACTATCATACAAATGAGATGTGTAATATGACCCATCAATAAAATATATTTATATATATACAACAAAAATTTTATGAGGGTTCTCGCTCTGATTTTTGGATTTCTACATCTTAGAATTCTCTGAGAATTATTTCATAGGTGTGGTACATTTCATTTTCCTTCAAGTAATTTGATTGCATTATAACTTAAGGTATATTCTCAGAGGAGATCTTACTCATTACTGTTCGTAGAGAGTAACTTATGGAATTATTTTCCGTTAAAATTCCCATACGGCATACCTTAATGAATAATATCTGAACGTCTTTTCCATATATATATATTTCAAATTGGTGCTCACTTTGCTTAAATTGGTTAGGCCCAGAATTGTTTTATTTGTAATTTTTGCTTTAATCTGTTTATCAATTTTATTTATTTATTTTACGTTAAAATATTTCCCAGTAGGCTAAAACTTTTAGACGATACTTTCTGATTGGAGCTACAAACCCCACAGTCTGCAGTTTGTATCCACCACTCAATCCCAGTGGGAAAGATGGAGAGAGACCTCTGTCCCTCTGAAGGTTTACAGTCTGGGAAAAAGAGGGAAGTCCTGCTCTGTTCTACAAGATCACTATGAGTCTGAATCAACTTGAGGGCTGTGAGTTTGTAGGAGGGATCTATTTATTTATTTATTTATTTATTTGTTTGTTTGTTTATTTATTTGGTTATTTTAACCACAATTCATCCTGTTCCAGCTTTATCCTATTTCTTTTTTTCTATTCCAACAAGTAATTGCAGATCAGATCATTATGAACCATAAAATTTCCATTAGCTGATTTAGCGTATTGCACTGTGAAGCACAGGGTCAGCAGTTCAAACTCACCAACCCTTCATGAAAATAAAATGAGGCTTTCTGCTCCCATGAAGAGTTACAACCGACACCATGTTCAACCTTCATTCTGGTTTCAGTAATTCCTCTCAGTTACCTTGGCCTTGGTCACTCCCTGCGACGGATGAATCCCTCAGGACCAGCGGTGGGAGTGGCGACACCGGGAGGCAAGGGGTGTAGAAAGAGAGAACCGGTCTTGGGGATGTATGGGGAACCTCCTCTCTGGGAGATGGGCAAAGGGAAGGTGGGTGAGGGAAGACGCCGGGCAGTGTAAGGTAAGATAAAATAATTATTTATAAACTATTAAGGGTTCAGGGGAAAGGGGGGTGTGACCAAGCCCGCCTGCTCACGTGACCACGCTCACCTGCGCAAGTGACCTGAAAAAGAGTGCACGTGACTGTGCCCACCCGCGCATGGGACCATGCCCACCTGCGCACGTGACCCGCCAACCAGCACACGTGACCACGCCTGCCAGCGCGCGTGACCACACCCACCTGTGCACGTGACCAAACCCACCCGCGCACATATCCGCCCAAGCACGTGACCAAACTTACCCGCTCACGTGACCAATGGACCACTCCACGTGACCAGGCTCACCCGCACACGTGACCACGCCCACCTGCGCACGTGAACCGCCAACCAGCGCACGTGAACACACCAGAATGCGCACGTAACTGTGGGCACTTGCGCACGTGACCAGGCTGACCCGCGCATGTGACCACGCCCGCCTGCACACGTGACCCGCCAACAAGCGCACGTGACCACGCCCCCCAGCGCGCATGACCACGGGCGCCTGAGCACCTGACCACCCCAAACTGTGCACTCGAGTACGGGCACTTGCGCACGTGACCATGCCCACCCGCGCACGTGACCATGCAAACCTCCGCACGTGACCACGCCCACTTGCTCACGTGACCAAACCCACCCGCGAACGTGACCAAGCGCACCTGTGCACGTGACCGTGCTCACCCGTGCACGTGACCGCCCAAGCACTTGACCAAACTCACCCGCGCACGTGACCCCTAGCACCACTCCACGTGACCAGCGTCACCAGCGCACGTGACCACGCCCACCTGCGCACGTTAACCGCCAACCAGTGCACGTGACCACGCCCACCTGCGCACGTGACTGCGGGCACTTGCGCATGGGGCCACGCCACCCGTGCACGTGACGAGGCTGGCCCGCGCACATGACCACGCCCGCCTGCTCACCTGACCCGCCAACCAGCGCACGTGACCACGCCCACCTGCGCCTGCGCACGTGACTACCCCAAACTGTGCACGTGACTACGGGCACTTGCGCACGTTACCATGCCCACCCGCTTACGGGACCATGCCAACATCCGGACGTGACAACGCCCACCTGCTCCCGTGACCACACCCACCTGCGCACGTGACCACACCTACCGGTGCGCGTGACCATGCCTACCTACACACGTGACCACGCCAACCTCCGCCCGACCACGCCCGCCTGCGCACGTGACCAAGCCAACCAGTGCACGTGACCACGCCAATGTATTCACATTAATTTCATTATCAGTATGTTCATGCCATTCTATAAAATAATTCTAAAGATTAGCTAGCAATATTATTATTCATATTTTTCTGAACATTGCATGGGAAATTAACTTAGCAAAGCCTAGAAACTTCTAACTTCATAGCTTTTTTAAAAAAACTTACTCTGTCTTCTTTAGATGTCTACATCTTATTAGTATTTTACTTCCCAGTACGAATACAAATGCACATAATCTCATGTCAACTTGAAGATTTATCAAAGTACAGGGTGCAGTGTAGCCTTCCAATTATGCCTAATGGTATCTCCTTGTGTGCGTGGCCTCCTGCTACGGCGAGTTCTGGGAACCTCCTCCTCTCTCTCTCTGGCTTCGGCTTCCTGTTGCCTGACCCTGGTGACTGCAAGACCTCTGGAGATGTGAACACGGCCATTCGATGCACAAGACTTTGCACCAACCCACCTGCGACATTCCTGCCGTCAGCAACAGTGCATGTGGCTTCATGAGTCTGGAGAAGAACTTATGGGCTAGTGTCAGATTTATGGACTTCAGTTGGACTGGGTTGGGATGTTTTCCTGATTCACAATTACTTCTTGATAGAAAGCTTTTTCTTACACCTATATGAATGTCACTGGATTTGTTTCTCTAGTCAACCTGGCCTTACACAATATGGTACCTAGGGAGTGGAATACTAGAGAAATAAATCATGAAGGCGGAGAGAGGATGTTTGCCTGACTTCTGCTTTCTGATAGTCTTTTCTCTTTGACTAGTTGGAGGTCAAATATAGTCCTGTATTTTACTTGTTCTCTTCTGGGAAGGACATGGGAAGTGAAGGTTCTGATGCCCAGAAGTGGTATTTGGTTATTTCTGTCTGAAATTTTGTAAAAATGAATGTGACCGGTGTAAATTTTGAGTTCAGGGGGCAAAAATACCCTTCGAACTTTTCTGAGGCCAAGCTGGTTAGTCAAACTGGGTGACCAGAGGCCTGGTCCTAGCTTGGTGCCACCAGAGGCCTAAGACCATAATGCATGTGAATGGGATAGTTGACATCAGAAAGGATTCAATTGGAATGTTTTCAGAATGTATTTAGTATCTGACTGTATTAGGATTACATCGGTCTTTTCTATCTATTTTTATTGCTATAACGCATACTAGCAATGATTCGTGGAAAATATGAATAGAGCATCTGGCCACTGACCCCTTGGACCTCGTTCACAGGGAGTAGAGTTGCAAACACGAGCAGATTGCCTGGTCTCAAGTTTAAAGAGCTGTGGGAAGCTGAGCCAATGACATGACTTAGCACCGGGGGGGCGAAAGTGGGTGAGTATTTGTGACAGGGACTCTTGGTCAAAAGTCAAGACAGCCCATGGGCACCTGAGTGAGGCCAAGTGAGGTGGCCCACAATGAGTTGACCAAATGAAGGAAAGATTTTTGAGCTTGTGAATTGGTGGGCATCTTCCTGCTGACTTGATGGATGGCCTGTCCTGGTTTGACTTTAACGATGGATGCAGACACGCAGGTGCCAACTAGAATGAGATTCTTCACATCAACGAAAATGCTTGTATCTTCGGAGTACTGGGTTGATAGAAGGGGCAGTGGAGACATTGGACACGCGGAATGTGGAAGACAAAGGCATGAAGAAGGTGGCTTAGCGACATGGATGGCTGGGGGAAATGTTGATAGGATTAAAGAATGATGATGGAGGTGTTCCCCTAATTGCAATGTTAGGCACAGGATATTTTTGTTTTGTTTACTTATAGAATTTAAATGAGGCTGGCACATTTTGAGTAGAGTGCATTTTAGTTTGATACTGTCAGATACAACTATGATTTTGTGATTGTTTTGTTTTAAAATTATCTATGGTTAAAGAGTTGTGGAAAGGCGTTAAGTTCATAAGGGGTGGTCTGTGCTAGTTACCTAAGTTCGTGTCAACTTGAAGATTTATAAAAGGACAGGAGTGGAGTCTAGCTTGTCAATCGGGTCACAGCATGGTGGTACCTCCTTGTGGGCATGGCCTTCTCATCAGGAAGGCCCTGGGAGCCTCTTCCTAACTCTCTGCCTTCATTCCTGCTGCCTGACCCCGATGGCTGCAAGAGCTCCGGTGATGTATACACAGCCATCAGATCCTCACGACTTTGCACCCACTGGCCTGTGATATTCCTGCATTCGCCATTGTTTCATGTGGCTTTGTGAGCCTAAAGAGGAACTTATGGACTAGTGTAGGCCTTAGGAACGTGAGTTTGCCCTGGCTGGGATTTTTTCCTGATATATAATGCTTCTCGATAGAAAGCTCTTTCTTATACCTACATGAGTGTTACTGGGTTTGGTTCTCTAGTCAACCTGGCCTAACATGCTCACTTTCATCTTTTTTTTTTTTTTGGTAGAGCTCCTTAACTTTTCCTATTTATTCTGCTTAGCCTTATATATTATTCCCAAAATATATTAATGTAATGTATTTCAGGCTCAAAGAGATATACTTCTTTCAAGGAAACATTGGTAAAACAATATCCTACCTTGCTTTCTCTGTCTAGTGGAAAAAAAGTTTAAGCTGTGCACTCTCCAGGTGTCTATCCAAAATCATCCTTTATAAGGCTCTTTGTGAATTTTAAAATTACTTGACCCTGGAAGGGATTATTTGAAAATGACATATGCTACTCTAGGCAAGGAGAATTCTATGCAATTTATGATAAAGTAATTATACTATCATACAAATGAGATGTGTAATATGACCCATCAATAAAATATATTTATATATATACAACAAAAATTTTATGAGGGTTCTCGCTCTGATTTTTGGATTTCTACATCTTAGAATTCTCTGAGAATTATTTCATAGGTGTGGTACATTTCATTTTCCTTCAAGTAATTTGATTGCATTATAACTTAAGGTATATTCTCAGAGGAGATCTTACTCATTACTGTTCGTAGAGAGTAACTTATGGAATTATTTTCCGTTAAAATTCCCATACGGCATACCTTAATGAATAATATCTGAACGTCTTTTCCATATATATATATTTCAAATTGGTGCTCACTTTGCTTAAATTGGTTAGGCCCAGAATTGTTTTATTTGTAATTTTTGCTTTAATCTGTTTATCAATTTTATTTATTTATTTTACGTTAAAATATTTCCCAGTAGGCTAAAACTTTTAGACGATACTTTCTGATTGGAGCTACAAACCCCACAGTCTGCAGTTTGTATCCACCACTCAATCCCAGTGGGAAAGATGGAGAGAGACCTCTGTCCCTCTGAAGGTTTACAGTCTGGGAAAAAGAGGGAAGTCCTGCTCTGTTCTACAAGATCACTATGAGTCTGAATCAACTTGAGGGCTGTGAGTTTGTAGGAGGGATCTATTTATTTATTTATTTATTTATTTGTTTGTTTGTTTATTTATTTGGTTATTTTAACCACAATTCATCCTGTTCCAGCTTTATCCTATTTCTTTTTTTCTATTCCAACAAGTAATTGCAGATCAGATCATTATGAACCATAAAATTTCCATTAGCTGATTTAGCGTATTGCACTGTGAAGCACAGGGTCAGCAGTTCAAACTCACCAACCCTTCATGAAAATAAAATGAGGCTTTCTGCTCCCATGAAGAGTTACAACCGACACCATGTTCAACCTTCATTCTGGTTTCAGTAATTCCTCTCAGTTACCTTGGCCTTGGTCACTCCCTGCGACGGATGAATCCCTCAGGACCAGCGGTGGGAGTGGCGACACCGGGAGGCAAGGGGTGTAGAAAGAGAGAACCGGTCTTGGGGATGTATGGGGAACCTCCTCTCTGGGAGATGGGCAAAGGGAAGGTGGGTGAGGGAAGACGCCGGGCAGTGTAAGGTAAGATAAAATAATTATTTATAAACTATTAAGGGTTCAGGGGAAAGGGGGGTGTGACCAAGCCCGCCTGCTCACGTGACCACGCTCACCTGCGCAAGTGACCTGAAAAAGAGTGCACGTGACTGTGCCCACCCGCGCATGGGACCATGCCCACCTGCGCACGTGACCCGCCAACCAGCACACGTGACCACGCCTGCCAGCGCGCGTGACCACACCCACCTGTGCACGTGACCAAACCCACCCGCGCACATATCCGCCCAAGCACGTGACCAAACTTACCCGCTCACGTGACCAATGGACCACTCCACGTGACCAGGCTCACCCGCACACGTGACCACGCCCACCTGCGCACGTGACCCGCCAACCAGCGCACGTGAACACACCAGAATGCGCACGTAACTGTGGGCACTTGCGCACGTGACCAGGCTGACCCGCGCATGTGACCACGCCCGCCTGCACACGTGACCCGCCAACAAGCGCACGTGACCACGCCCCCCAGCGCGCATGACCACGGGCGCCTGAGCACCTGACCACCCCAAACTGTGCACTCGAGTACGGGCACTTGCGCACGTGACCATGCCCACCCGCGCACGTGACCATGCAAACCTCCGCACGTGACCACGCCCACTTGCTCACGTGACCAAACCCACCCGCGAACGTGACCAAGCGCACCTGTGCACGTGACCGTGCTCACCCGTGCACGTGACCGCCCAAGCACTTGACCAAACTCACCCGCGCACGTGACCCCTAGCACCACTCCACGTGACCAGCGTCACCAGCGCACGTGACCACGCCCACCTGCGCACGTTAACCGCCAACCAGTGCACGTGACCACGCCCACCTGCGCACGTGACTGCGGGCACTTGCGCATGGGGCCACGCCACCCGTGCACGTGACGAGGCTGGCCCGCGCACATGACCACGCCCGCCTGCTCACCTGACCCGCCAACCAGCGCACGTGACCACGCCCACCTGCGCTTGTGACCACGGGCGCCTGCGCACGTGACTACCCCAAACTGTGCACGTGACTACGGGCACTTGCGCACGTTACCATGCCCACCCGCTTACGGGACCATGCCAACATCCGGACGTGACAACGCCCACCTGCTCCCGTGACCACACCCACCTGCGCACGTGACCACACCTACCGGTGCGCGTGACCATGCCTACCTACACACGTGACCACGCCAACCTCCGCCCGACCACGCCCGCCTGCGCACGTGACCAAGCCAACCAGTGCACGTGACCACGCCAATGTATTCACATTAATTTCATTATCAGTATGTTCATGCCATTCTATAAAATAATTCTAAAGATTAGCTAGCAATATTATTATTCATATTTTTCTGAACATTGCATGGGAAATTAACTTAGCAAAGCCTAGAAACTTCTAACTTCATAGCTTTTTTTAAAAAACTTACTCTGTCTTCTTTAGATGTCTACATCTTATTAGTGTTTTACTTCCCAGTACGAATACAAATGCACATAATCTCATGTCAACTTGAAGATTTATCAAAGTACAGGGTGCAGTGTAGCCTTCCAATTATGCCTAATGGTATCTCCTTGTGTGCATGGCCTCCTGCTACGGCGAGTTCTGGGAACCTCCTCCTCTCTCTCTCTGGCTTCGGCTTCCTGTTGCCTGACCCTGGTGACTGCAAGACCTCTGGAGATGTGAACACGGCCATTCGATGCACAAGACTTTGCACCCACCCACCTGCGACATTCCTGCCGTCAGCAACAGTGCATGTGGCTTCATGAGTCTGGAGAAGAACTTATGGGCTAGTGTCAGATTTATGGACTTCAGTTGGACTGGGTTGGGATGTTTTCCTGATTCACAATTACTTCTTGATAGAAAGCTTTTTCTTACACCTATATGAATGTCACTGGATTTGTTTCTCTAGTCAACCTGGCCTTACACAATATGGTACCTAGGGAGTGGAATACTAGAGAAACAAATCATGAAGGCGGAGAGAGGATGTTTGCCTGACTTCTGCTTTCTGATAGTCTTTTCTCTTTGACTAGTTGGAGGTCAAATATAGTCCTGTATTTTACTTGTTCTCTTCTGGGAAGGACATGGGAAGTGAAGGTTCTGATGCCCAGAAGTGGTATTTGGTTATTTCTGTCTGAAATTTTGTAAAAATGAATGTGACCGGTGTAAATTTTGAGTTCAGGGGGCAAAAATACCCTTCGAACTTTTCTGAGGCCAAGCTGGTTAGTCAAACTGGGTGACCAGAGGCCTGGTCCTAGCTTGGTGCCACCAGAGGCCTAAGACCATAATGCATGTGAATGGGATAGTTGACATCAGAAAGGATTCAATTGGAATGTTTTCAGAATGTATTTAGTATCTGACTGTATTAGGATTACATCGGTCTTTTCTATCTATTTTTATTGCTATAACGCATACTAGCAATGATTCGTGGAAAATATGAATAGAGCATCTGGCCACTGACCCCTTGGACCTCGTTCACAGGGAGTAGAGTTGCAAACACGAGCAGATTGCCTGGTCTCAAGTTTAAAGAGCTGTGGGAAGCTGAGCCAATGACATGACTTAGCACCGGGGGGGCGAAAGTGGGTGAGTATTTGTGACAGGGACTCTTGGTCAAAAGTCAAGACAGCCCATGGGCACCTGAGTGAGGCCAAGTGAGGTGGCCCACAATGAGTTGACCAAATGAAGGAAAGATTTTTGAGCTTGTGAATTGGTGGGCATCTTCCTGCTGATTTGATGGATGGCCTGTCCTGGTTTGACTTTAACGATGGATGCAGACACGCAGGTGCCAACTAGAATGAGATTCTTCACATCAACGAAAATGCTTGTATCCTCGGAGTACTGGGTTGATAGAAGGGGCAGTGGAGACATTGGACACGCGGAATGTGGAAGACAAAGGCATGAAGAAGGTGGCTTAGCGACATGGATGGCTGGGGGAAATGTTGATAGGATTAAAGAATGATGATGGAGGTGTTCCCCTAATTGCAATGTTAGGCACAGGATATTTTTGTTTTGTTTACTTATAGAATTTAAATGAGGCTGGCACATTTTGAGTAGAGTGCATTTTAGTTTGATACTGTCAGATACAACTATGATTTTGTGATTGTTTTGTTTTAAAATTATCTATGGTTAAAGAGTTGTGGAAAGGCGTTAAGTTCATAAGGGGTGGTCTGTGCTAGTTACCTAAGTTCGTGTCAACTTGAAGATTTATAAAAGGACAGGAGTGGAGTCTAGCTTGTCAATCGGGTCACAGCATGGTGGTACCTCCTTGTGGGCATGGCCTTCTCATCAGGAAGGCCCTGGGAGCCTCTTCCTAACTCTCTGCCTTCATTCCTGCTGCCTGACCCCGATGGCTGCAAGAGCTCCGGTGATGTATACACAGCCATCAGATCCTCACGACTTTGCACCCACTGGCCTGTGATATTCCTGCATTCGCCATTGTTTCATGTGGCTTTGTGAGCCTAAAGAGGAACTTATGGACTCGTGTAGGCCTTAGGAACGTGAGTTTGCCCTGGCTGGGATTTTTTCCTGATATATAATGCTTCTCGATAGAAAGCTCTTTCTTATACCTACATGAGTGTTACTGGGTTTGGTTCTCTAGTCAACCTGGCCTAACATGCTCACTTTCATCTTTTTTTTTTTGGTAGAGCTCCTTAACTTTTCCTATTTATTCTGCTTAGCCTTATATATTATTCCCAAAATATATTAATGTAATGTATTTCAGGCTCAAAGAGATATACTTCTTTCAAGGAAACATTGGTAAAACAATATCCTACCTTGCTTTCTCTGTCTAGTGGAAAAAAAGTTTAAGCTGTGCACTCTCCAGGTGTCTATCCAAAATCATCCTTTATAAGGCTCTTTGTGAATTTTAAAATTACTTGACCCAGGAAGGGATTATTTGAAAATGACATATGCTACTCTAGGCAAGGAGAATTCTATGCAATTTATGATAAAGTAATTATACTATCATACAAATGAGATGTGTAATATGACCCATCAATAAAATATATTTATATATATACAACAAAAATTTTATGAGGGTTCTCGCTCTGATTTTTGGATTTCTACATCTTAGAATTCTCTGAGAATTATTTCATAGGTGTGGTACATTTCATTTTCCTTCAAGTAATTTGATTGCATTATAACTTAAGGTATATTCTCAGAGGAGATCTTACTCATTACTGTTCGTAGAGAGTAACTTATGGAATTATTTTCCGTTAAAATTCCCATACGGCATACCTTAATGAATAATATCTGAACGTCTTTTCCATATATATATATTTCAAATTGGTGCTCACTTTGCTTAAATTGGTTAGGCCCAGAATTGTTTTATTTGTAATTTTTGCTTTAATCTGTTTATCAATTTTATTTATTTATTTTACGTTAAAATATTTCCCAGTAGGCTAAAACTTTTAGACGATACTTTCTGATTGGAGCTACAAACCCCACAGTCTGCAGTTTGTATCCACCACTCAATCCCAGTGGGAAAGATGGAGAGAGACCTCTGTCCCTCTGAAGGTTTACAGTCTGGGAAAAAGAGGGAAGTCCTGCTCTGTTCTACAAGATCACTATGAGTCTGAATCAACTTGAGGGCTGTGAGTTTGTAGGAGGGATCTATTTATTTATTTATTTATTTGTTTGTTTGTTTGTTTATTTATTTGGTTATTTTAACCACAATTCATCCTGTTCCAGCTTTATCCTATTTCTTTTTTTCTATTCCAACAAGTAATTGCAGATCAGATCATTATGAACCATAAAATTTCCATTAGCTGATTTAGCGTATTGCACTGTGAAGCACAGGGTCAGCAGTTCAAACTCACCAACCCTTCATGAAAATAAAATGAGGCTTTCTGCTCCCATGAAGAGTTACAACCGACACCATGTTCAACCTTCATTCTGGTTTCAGTAATTCCTCTCAGTTACCTTGGCCTTGGTCACTCCCTGCGACGGATGAATCCCTCAGGACCAGCGGTGGGAGTGGCGACACCGGGAGGCAAGGGGTGTAGAAAGAGAGAACCGGTCTTGGGGATGTATGGGGAACCTCCTCTCTGGGAGATGGGCAAAGGGAAGGTGGGTGAGGGAAGACGCCGGGCAGTGTAAGGTAAGATAAAATAATTATTTATAAACTATTAAGGGTTCAGGGGAAAGGGGGGTGTGACCAAGCCCGCCTGCTCACGTGACCACGCTCACCTGCGCAAGTGACCTGAAAAAGAGTGCACGTGACTGTGCCCACCCGCGCATGGGACCATGCCCACCTGCGCACGTGACCCGCCAACCAGCACACGTGACCACGCCTGCCAGCGCGCGTGACCACACCCACCTGTGCACGTGACCAAACCCACCCGCGCACATATCCGCCCAAGCACGTGACCAAACTTACCCGCTCACGTGACCAATAGACCACTCCACGTGACCAGGCTCACCCGCACACGTGACCACGCTCACCTGCGCACGTGACCCGCCAACCAGCGCACGTGAACACACCAGAATGCGCACGTAACTGTGGGCACTTGCGCACGTGACCAGGCTGACCCGCGCATGTGACCACGCCCGCCTGCACACGTGACCCGCCAACAAGCGCACGTGACCACGCCCCCCAGCGCGCATGACCACGGGCGCCTGAGCACCTGACCACCCCAAACTGTGCACTCGAGTACGGGCACTTGCGCACGTGACCATGCCCACCCGCGCACGTGACCATGCAAACCTCCGCACGTGACCACGCCCACTTGCTCACGTGACCAAACCCACCCGCGAACGTGACCAAGCGCACCTGTGCACGTGACCGTGCTCACCCGTGCACGTGACCGCCCAAGCACTTGACCAAACTCACCCGCGCACGTGACCCCTAGCACCACTCCACGTGACCAGCGTCACCAGCACACGTGACCACGCCCACCTGCGCACGTTAACCGCCAACCAGTGCACGTGACCACGCCCACCTGCGCACGTGACTGCGGGCACTTGCGCATGGGGCCACGCCACCCGTGCACGTGACGAGGCTGGCCCGCGCACATGACCACGCCCGCCTGCTCACCTGACCCGCCAACCAGCGCACGTGACCACGCCCACCTGCGCTTGTGACCACGGGCGCCTGCGCACGTGACTACCCCAAACAGTGCACGTGACTACGGGCACTTGCGCACGTTACCATGCCCACCCGCTTACGGGACCATGCCAACATCCGGACGTGACAACGCCCACCTGCTCCCGTGACCACACCCACCTGCGCACGTGACCACACCTACCGGTGCGCGTGACCATGCCTACCTACACACGTGACCACGCCAACCTCCGCCCGACCACGCCCGCCTGCGCACGTGACCAAGCCAACCAGTGCACGTGACCACGCCAATGTATTCACATTAATTTCATTATCAGTATGTTCATGCCATTCTATAAAATAATTCTAAAGATTAGCTAGCAATATTATTATTCATATTTTTCTGAACATTGCATGGGAAATTAACTTAGCAAAGCCTAGAAACTTCTAACTTCATAGCTTTTTTTAAAAAACTTACTCTGTCTTCTTTAGATGTCTACATCTTATTAGTGTTTTACTTCCCAGTACGAATACAAATGCACATAATCTCAT
Source organism: Tenrec ecaudatus (assembly GCF_050624435.1). Taxonomy (NCBI): domain Eukaryota; kingdom Metazoa; phylum Chordata; class Mammalia; order Afrosoricida; family Tenrecidae; genus Tenrec; species Tenrec ecaudatus. The sequence goes on along the minus strand of NW_027459698.1, from coordinate 325,668 downwards.
GTCAACTTGAAGATTTATCAAAGTACAGGGTGCAGTGTAGCCTTCCAATTATGCCTAATGGTATCTCCTTGTGTGCGTGGCCTCCTGCTACGGCGAGTTCTGGGAACCTCCTCCTCTCTCTCTCTGGCTTCGGCTTCCTGTTGCCTGACCCTGGTGACTGCAAGACCTCTGGAGATGTGAACACGGCCATTCGATGCACAAGACTTTGCACCAACCCACCTGCGACATTCCTGCCGTCAGCAACAGTGCATGTGGCTTCATGAGTCTGGAGAAGAACTTATGGGCTAGTGTCAGATTTATGGACTTCAGTTGGACTGGGTTGGGATGTTTTCCTGATTCACAATTACTTCTTGATAGAAAGCTTTTTCTTACACCTATATGAATGTCACTGGATTTGTTTCTCTAGTCAACCTGGCCTTACACAATATGGTACCTAGGGAGTGGAATACTAGAGAAACAAATCATGAAGGCGGAGAGAGGATGTTTGCCTGACTTCTGCTTTCTGATAGTCTTTTCTCTTTGACTAGTTGGAGGTCAAATATAGTCCTGTATTTTACTTGTTCTCTTCTGGGAAGGACATGGGAAGTGAAGGTTCTGATGCCCAGAAGTGGTATTTGGTTATTTCTGTCTGAAATTTTGTAAAAATGAATGTGACCGGTGTAAATTTTGAGTTCAGGGGGCAAAAATACCCTTCGAACTTTTCTGAGGCCAAGCTGGTTAGTCAAACTGGGTGACCAGAGGCCTGGTCCTAGCTTGGTGCCACCAGAGGCCTAAGACCATAATGCATGTGAATGGGATAGTTGACATCAGAAAGGATTCAATTGGAATGTTTTCAGAATGTATTTAGTATCTGACTGTATTAGGATTACATCGGTCTTTTCTATCTATTTTTATTGCTATAACGCATACTAGCAATGATTCGTGGAAAATATGAATAGAGCATCTGGCCACTGACACCTGTGGACCTCGTTCACAGGGAGTAGAGTTGCAAACACGAGCAGATTGCCTGGTCTCAAGTTTAAATAGCTGTGGGAAGCTGAGCCAATGACATGACTTAGCACCGGGGGGGCGAAAGTGGGTGAGTATTTGTGACAGGGACTCTTGGTCAAAAGTCAAGACAGCCCATGGGCACCTGAGTGAGGCCAAGTGAGGTGGCCCACAATGAGTTGACCAAATGAAGGAAAGATTTTTGAGCTTGTGAATTGGTGGGCATCTTCCTGCTGACTTGATGGATGGCCTGTCCTGGTTTGACTTTAACGATGGATGCAGACACGCAGGTGCCAACTAGAATGAGATTCTTCACATCAACGAAAATGCTTGTATCCTCGGAGTACTGGGTTGATAGAAGGGGCAGTGGAGACATTGGACACGCGGAATGTGGAAGACAAAGGCATGAAGAAGGTGGCTTAGCGACATGGATGGCTGGGGGAAATGTTGATAGGATTAAAGAATGATGATGGAGGTGTTCCCCTAATTGCAATGTTAGGCACAGGATATTTTTGTTTTGTTTACTTATAGAATTTAAATGAGGCTGGCACATTTTGAGTAGAGTGCATTTTAGTTTGATACTGTCAGATACAACTATGATTTTGTGATTGTTTTGTTTTAAAATTATCTATGGTTAAAGAGTTGTGGAAAGGCGTTAAGTTCATAAGGGGTGGTCTGTGCTAGTTACCTAAGTTCGTGTCAACTTGAAGATTTATGAAAGGACAGGAGTGGAGTCTAGCTTGTCAATCGGGTCACAGCATGGTGGTACCTCCTTGTGGGCATGGCCTTCTCATCAGGAAGGCCCTGGGAGCCTCTTCCTAACTCTCTGCCTTCATTCCTGCTGCCTGACCCCGATGGCTGCAAGAGCTCCGGTGATGTATACACAGCCATCAGATCCTCACGACTTTGCACCCACTGGCCTGTGATATTCCTGCATTCGCCATTGTTTCATGTGGCTTTGTGAGCCTAAAGAGGAACTTATGGACTCGTGTAGGCCTTAGGAACGTGAGTTTGCCCTGGCTGGGATTTTTTCCTGATATATAATGCTTCTCGATAGAAAGCTCTTTCTTATACCTACATGAGTGTTACTGGGTTTGGTTCTCTAGTCAACCTGGCCTAACATGCTCACTTTCATCTCTTTTTTTTTGGTAGAGCTCCTTAACTTTTCCTATTTATTCTGCTTAGCCTTATATATTATTCCCAAAATATATTAATGTAATGTATTTCAGGCTCAAAGAGATATACTTCTTTCAAGGAAACATTGGTAAAACAATATCCTACCTTGCTTTCTCTGTCTAGTGGAAAAAAAGTTTAAGCTGTGCACTCTCCAGGTGTCTATCCAAAATCATCCTTTATAAGGCTCTTTGTGAATTTTAAAATTACTTGACCCAGGAAGGGATTATTTGAAAATGACATATGCTACTCTAGGCAAGGAGAATTCTATGCAATTTATGATAAAGTAATTATACTATCATACAAATGAGATGTGTAATATGACCCATCAATAAAATATATTTATATATATACAACAAAAATTTTATGAGGGTTCTCGCTCTGATTTTTGGATTTCTACATCTTAGAATTCTCTGAGAATTATTTCATAGGTGTGGTACATTTCATTTTCCTTCAAGTAATTTGATTGCATTATAACTTAAGGTATATTCTCAGAGGAGATCTTACTCATTACTGTTCGTAGAGAGTAACTTATGGAATTATTTTCCGTTAAAATTCCCATACGGCATACCTTAATGAATAATATCTGAACGTCTTTTCCATATATATATATTTCAAATTGGTGCTCACTTTGCTTAAATTGGTTAGGCCCAGAATTGTTTTATTTGTAATTTTTGCTTTAATCTGTTTATCAATTTTATTTATTTATTTTACGTTAAAATATTTCCCAGTAGGCTAAAACTTTTAGACGATACTTTCTGATTGGAGCTACAAACCCCACAGTCTGCAGTTTGTATCCACCACTCAATCCCAGTGGGAAAGATGGAGAGAGACCTCTGTCCCTCTGAAGGTTTACAGTCTGGGAAAAAGAGGGAAGTCCTGCTCTGTTCTACAAGATCACTATGAGTCTGAATCAACTTGAGGGCTGTGAGTTTGTAGGAGGGATTTATTTATTTATTTGTTTGTTTGTTTGTTTGTTTGTTTGGTTATTTTAACCACAATTCATCCTGTTCCAGCTTTATCCTATTTCTTTTTTTCTATTCCAACAAGTAATTGCAGATCAGATCATTATGAACCATAAAATTTCCATTAGCTGATTTAGCGTATTGCACTGTGAAGCACAGGGTCAGCAGTTCAAACTCACCAACCCTTCATGAAAATAAAATGAGGCTTTCTGCTCCCATGAAGAGTTACAACCGACACCATGTTCAACCTTCATTCTGGTTTCAGTAATTCCTCTCAGTTACCTTGGCCTTGGTCACTCCCTGCGACGGATGAATCCCTCAGGACCAGCGGTGGGAGTGGCGACACCGGGAGGCAAGGGGTGTAGAAAGAGAGAACCGGTCTTGGGGATGTATGGGGAACCTCCTCTCTGGGAGATGGGCAAAGGGAAGGTGGGTGAGGGAAGACGCCGGGAAGTGTAAGGTAAGATAAAATAATTATTTATAAACTATTAAGGGTTCAGGGGAAAGGGGGGTGTGACCAAGCCCGCCTGCTCACGTGACCACGCTCACCTGCGCAAGTGACCTGAAAAAGAGTGCACGTGACTGTGCCCACCCGCGCATGGGACCATGCCCACCTGCGCACGTGACCCGCCAACCAGCACACGTGACCACGCCTGCCAGCGCGCGTGACCACACCCACCTGTGCACGTGACCAAACCCACCCGCGCACATATCCGCCCAAGCACGTGACCAAACTTACCCGCTCACGTGACCAATGGACCACTCCACGTGACCAGGCTCACCCGCACACGTGACCACGCCCACCTGCGCACGTGACCCGCCAACCAGCGCACGTGAACACACCAGAATGCGCACGTAACTGTGGGCACTTGCGCACGTGACCAGGCTGACCCGCGCATGTGACCACGCCCGCCTGCACACGTGACCCGCCAACAAGCGCACGTGACCACGCCCCCCAGCGCGCATGACCACGGGCGCCTGAGCACCTGACCACCCCAAACTGTGCACTCGAGTACGGGCACTTGCGCACGTGACCATGCCCACCCGCGCACGTGACCATGCAAACCTCCGCACGTGACCATGCCCACTTGCTCACGTGACCAAACCCACCCGCGAACGTGACCAAGCGCACCTGTGCACGTGACCGTGCTCACCCGTGCACGTGACCGCCCAAGCACTTGACCAAACTCACCCGCGCACGTGACCCCTAGCACCACTCCACGTGACCAGCGTCACCAGCACACGTGACCACGCCCACCTGCGCACGTTAACCGCCAACCAGTGCACGTGACCACGCCCACCTGCGCACGTGACTGCGGGCACTTGCGCATGGGGCCACGCCACCCGTGCACGTGACGAGGCTGGCCCGCGCACATGACCACGCCCGCCTGCTCACCTGACCCGCCAACCAGCGCACGTGACCACGCCCACCTGCGCCTGCGCACGTGACTACCCCAAACTGTGCACGTGACTACGGGCACTTGCGCACGTTACCATGCCCACCCGCTTACGGGACCATGCCAACATCCGGACGTGACAACGCCCACCTGCTCCCGTGACCACACCCACCTGCGCACGTGACCACACCTACCGGTGCGCGTGACCATGCCTACCTACACACGTGACCACGCCAACCTCCGCCCGACCACGCCCGCCTGCGCACGTGACCAAGCCAACCAGTGCACGTGACCACGCCAATGTATTCACATTAATTTCATTATCAGTATGTTCATGCCATTCTATAAAATAATTCTAAAGATTAGCTAGCAATATTATTATTCATATTTTTCTGAACATTGCATGGGAAATTAACTTAGCAAAGCCTAGAAAGTTCTAACTTCATAGCTTTTTTTAAAAAACTTACTCTGTCTTCTTTAGATGTCTACATCTTATTAGTGTTTTACTTCCCAGTACGAATACAAATGCACATAATCTCATGTCAACTTGAAGATTTATCAAAGTACAGGGTGCAGTGTAGCCTTCCAATTATGCCTAATGGTATCTCCTTGTGTGCGTGGCCTCCTGCTACGGCGAGTTCTGGGAACCTCCTCCTCTCTCTCTCTGGCTTCGGCTTCCTGTTGCCTGACCCTGGTGACTGCAAGACCTCTGGAGATGTGAACACGGCCATTCGATGCACAAGACTTTGCACCAACCCACCTGCGACATTCCTGCCGTCAGCAACAGTGCATGTGGCTTCATGAGTCTGGAGAAGAACTTATGGGCTAGTGTCAGATTTATGGACTTCAGTTGGACTGGGTTGGGATGTTTTCCTGATTCACAATTACTTCTTGATAGAAAGCTTTTTCTTACACCTATATGAATGTCACTGGATTTGTTTCTCTAGTCAACCTGGCCTTACACAATATGGTACCTAGGGAGTGGAATACTAGAGAAACAAATCATGAAGGCGGAGAGAGGATGTTTGCCTGACTTCTGCTTTCTGATAGTCTTTTCTCTTTGACTAGTTGGAGGTCAAATATAGTCCTGTATTTTACTTGTTCTCTTCTGGGAAGGACATGGGAAGTGAAGGTTCTGATGCCCAGAAGTGGTATTTGGTTATTTCTGTCTGAAATTTTGTAAAAATGAATGTGACCGGTGTAAATTTTGAGTTCAGGGGGCAAAAATACCCTTCGAACTTTTCTGAGGCCAAGCTGGTTAGTCAAACTGGGTGACCAGAGGCATGGTCCTAGCTTGGTGCCACCAGAGGCCTAAGACCATAATGCATGTGAATGGGATAGTTGACATCAGAAAGGATTCAATTGGAATGTTTTCAGAATGTATTTAGTATCTGACTGTATTAGGATTACATCGGTCTTTTCTATCTATTTTTATTGCTATAACGCATACTAGCAATGATTCGTGGAAAATATGAATAGAGCATCTGGCCACTGACACCTGTGGACCTCGTTCACAGGGAGTAGAGTTGCAAACACGAGCAGATTGCCTGGTCTCAAGTTTAAAGAGCTGTGGGAAGCTGAGCCAATGACATGACTTAGCACCGGGGGGGGCGAAAGTGGGTGAGTATTTGTGACAGGGACTCTTGGTCAAAAGTCAAGACAGCCCATGGGCACCTGAGTGAGGCCAAGTGAGGTGGCCCACAATGAGTTGACCAAATGAAGGAAAGATTTTTGAGCTTGTGAATTGGTGGGCATCTTCCTGCTGACTTGATGGATGGCCTGTCCTGGTTTGACTTTAACGATGGATGCAGACACGCAGGTGCCAACTAGAATGAGATTCTTCACATCAACGAAAATGCTTGTATCCTCGGAGTACTGGGTTGATAGAAGGGGCAGTGGAGACATTGGACACGCGGAATGTGGAAGACAAAGGCATGAAGAAGGTGGCTTAGCGACATGGATGGCTGGGGGAAATGTTGATAGGATTAAAGAATGATGATGGAGGTGTTCCCCTAATTGCAATGTTAGGCACAGGATATTTTTGTTTTGTTTACTTATAGAATTTAAATGAGGCTGGCACATTTTGAGTAGAGTGCATTTTAGTTTGATACTGTCAGATACAACTATGATTTTGTGATTGTTTTGTTTTAAAATTATCTATGGTTAAAGAGTTGTGGAAAGGCGTTAAGTTCATAAGGGGTGGTCTGTGCTAGTTACCTAAGTTCGTGTCAACTTGAAGATTTATAAAAGGACAGGAGTGGAGTCTAGCTTGTCAATCGGGTCACAGCATGGTGGTACCTCCTTGTGGGCATGGCCTTCTCATCAGGAAGGCCCTGGGAGCCTCTTCCTAACTCTCTGCCTTCATTCCTGCTGCCTGACCCCGATGGCTGCAAGAGCTCCGGTGATGTATACACAGCCATCAGATCCTCACGACTTTGCACCCACTGGCCTGTGATATTCCTGCATTCGCCATTGTTTCATGTGGCTTTGTGAGCCTAAAGAGGAACTTATGGACTCGTGTAGGCCTTAGGAACGTGAGTTTGCCCTGGCTGGGATTTTTTCCTGATATATAATGCTTCTCGATAGAAAGCTCTTTCTTATACCTACATGAGTGTTACTGGGTTTGGTTCTCTAGTCAACCTGGCCTAACATGCTCACTTTCATCTCTTTTTTTTTGGTAGAGCTCCTTAACTTTTCCTATTTATTCTGCTTAGCCTTATATATTATTCCCAAAATATATTAATGTAATGTATTTCAGGCTCAAAGAGATATACTTCTTTCAAGGAAACATTGGTAAAACAATATCCTACCTTGCTTTCTCTGTCTAGTGGAAAAAAAGTTTAAGCTGTGCACTCTCCAGGTGTCTATCCAAAATCATCCTTTATAAGGCTCTTTGTGAATTTTAAAATTACTTGACCCAGGAAGGGATTATTTGAAAATGACATATGCTACTCTAGGCAAGGAGAATTCTATGCAATTTATGATAAAGTAATTATACTATCATACAAATGAGATGTGTAATATGACCCATCAATAAAATATATTTATATATATACAACAAAAATTTTATGAGGGTTCTCGCTCTGATTTTTGGATTTCTACATCTTAGAATTCTCTGAGAATTATTTCATAGGTGTGGTACATTTCATTTTCCTTCAAGTAATTTGATTGCATTATAACTTAAGGTATATTCTCAGAGGAGATCTTACTCATTACTGTTCGTAGAGAGTAACTTATGGAATTATTTTCCGTTAAAATTCCCATACGGCATACCTTAATGAATAATATCTGAACGTCTTTTCCATATATATATATTTCAAATTGGTGCTCACTTTGCTTAAATTGGTTAGGCCCAGAATTGTTTTATTTGTAATTTTTGCTTTAATCTGTTTATCAATTTTATTTATTTATTTTACGTTAAAATATTTCCCAGTAGGCTAAAACTTTTAGACGATACTTTCTGATTGGAGCTACAAACCCCACAGTCTGCAGTTTGTATCCACCACTCAATCCCAGTGGGAAAGATGGAGAGAGACCTCTGTCCCTCTGAAGGTTTACAGTCTGGGAAAAAGAGGGAAGTCCTGCTCTGTTCTACAAGATCACTATGAGTCTGAATCAACTTGAGGGCTGTGAGTTTGTAGGAGGGATTTATTTATTTGTTTGTTTGTTTGTTTGTTTGTTTATTTGGTTATTTTAACCACAATTCATCCTGTTCCAGCTTTATCCTATTTCTTTTTTTCTATTCCAACAAGTAATTGCAGATCAGATCATTATGAACCATAAAATTTCCATTAGCTGATTTAGCGTATTGCACTGTGAAGCACAGGGTCAGCAGTTCAAACTCACCAACCCTTCATGAAAATAAAATGAGGCTTTCTGCTCCCATGAAGAGTTACAACCGACACCATGTTCAACCTTCATTCTGGTTTCAGTAATTCCTCTCAGTTACCTTGGCCTTGGTCACTCCCTGCGACGGATGAATCCCTCAGGACCAGCGGTGGGAGTGGCGACACCGGGAGGCAAGGGGTGTAGAAAGAGAGAACCGGTCTTGGGGATGTATGGGGAACCTCCTCTCTGGGAGATGGGCAAAGGGAAGGTGGGTGAGGGAAGACGCCGGGAAGTGTAAGGTAAGATAAAATAATTATTTATAAACTATTAAGGGTTCAGGGGAAAGGGGGGTGTGACCAAGCCCGCCTGCTCACGTGACCACGCTCACCTGCGCAAGTGACCTGAAAAAGAGTGCACGTGACTGTGCCCACCCGCGCATGGGACCATGCCCACCTGCGCACGTGACCCGCCAACCAGCACACGTGACCACGCCTGCCAGCGCGCGTGACCACACCCACCTGTGCACGTGACCAAACCCACCCGCGCACATATCCGCCCAAGCACGTGACCAAACTTACCCGCTCACGTGACCAATGGACCACTCCACGTGACCAGGCTCACCCGCACACGTGACCACGCCCACCTGCGCACGTGACCCGCCAACCAGCGCACGTGAACACACCAGAATGCGCACGTAACTGTGGGCACTTGCGCACGTGACCAGGCTGACCCGCGCATGTGACCACGCCCGCCTGCACACGTGACCCGCCAACAAGCGCACGTGACCACGCCCCCCAGCGCGCATGACCACGGGCGCCTGAGCACCTGACCACCCCAAACTGTGCACTCGAGTACGGGCACTTGCGCACGTGACCATGCCCACCCGCGCACGTGACCATGCAAACCTCCGCACGTGACCATGCCCACTTGCTCACGTGACCAAACCCACCCGCGAACGTGACCAAGCGCACCTGTGCACGTGACCGTGCTCACCCGTGCACGTGACCGCCCAAGCACTTGACCAAACTCACCCGCGCACGTGACCCCTAGCACCACTCCACGTGACCAGCGTCACCAGCACACGTGACCACGCCCACCTGCGCACGTTAACCGCCAACCAGTGCACGTGACCACGCCCACCTGCGCACGTGACTGCGGGCACTTGCGCATGGGGCCACGCCACCCGTGCACGTGACGAGGCTGGCCCGCGCACATGACCACGCCCGCCTGCTCACCTGACCCGCCAACCAGCGCACGTGACCACGCCCACCTGCGCCTGCGCACGTGACTACCCCAAACTGTGCACGTGACTACGGGCACTTGCGCACGTTACCATGCCCACCCGCTTACGGGACCATGCCAACATCCGGACGTGACAACGCCCACCTGCTCCCGTGACCACACCCACCTGCGCACGTGACCACACCTACCGGTGCGCGTGACCATGCCTACCTACACACGTGACCACGCCAACCTCCGCCCGACCACGCCCGCCTGCGCACGTGACCAAGCCAACCAGTGCACGTGACCACGCCAATGTATTCACATTAATTTCATTATCAGTATGTTCATGCCATTCTATAAAATAATTCTAAAGATTAGCTAGCAATATTATTATTCATATTTTTCTGAACATTGCATGGGAAATTAACTTAGCAAAGCCTAGAAAGTTCTAACTTCATAGCTTTTTTTAAAAAACTTACTCTGTCTTCTTTAGATGTCTACATCTTATTAGTGTTTTACTTCCCAGTACGAATACAAATGCACATAATCTCATGTCAACTTGAAGATTTATCAAAGTACAGGGTGCAGTGTAGCCTTCCAATTATGCCTAATGGTATCTCCTTGTGTGCGTGGCCTCCTGCTACGGCGAGTTCTGGGAACCTCCTCCTCTCTCTCTCTGGCTTCGGCTTCCTGTTGCCTGACCCTGGTGACTGCAAGACCTCTGGAGATGTGAACACGGCCATTCGATGCACAAGACTTTGCACCAACCCACCTGCGACATTCCTGCCGTCAGCAACAGTGCATGTGGCTTCATGAGTCTGGAGAAGAACTTATGGGCTAGTGTCAGATTTATGGACTTCAGTTGGACTGGGTTGGGATGTTTTCCTGATTCACAATTACTTCTTGATAGAAAGCTTTTTCTTACACCTATATGAATGTCACTGGATTTGTTTCTCTAGTCAACCTGGCCTTACACAATATGGTACCTAGGGAGTGGAATACTAGAGAAACAAATCATGAAGGCGGAGAGAGGATGTTTGCCTGACTTCTGCTTTCTGATAGTCTTTTCTCTTTGACTAGTTGGAGGTCAAATATAGTCCTGTATTTTACTTGTTCTCTTCTGGGAAGGACATGGGAAGTGAAGGTTCTGATGCCCAGAAGTGGTATTTGGTTATTTCTGTCTGAAATTTTGTAAAAATGAATGTGACCGGTGTAAATTTTGAGTTCAGGGGGCAAAAATACCCTTCGAACTTTTCTGAGGCCAAGCTGGTTAGTCAAACTGGGTGACCAGAGGCATGGTCCTAGCTTGGTGCCACCAGAGGCCTAAGACCATAATGCATGTGAATGGGATAGTTGACATCAGAAAGGATTCAATTGGAATGTTTTCAGAATGTATTTAGTATCTGACTGTATTAGGATTACATCGGTCTTTTCTATCTATTTTTATTGCTATAACGCATACTAGCAATGATTCGTGGAAAATATGAATAGAGCATCTGGCCACTGACACCTGTGGACCTCGTTCACAGGGAGTAGAGTTGCAAACACGAGCAGATTGCCTGGTCTCAAGTTTAAAGAGCTGTGGGAAGCTGAGCCAATGACATGACTTAGCACCGGGGGGGGCGAAAGTGGGTGAGTATTTGTGACAGGGACTCTTGGTCAAAAGTCAAGACAGCCCATGGGCACCTGAGTGAGGCCAAGTGAGGTGGCCCACAATGAGTTGACCAAATGAAGGAAAGATTTTTGAGCTTGTGAATTGGTGGGCATCTTCCTGCTGACTTGATGGATGGCCTGTCCTGGTTTGACTTTAACGATGGATGCAGACACGCAGGTGCCAACTAGAATGAGATTCTTCACATCAACGAAAATGCTTGTATCCTCGGAGTACTGGGTTGATAGAAGGGGCAGTGGAGACATTGGACACGCGGAATGTGGAAGACAAAGGCATGAAGAAGGTGGCTTAGCGACATGGATGGCTGGGGGAAATGTTGATAGGATTAAAGAATGATGATGGAGGTGTTCCCCTAATTGCAATGTTAGGCACAGGATATTTTTGTTTTGTTTACTTATAGAATTTAAATGAGGCTGGCACATTTTGAGTAGAGTGCATTTTAGTTTGATACTGTCAGATACAACTATGATTTTGTGATTGTTTTGTTTTAAAATTATCTATGGTTAAAGAGTTGTGGAAAGGCGTTAAGTTCATAAGGGGTGGTCTGTGCTAGTTACCTAAGTTCGTGTCAACTTGAAGATTTATAAAAGGACAGGAGTGGAGTCTAGCTTGTCAATCGGGTCACAGCATGGTGGTACCTCCTTGTGGGCATGGCCTTCTCATCAGGAAGGCCCTGGGAGCCTCTTCCTAACTCTCTGCCTTCATTCCTGCTGCCTGACCCCGATGGCTGCAAGAGCTCCGGTGATGTATACACAGCCATCAGATCCTCACGACTTTGCACCCACTGGCCTGTGATATTCCTGCATTCGCCATTGTTTCATGTGGCTTTGTGAGCCTAAAGAGGAACTTATGGACTAGTGTAGGCCTTAGGAACGTGAGTTTGCCCTGGCTGGGATTTTTTCCTGATATATAATGCTTCTCGATAGAAAGCTCTTTCTTATACCTACATGAGTGTTACTGGGTTTGGTTCTCTAGTCAACCTGGCCTAACATGCTCACTTTCATCTCTTTTTTTTTGGTAGAGCTCCTTAACTTTTCCTATTTATTCTGCTTAGCCTTATATATTATTCCCAAAATATATTAATGTAATGTATTTCAGGCTCAAAGAGATATACTTCTTTCAAGGAAACATTGGTAAAACAATATCCTACCTTGCTTTCTCTGTCTAGTGGAAAAAAAGTTTAAGCTGTGCACTCTCCAGGTGTCTATCCAAAATCATCCTTTATAAGGCTCTTTGTGAATTTTAAAATTACTTGACCCAGGAAGGGATTATTTGAAAATGACATATGCTACTCTAGGCAAGGAGAATTCTATGCAATTTATGATAAAGTAATTATACTATCATACAAATGAGATGTGTAATATGACCCATCAATAAAATATATTTATATATATACAACAAAAATTTTATGAGGGTTCTCGCTCTGATTTTTGGATTTCTACATCTTAGAATTCTCTGAGAATTATTTCATAGGTGTGGTACATTTCATTTTCCTTCAAGTAATTTGATTGCATTATAACTTAAGGTATATTCTCAGAGGAGATCTTACTCATTACTGTTCGTAGAGAGTAACTTATGGAATTATTTTCCGTTAAAATTCCCATACGGCATACCTTAATGAATAATATCTGAACGTCTTTTCCATATATATATATTTCAAATTGGTGCTCACTTTGCTTAAATTGGTTAGGCCCAGAATTGTTTTATTTGTAATTTTTGCTTTAATCTGTTTATCAATTTTATTTATTTATTTTACGTTAAAATATTTCCCAGTAGGCTAAAACTTTTAGACGATACTTTCTGATTGGAGCTACAAACCCCACAGTCTGCAGTTTGTATCCACCACTCAATCCCAGTGGGAAAGATGGAGAGAGACCTCTGTCCCTCTGAAGGTTTACAGTCTGGGAAAAAGAGGGAAGTCCTGCTCTGTTCTACAAGATCACTATGAGTCTGAATCAACTTGAGGGCTGTGAGTTTGTAGGAGGGATTTATTTATTTGTTTGTTTGTTTGTTTGTTTGTTTGTTTATTTGGTTATTTTAACCACAATTCATCCTGTTCCAGCTTTATCCTATTTCTTTTTTTCTATTCCAACAAGTAATTGCAGATCAGATCATTATGAACCATAAAATTTCCATTAGCTGATTTAGCGTATTGCACTGTGAAGCACAGGGTCAGCAGTTCAAACTCACCAACCCTTCATGAAAATAAAATGAGGCTTTCTGCTCCCATGAAGAGTTACAACCGACACCATGTTCAACCTTCATTCTGGTTTCAGTAATTCCTCTCAGTTACCTTGGCCTTGGTCACTCCCTGCGACGGATGAATCCCTCAGGACCAGCGGTGGGAGTGGCGACACCGGGAGGCAAGGGGTGTAGAAAGAGAGAACCGGTCTTGGGGATGTATGGGGAACCTCCTCTCTGGGAGATGGGCAAAGGGAAGGTGGGTGAGGGAAGACGCCGGGCAGTGTAAGGTAAGATAAAATAATTATTTATAAACTATTAAGGGTTCAGGGGAAAGGGGGGTGTGACCAAGCCCGCCTGCTCACGTGACCACGCTCACCTGCGCAAGTGACCTGAAAAAGAGTGCACGTGACTGTGCCCACCCGCGCATGGGACCATGCCCACCTGCGCACGTGACCCGCCAACCAGCACACGTGACCACGCCTGCCAGCGCGCGTGACCACACCCACCTGTGCACGTGACCAAACCCACCCACGCACATATCCGCCCAAGCACGTGACCAAACTTACCCTCTCACGTGACCAATGGACCACTCCACGTGACCAGGCTCACCCGCACACGTGACCACGCCCACCTGCGCACGTGACCCGCCAACCAGCGCACGTGAACACACCAGAATGCGCACGTAACTGTGGGCACTTGCGCACGTGACCAGGCTGACCCGCGCATGTGACCACGCCCGCCTGCACACGTGACCCGCCAACAAGCGCACGTGACCACGCCCCCCAGCGCGCATGACCACGGGCGCCTGAGCACCTGACCACCCCAAACTGTGCACTCGAGTACGGGCACTTGCGCACGTGACCATGCCCACCCGCGCACGTGACCATGCAAACCTCCGCACGTGACCACGCCCACTTGCTCACGTGACCAAACCCACCCGCGAACGTGACCAAGCGCACCTGTGCACGTGACCGTGCTCACCCGTGCACGTGACCGCCCAAGCACTTGACCAAACTCACCCGCGCACGTGACCCCTAGCACCACTCCATGTGACCAGCGTCACCAGCGCACTTGACCACGCCCGCCTCCGCACGTTAACCGCCAACCAGTGCACGTGACCACGCCCACCTGCGCACGTGACTGCGGGCACTTGCGCATGGGGCCACGCCACCCGTGCACGTGACGAGGCTGGCCCGCGCACATGACCACGCCCGCCTGCTCACCTGACCCGCCAA